>NC_088793.1:52152255-52455285 GCF_011386835.1 Chrysemys picta bellii | reverse complement strand
GAGTTTTTAGTCAGCAGTGTCCATTGGAGGCTGCTTATTCACACTGTGTGCCCTGGGTTGGGTCGGGGCCCTCCAGAAGGCATAAAGGGTAGTGCAGCCCCAACCGCCACTGATTTCCTTCTCACCCTCCATGGCAGTGAGACTGAGCTACACAATGTCTACTTGCTTTCCCATGGTATCTGAGATAGAGTTTTGATAGTTTTTTCTAGTTAGTTAGTGTTGCTGTTTTTCTAGTAGTTATTATAACTTTTATTTGTGTACACCAGCAAAAAAAAAACCCAAAGCAATCAAACAAAAGGAAAACATTTTTTTGACTGTCCCCCTGGCATAGAGGTGTAAGTCATGGCTGAGTTTCAGTGTCTGGGCTTTAAATCTGCCCACTTGCAGAGAGACCTCATGATTCTCAGAAACATGCTGAGCTTCCCTTCTGTCTTCCTTGGGTCAATCAGAGACAGTTGTTGCCCAGGTAGGAAGTAGGAGAGATCTTCTGATGCAGTCTAGCACCAATCACCATCTTCAGTACCTCCCAAGAATAGAACTAAGTTTCACCATCCTGATGTTTCTCAATCATCTCTTCTAAGTCAGTTGGCACTGGGTCTCATCAGAGGCTGTGAAAGACCACTCTTCAGTACCATGTAAAAAGACCCATGCTTCTGAGTCGACCACTTCAGTACCATTTACATTGTATACCATCTGTGTCAGTACTGATTCTTTTTGCTATGCAGACAGCTTTTACAATTCCTGATGATATAGTGAATACTCTGGAACTGGAGTCCTTGCTCTTAGAAATCAAAAAATGCCTGTTTCTCAGATGATAGAATCTGGATTTCTTAGCTCTGTTGTAATACCTATGAGATATGCACCACCCAGGAAGAAGTTTTTGCTCTTCTGTGTTCTCATCATCTTGTGATGATAGCAGCCCTTCTTGTGGATTTTCTTCTCATTCTCAGAGTCTGATTCCTGAAAAGGACATGAGAAGGAGTCCCTTTTGTCATAGATACCATACTTCTGAGAGGTCTCAGCACCTCGCTTTTCACCCTTGTGATATTACATGCCTTACTGGTTAGAATGGAACCTCTGCAGTTTCCAGGTCCATCTTCATCCAGATCAAGGACCTGGTAAGGAACCATTGAAACCAGTACAACCATCTGACCAGGTAGTTGCTCATAAACTTTAACATCATAAGGGACTATCATGATCATCTAATGTGACCCCCTGCACATTTCAGGCCACAGAACCTCACCCACACACTCCTGAAATAGACCTCTAACCTCTGGCTGAGTTACTGAAGTCCTCAAATCATGGTTTAAAGACCTCAAGTTACAAAGAATTCACCATTTACACTAGTTTAAACCTGCAAGTGACCATGCACCATGATGTAGAGGTAGGTGAAAATCCCTCAGAGTCTCTGCCAATGTATCCCGGGAAAAATTTCTTCCCAACCTCAAATATGGTGATGTTAAACCCTTAGCATGTAGGCAAGACCAACTGTAACACTGACAGATCCCGGTCGTCGGGATCAAACCTGGGATCTCTGCAGTTAAATGCATGAGCTGCTATTGCATGAACTAATAGCCATATGACTGTTAGCTAAGGCTATTGAGCAGACTCCATAATCTCTCTCTAAGTGGTCTCGGTGCCACTAGATGGGACAGAGGACCACACCCAGGAGGTGTATGAGTTACAGAACCAGTCAGATTCCTGCAAAAGAATTCTCTTTAGTAAATCAGAGCACTCCCTATCTAGTGTCCTGTCTCCAGCCATTGGGTATTTTTGCTACTGGCAGTTGCCGATGGCCCACATGCCATCATAGGCAGTCCCATCATACTATCCCTTCCATAAACTTATCAGGCACAGTTTTGAAGCCACTTAGGTTTTTTCCCATCATTGCTTCCCTTGGAAGGCTGTTCCAGAACTTCACTCCTGTGATGGCCTTTGCCTAATTTCAATTCCAAACTTGTTGATGGCCAGTTTATATCCATTTGTTCTTGTGTCCACATTGGTGTTTAACTTAAATAACTCCCCTCTCTCCCTGGTATTTTTCCCTCCGATGTATTTATAGAGCGCAATCATATCTCCCCTCAGCCTTCTTTTGGCTTCTCTTATAAGATAAGTTTTCCATTCCTCTTATAAGGTAGATTTTCCATTCCTCTGATCATCTTAGTAGCCCTTCTCTGCACCTATTCCAGTTTGAAATAATCTTTCTTAAACATGGGAGACCAAAATTGCACACAGTATTCCAGATGCAGTCTCACCAGTGCCTTGTATAATGGTAATAACACTCCCCTGTCTTTACTGGAAATACCTCACCTGATGCACCCTAGGACTGCACTAGTCTTTTTCACTGCCACATCACATTTATAGCTCATAATCATCCTGTGCTCAACCAATACACCCAGCTCTTTCTCCTCCTCTATCATTTCACCAGCTTATAGCAAAAATTATTATTAGTTCCTAAATGCATGACCTTGCACTTTGAACTATTACATTTCATCCCATTTCTATTACTCCAATTTACAAGGTCATCCAGATCTTCTTGTATGATATTCCAGTCCTCCTCCTTATTGGCTTTACCTCATAACTTTGTGTCATCTACAAATTTTATTAGCACACTCTCACTTTTTGTGCCAAGATCAGTAATAAAAACGTTAAGTAAGATTGGACCCAAGATTGATCCCTGAGGAACTCCACTAATAACCTTCCTCCAGCATGACAGTTCACCTTTCAGTATGAGCCATTATAGTCTCCCCTTTAACCAAAAAAACAACAAGGAGTCTGGTGGCACCTTAAAGACTAACAGATTTATTTGGGCATAAGCTTTCGTGAGTAAAAACCTCACTTCTTCGGATGCATAGAGTGAAAGTTACAGATGCAGGCATTATATACTGACACATGGAGAAGAAGTGAGGTTTTTACTCACGAAAGCTTATGCCCAAATAAATCTGTTAGTCTTTAAGGTGCCACCAGACTCCTTGTTGTTTTTGTAGATACAGACTAACATGGCTACCCCCTGATACTTGTCCCCTTTAACCAGTTTCTTATCCATCTTTCAATTCTCATATTTATCCCCATCTTCTCCAGGTTAACTAATAATTTCCCATGTGGAACTGTATCAAATGCCTTACTCGAATCCAGGTAAATTAGATCTACTGCATTTTCTTTGTCTAAAAAAATCAGTTATCTTCCCAAAAAAGGAGATCAGGCTGGTTTGGCACAATCTACCTTTTGTAAAACCATATTGTATTTTATCCCAATTACCATTCACCTCTATGTCCTTAACTACTTCCTCTTTCAAAATTTGTTCAAAGACTTTGCATGCAACTGAGGTCAAACTACAGGTCTGTAGTTTCCTGGATCATGTTTTTTCCCTTTCTTAAAAATAGGAACTATATTAGCAATTCTCTACTCAGATGGTATCACCACCGAGTTTTCAGATTCATGAAAAAACTCCTTACTATTGGGCTTGCAATTTCATGTGCCAGTTCCTTTAATATTCTTTGATGGACATTATCTGACCCCCCAATTTAGTCCCATTAAGCTGTTTGAGTTTGACTTCCACCTGAATGTGATTATTTAATAATTTCACTGTCATTAGCCACCATCAACCTCAGCCTAGATCAATCCACACAAGCGGTCCATTTCCTGGACACTACTGTGCTAATAAGCGATGGTCACATAAATACCACCCTATACCGGAAACCTACTGACCGCTACACTTACCTACATGCCTCCAGCTTCCATCCAGGATACACCACACGATCCATTGTCTACAGCCAAGCTCTAAGATATAACCGCATTTGCTCCAATCCCTCGGATAGAGACAAGCACCTACAAGATCTCTATCAAGCATTCTTAAAACTACAATACCCACCTGCTGAAGTGAAAAAACAGATTGACAGAGCCAGACGAGTACCCAGAAGTCACCTCCTACAAGACAGGCCCAACAAAGAAAATAACAGAACACCACTAGCTGTCACCTTCAGCCCCCAACTAAAACCTCTCCAGCGCATCATCAGAGATCTACAACCTATCCTGAAAGATGATCCTTTACTCTCACAGATCTTGGGAGTCAGACCTGTCCTCGCTTACAGACAACCCCCCAACCTAAAGCAAATACTCACCAGCAACCACACATCACTGAACAAAACCACTAACCCAGGAACCTATCCTTGTAACAAACCCCGATGTCAACTCTGTCCACATATCTATTCCAGTGACATCATCATAGGACCTAATCACATCAGCCATACCATCAGGGGCTCGTTCACCTGCACATCTACCAATGTGATATATGCCATCATGTGCCAGCAATGCCCCTCTGCCATGTACATTGGCCAAACCGGACAGTCTCTACGCAAAAGAATTAATGGACACAAATCTGACATCAGGAATCAAAATACTCAAAAACCAGTGGGAGAACACTTTAACCTGTCTGGTCATTCAGTGACAGACCTGCGGGTGGCTATATTACAACAGAAAAACTTCAAAAACAGACTCCAACGAGAAACTGCTGAGCTAGAATTGATATGCAAACTAGACACAATCAACTCCGGTTTGAATAAGGACTGGGAATGGCTGAGCCATTACAAACATTGAATCTATCTCCCCTTGTAAGTATTCTCACACTTGTTATCTAACTGTCTGTACTGGGCTAGCTTGATTATCACTTCAAAAGTTTTTTTTCTCTTAATTAATTGGCCTCTCAGAGGTGGTAAGACAACTCCCACCTGTTTATGCTCTCTGTATGTGTGTATATATATCTCCTCAATATATGTTCCATTCTATATGCATCCGAAGAAGTGGGCTGTAGTCCACGAAAGCTTATGCTCTAATAAATTTGTTAGTCTCTAAGGTGCCACAAGTCCTCCTGTTCTTCTTTTTGCGGATACAGACTAACACGGCTGCTACTCTGAAACCTTTCATTAGCCACCGTGCCATTACCCCTAAGCTCTTCATTAGTCTTATTAAAAATTGAGGTAAAGTATTTGTTTAGGTGTTGGACCATGCCTAGATAATTTTTAATCTCCTCCCTATCCTCAGCACTTAGAGGTCCCACTTCTTTTTTCCTTGTTTTCGTCTTATTTATATGGCTGTAGAATCTTTTACTACTGGTTTTAATTGCCTTTCCAAGGTCCAACTCTGCTTGGCTTTTGGCAGTTCTCACTCTATCCTTATACTTTCTGATCTCCAAGAGGTAGCTTTCCTTGCTGATCCCTTTCATCTTCCATTCCTTCTAGGCTTTCTGCTTTCTCTTAAGCCCCTTTCTTAGAATATTGTCCAAGGGCTCCTGATGCTTATAGGAAGAGGCTTTGTTTCCAAACTAAGAGAAATGTTTCTTCCTCTGCACGTAGCACGTAGTCAGAAGCTGAAAGTTTGATGCTGCGGTCAGACAACATGATAGTGATGTAGTATACAGATAAGTCAATGCAAGATCTTCTCCCCTATATCAGGAAGGAGTTTGTTGTGGGAATGGTGCAATTTTCATTGACTTAAAATAGTAACCTTTTATCTATCTGGGACACAAAACAGTTCAGCGCATCATCAGAACAGGAAGGGCACCATCAACCACAGTAAGGAGATAAAGGACTTAGATTTAGATGAAATATTCCACGGTTGACGAGTTTCCTTAGTAGATCTTTTAGCCACTAATGTGAACAAGAAGTGTCTCATATTCTGATCCCCAGGAGTCTGGGCTCTCTTGCAGATACATTTCTAATTTTGTGGAATTGAAGGCTGCTAAATGCTTTTCCCTCCATCCTGTTAATTCCCAATGTCCTCAAGAAGATACATCGAGGCAAGGCCCAAGTAATATTGATAGCTCCTTCAGGAGCTCATCAGTTTTGGTTCTCCAGCCTGATACACCTGTTGATCTAGCCACCTTACCCTTTCCCAATTCTTCTGGACATCATCTCATAGAACAAAGGCCTAGTGCTACACCCAGACCTGCAATCTCTTTATCTGAAAGCATGGAAACCAGCTGGTTGAGTTCAGTCAGAAAAATTGTTTGACAGAGGTTCATGAGGGTTTGATCCACAGCAGGCAAATTTATACAAAATGACATATACTTGGAGTTGAAAAGTAAAGTAATTCTGCACAACTTGTTTTATACAGAAATCTTTACATTCTAGACATACCAAAGTGGTTTAGGCAGAAACAAATAGGATAATAGTAGTATATAGATTGTATGGACAAAATTTTTCAGTAGCAGCTACATATATTATAGACCTTTCTTTAAAACACTGATTGATAAATAATAAATTTATCAGACCAAACATTCTCTTTGAAAAGTGTCTTAGAATCTTTAACTTCTATCTAGACAGCCACAAGTGACATTTGTTTAAACAATCCTGCAAAAACTGGCATCTGCAAGGACTTGTCTGCATTAGGCAATTTTGCAAAAATATTTCCACTATGGCTATCACCGTTGGTTCAGCTCCACCAGTGCTAGCAATGTAATTAAGCACTGGTGTCTGCCAGTATTTTAAGTGGATTGTGGAGGGCTACTCTGAGCAGTGCAAGATGCAATCTTGCTTAAAACATCAGCAGCTGCCTCATGACCTTTCTACATAGGTAATCCCATCATTGCTATCACCAGTGGAGTTTAACCATTGTGGCAATGCTATGAAATCCTTTTGCAGAAAAGCTTAGTGTAGATACACTATTAAAATGTATCATCCCTTCTCCCCATACTGCAGTGTCAACTCAAGACTAAATATAAACCCAGTTGTTGGTATGTTGTTGGTTATATTGGTATGTAAATTGCTTATTGAGTAGTCTTATTCACTTCCTCAAGGAGGAACACCCATGAGGAGGAGTTCAGGGAAGCAAGCAGCAGGGGAACCCCAGGCAGCATGACTTCTGCAGGAGTTTTATGATGGAAGGAATGAATGGAGATATCCCATCTCCTAGAACTGGAAGGGACCTTGAAAGGTCATCAAGTCCAGCCCCCTGCCTTCACTAGCAGGACTAGAAGGTGCATGGGAGGAGAACTGGGAGCCCAAACAGAGACATGGGGCCCTCCAGAAGCCCTCTGAAGACTCCCAGGAATCTGCTGGGACCTATCCCTCAGTGAAGTAATAGCAAGGAAACTCTGTGTATTCAAAATTGTAGACCTAGCTTTCCTGTAAGTGTAGGGGATGATAGTTCCCTGTACATTAATTGCCCAGAGGAAAAGGAATGAAGAGCAGCAGTAGATGACAAAAGCTCTGATCCCTTCAGTCTAGCTGCCATTATTTCAAAAATTAACACAGTCAGTGTGGTGGCCTGTGTATAGCTCAGGGAAGAATTTGGCTCATTATGTGTACTGTTGTTAAAGGTAGCCTACCTAGTTGCAGGACCTTTTACCACAGAAGATTTTAATAATTTCAAAATCCAGGAAGATAGAGTCAGCCTCCTTTCAACAGCAACAGAAAATATTAAAATGGACTCCCTATTTTTTCTTTACCATCATACTGCAGGTAAAATCCAGGCCAAGATTTTTTTTTATGGTTCATTGAATCAACAAAGAAACAAGCAAAAGCCAGTGCCAAGCATCCACTTCCCTCAAAAAGATCTTCATGACTTGAATTTCATTACTGTGTGACAAATGAAAAGATTATGTGTAATGCTACATTTAAACATTTAAAACAATTCAACGACTGACCTTTTGGCCGATTAAAAAGAAAAGGCATTGTAAGCAGACAGAGCAAATTGCAAGAGCAGAAAAGGATGAAGGAGCCTGTAATCAGTGAAACTAATTAATTATAATGATGAATTTATCAAAGCATATTCTCCATACTTGTGTGAGCAAATTTGGTAATAAACACTAGTCAACAACCACATTTTCTTTATCTTTGTTGTTTTGAAAGCTTTATGGACGGCATGGTTGCTTATACAGGTTATAGTAATATATAAAACACTGTGTTGTGTGTCACACTTAAGGTTGCACTGTATGTAATTAGTGAAATACAAACCTCATTGAAGTCAACGGGAGTTTTGCCACTGATCTCAACAGAGCCAGGATGTCACTCAAACTTTAAGTTATGACTACCAACAATACATACCCTCTACTCATCCCAGAAACATACCTCATTCCTAGCACTATCACAATACACTACAGAGAACACATAACTCTGTCTCAGTATGGATGCCAACCTTCCAATCTCCCCTTGCCTAAATTCCATCTTCTCACCTCCACCACAAATAGACCAGATTGCCCCCTCTACTGTCTCTTCTGCACAGTTCTGTGACAACTACACACACACACACACACAGGATTGGGGGTGGTTTTTTTATGTGCAGAGCAACCCTACCTGTCACAAAACACAGTATTTATGTATTATTTTCCCAGGTTTTTCAGATAGAACCTTCAGCAAAGCATTGACCCTTTTTTCAAAAAACCAGAATCTAGATGGTTCAGGAACTTCTGACATGGCTGAATGGTTTCATGGAGGTCCTGTTCTTCATCAAAACAACTCTATTGTGTTAAAGATTGTGATCTTCATGAAGCCAGCTGGTTGAGGAGCAGACTGGACAGTTCCACCAAAATTCTAATCTTCAGCAAGTCAACAGCTACTATGCTGGAGATGCTGAACCAGCTAACAGTTTTATAATAACCAGGATATTTAACACAGCTGCTGTTTATTTGTATCAGACCAGGACCTCTGTGAAACTGTTGAACTTTGCTTTTGAACTGGCTGAACAGTTCACAAACAGAATTCAAATTCTCCTTCATTAACCTAATCCAGTCCCCATGCGCCACATTAACTCCCAGGACACAGCTGAGGATGTTTGGAAACGTTATTGAGAGTGTGTCAAAAGTTAGTCCTCTCCTAAACCATTTAAAAAGACTTTGCATGCCAAAACAGAGAATGGAAGTAGGAAATGTAGCAAATGTTCTCCATTGGTTAGCAATGGCATATAAAATTCAGTTATGACATATGACACTTTCATTCTGGTTAATTTAAAACACATAATTACATAATCCTAGAGAGCCAAGCAACCCTCACTATGTACACATTGCTTATTTTGTACAGTTATAGAGACCCCCAAAATCATGAGACTCAGAGTGAAAACTTTATCTGGGTCCAATTTTTTGTGGATTAGAACTCAAACTAATTAATCAATTTTCTTGAAGCTCCTCAGAAAATTTGGAGCAGTTACAGTGTTTTTTATATAAAACTGAGAATGAACTCCCCATACTTTAGTCACAGACAGAATTCAACTTTAACTTTGGTGTCACAACAGTTCCACCATAATGTATTTGCCTTTCAACAAAAGTCATTTTTACCATCCTCATAGCTGACCTTTTCAAACCTGCCTATGCGTACTGTTTGTCTGAGCAATAATTACTCACAACTTTGTCTCTCAACAGTTAAAATGTAAGCTGCTTATTCAGTAGTCTTACTGCCTTTTGAGGATAGTTGCAGCGCATATTTTTTTCAATTCATAATTACATCTGATTACTCATATTGGTCTAGATCTGTAGCTGGTGCATATTGGCATAGCTCCATTAATTTTGATACAGATATACTAACTGAGGATCTGGCCCATCATCCTAATTAGTGTTGGACCAGTGAGTTTGGGAGAAGTTCAAGAACGTCCATATATTATCAAACCATTGCCTGTCTACAAATAGTTTGGATATTTAACTATCCTTTCTAACCTACCTCCACAATGGTACTTGAAGCCACTTTGAATGGAGTCACTACAAGAAGTTCCTTCTCGGGAGCACTACTTATTGCGAGCAATATTTGGCACTTGCTGTGCTGCACATTTTGTGACTACTTAGAACTTTATGGTGAAAGCATGGCTAGAACCTAGATTTTCTTTCTCTGAAAACACAGGCCCCTACAAGCACATTAGGATAACCTCTGTTCTGTTAGCAGTATAGGGCCCATGAGACACAGATGAGCAGCTGTAATTCCATCCAGAAGTGAAGAGCGGTATGCATACACACTACCAGCTAGTTCTTTACAATATGCCAACACTAGAATTAATTCAATGAAGTAGTATCAGATCACCCCAGACACACCACACGATCCATCATCTACAGCCAAGCGCTGAGGTACAACCGCATTTGCTCCAACCCCTCAGACAGAGACCAACACCTACATCTTCACCAAGCATTCTCAAAACTACGATACCCGCACGAGGAAATAAGGAAAGAAATCAACAGAGCCAAACATGTACCCAGAAGCCTCCTGCTACAAGACAAGCCCAAGAAAGAAACCAACAGAACTCCACTGGCCATCACCTACAGTCCTCAGCTTAAACCTCTCCAATGCATCATCAGTGATCTACAACCCATCCTGGACAATGATCCCTCGCTTTCACAGACCTTGGGAGACAGGCCAGTCCTCGCCGACAGACAACCCGCCAACCTTAAGCATATTCTCACCAGCAACCACACATCGCACCATAACAACTCTTACTCAGGGAACCAATCCACGCAACAAACCTCGATGCCAACTCTGCCCACATATCTACACCAGTGACACCATCTCAGGACCTAACCAGATCAGCTACAAAATCACCAGTTCATTCACCTGCATGTCCACCAATGTTATATACGCCATCATGTGCCAGCAATGCCCCTCTGCTACGTACATCGGCCAAACTGAACAGTCCCTACGTAAAAGGATAAATGGACATAAGTCAGATATTAGGAATGGCAATATACAAAAACCTGTAGGAGAACACTTAAACCTCCCTGGCCACACAGTAGCAGATGTAAAGGTAGCTGTCTTACAGCAAAAAAACTTCAGGACCAGACTTCAAAGAGAAACTGCTGAGCTTCAGTTCATTTGCAAATTTGACACCATCAGATCAGGATTAAACAAAAACTGTGAATGGCTAGCCAACTACAAAAGCAGTTTCTCCTCCCTTGGTGTTCAGACCTCTTCTGCTAGAAGAGGGCCTCACCCTCCCTGATTGAACTAACCTCGTTATCTCCAGAATGATTCTTGCCTGCATATTTATACCTGCCTCTGGAAATTTCCATTACATGCATCTGACGAAGTGGGTATTCACCCACGAAAGATTATGCTCCAATACATCTATTAGTCTTTAAGATGCCACAGGACTCTTTGTTGCTTTTTATCAGATCACTGTCACTCATTACCCATCCACCTGTTTTACATGGTTAAACTTCAAATTGGTACATAACAAAATACTGAAAGGCAGAAATGGAAAAAAAAAATCTTCAGAAAACAAAAAAGTTTAGCTATAACCAGCAGGTTTACATCACAGCAGACACATTCTTGCTACAAATTAAAAGCCTAAAGTATGCTAGAAATTTTTTTCCTACTCCTAACATATCTATCTACTTTGTGTCTCTACAGAACTACTCTGCATACCTGTGTCACTGAAAGCAAACCATTGTATTAAAAAAGATAATATCCCAAGCATTTATTCAAGACCTTTTCATTTTAATCACACAGCTACCAGGCCTGTTTCTTCATTTTCAATCCCCTTGCAGTTGATATGATGTTATTATGTATAGAGCCAGTCTAATTTTCTTGATATTGCACCATTATATATTGTACCATACTTAAAGAAATTAATCAGCATTTTTATCTCATTGGGAAGAAAAATTACTTCTTTCTCTTAAAAAACCCTGGAAACTTGGGTCAGCTGCTTGCTACTTTTAGTCATCCAATCACTTGTCTCCCCCTAAAATAAGATTATTCTTCGGTACACCTGCTTTTCTAGGGCAGCCATTTATACTTTGCTACAAGTAAATGAGTCAGACCATTTTACCCGATTTAACTGATCTCCCTAATGTCTGATTTAATGGAGTGTAATCACATCAGATATTTTGAGTCTATTCTGTTTGGGAAAATGGAAACCAAACAATCTTTTGTACCAATTATAAAGGTGAGAACATAAAGCAGCATTTTTTCCCTGTTACATTCTCAGTCAGTTCAGCTTAGTGTGTCTTTCAACTATGCTAATTCTCTACAACGCTCACGGATGCACTTCTCGCCTATTTGAAAAATGTCAACATTCACTTTTATAGCATTTGATTTCACACTTTTTAGGTCACTAAACCTTTCATAATATACAGCCATCATTCGGGAATGTGTGAAATGCAGAACTGAGGCAGCAATCAAAGTAGAAGATCAATCTACCAGACTGACAAACCCATATTATCAATAAAGATTAAGAACTTAAAAAAAAACACAATAGTTGCTTACTTCTGATTTCGTGTAGTATCATTAAAAATGCTAGTACGTAGCATTCCCATAGCATCTTTTGTGTTCAAATGGCTATATGTTGTGTTAGACACTTTACAAACAGAGCAGTAGACAGTACCTGCCCCCAAAGAATTTGCAATCTAAATAGACAAGACAGACACAGGGTAAAAGAAAGGGATATCACACACACATATTTTGTTTTTGTAATGGAGTGGCAGAGCTGACTATCTCATTCATATGAGTGTGTCTACTGTGGCAGTATGGACTCCAGCTGCCCACCTCCCATAGAAGAGCAGTAGAACCTGAGCTGCTATTCCCTGCTAGCCCTTCCCTTAACGGTGATAGTTATCGAAAGGAGAAGTATGGTGCCAGTGTTTGCAGTGTGATTAGCTTTATCATCAATTGCATTAAAAAGTAATCCAGAGGGATGGAAATTGCAATTTTGAAATCACAAACGTGAATACGTATTGCCAGGGAGCTGAAGGATTGAAATTCTGGGAAGTAATTTTCTTTGGCAAAATTCTTTCAGATTTTGCTGTTTCAAGTTGTGTTTTGTAGGGTCTGTAAAGCCAATCAGCACTTCTGTATTGCTGTGGAAAATTGACCACACGGTTGATTTTGGATCAGACAGCCTAAGGCTCCTTTATTGATCAGTCATACATGTATGCATGGGGGAGTCAGCCAAGGCAGCCGAACCCCCCCGATGGATAAAATACGGGAGCTTATATAGGATAAAACCACAATTAGTAATACATACTTTCTTATCAACATTATTGAATGTGCTTAGCTTGACTTTTTGACTTCTGCTGTGTCAATAGGATGGATTTAGGCATGTGCTTAAGTGTGTTCCTGAATTAGGCCCTAAATTAGTTTTTGTTTCAAGATAAGAACATAAGAATGGCCATACTGGATCAGACCAGTAGTCCATGTAGCCTGTCTTCTGTCAGTGACCAGCGCCAGATGCTTCAGAGGGAATGATCAGAACAGGACACTTTGTTGATTGATCTACCTCCTGTCATCTAGTCCCCCCTTCGAGCAATAAAATATTTAGGGACATCAACTGTATGGGGTTGCATCCCTAACCATCTTGACTAATAGCCACTGATGGACCTATCCTCAATGAACTTATTTAATTTTCTTTTGATTTTGGTCTTCACATTATCACCTAGCAATGAGTTCCACGGATTAACTGTGCATTGTGTGCAGAAGTACTTCCTATGTTTGTTTTAAACCTGCTTCCTATTTTTTTCCTTGGGTGATCCCTGGTTCATGTGTTATGTGAAAAGGTAAATAACACTTCCCTATTCATTTTTTCCAAACTATTCATGATTTTATAGACCTCTATCATATCTCCCTTCAGTTGTCTCTTCTACTAGCTGAACAGTCCCAGTCTTTTTATTCTCTCCTCAAATGGAAGCTGTTACATGCCCTTAATCATTTTTGTTGCTCTTCTCTGTATTTTTTCCAAGTCTAATATTTTTTTTGAGATGGAGTGACCAGAACTGCATGCAGTATTCAAGGTATGGGTGTACAATGGATTTATGTACTGGCACTGTGATATATTCTGTCTTATTATCTATCCATTTGCTAATGCTGCCTAGTGGTCTGTTAGTTTTTTTGACTGCTGCTGTACACTGAGCAGCTGTTTTCAGAGAACTATCTACAATGACTCCATGATCTCTTTCTTGAGTGGTAACACCTAATTTAGACCCTGTCATTTTGCATGTATAGATTGAATTTTCCAATGCGCATTACTTTGCATTTATCAACATTGAATTTCATCTGCTATTTTCTTGCCCGGTCACCCAGTTTTGTGAGATCCCTTTGTAATTCTTCACTATCTGCTTTGGACCTAACTATCTTGAGTAATTTAATATCATCTGCAAACATTGCTACCTCACTGTTTACCCCTTCTCCCTTGAACAGCACAGGTCCCTGTACAGACCCTTGGGGGACTGCACTATTTACCTCTCTCCACTGTGAAAACTGACCATTTATTCTTATCATTTGTTTCCTACCTTTTAATCAGTTACTGATCCATGAGAGGACTTTCCCTCTTATTCCATGACTGCCTACTCTGCTTAAGAGCCTTTGGTGAGGGACCTTGTCAAAAGCTTTAAAAAAGTAAGCATTTCTCTTGCAAGGTGCTCTGGTTCTTTCTTGTAAATTGGAAGAGAGACTTGGATCACTCCCCCCACCCCTTGTAATTCAAGCCTTTCCACACTAGCATGTCTAAACTGAGTTAAAGAACCTAGCTAATGTGGTTTAAAAGTGGGTTGCACAGTTGGCAGATTGCAGCTTTTAATCTATCCTAGGAACAAATAACAGAACTATGGACATGTGCCTGATCCAAACAGAGATTAGAGTAGAGACCATGTTCATGGTGTACTAGTGTGAATGGATTAAACCAGTTTTGAAAGTGTTTTCAGGAGTACAGTTTTCAAAAACAGTTTAGCTTATAGCTGTCATGGCGATGGCTTAAGAGAGCCAGTCAGCTGTGCGTATCTGGAGAGAAGCAATTTAGAAACTGCTTCAGTGAAAGGAAATGAAATTTAAACTAAATCATCGGAGCTCTCAAAATAATAAATCCTGAAAGGAAAAAAAGGCTCAAACCAGTAAATCCAACCAAAGCATTCAGATCTAGAACTGATATAGTTGTTGAGGAAAAGATGGTTGAAAGCATTAAAGCAGCAGGAAGCCTGACTTGATTTTTTTGGAATTGTATAGTACAAGGTAAGATTGGCAGGTACATTATATACTGGAAAAACCCCTGCTGTGAACTCGGGAGACATGTCTTTTTTATAAACTATCCGTTGACATCTCTAAAGACATTGATAAGATAAGGTTGCTTCCAGCTACAATGAATTTCAATGACGGCTAGCTATTGAGTGAGGTTTTCAAAGGAAGAACCCAATCCATCTTTACATCAAGTCAGCCCTTTCCAGGAAGAGATTTAACCTTTCCAAGTGTAAAAAAAGTAATTACAAATTAAAAGTTTAAATAGCTAAAGACTGAAGCTACTTTAAATCCTTTATATTTAGAAGAAGGAGGAGAACAACTTTTGGCAGTCTGTGAGTGATGTAAATCTACAATTTAGTCACATTTTTGCAGGAAATTTCTTCCCACAAACTTCCACATTCTTCCTGCCTCAGCTAACACAGTTTGACATGCACAATGGGCTGCAATGTGGGGATGGTACTAGAAGCACTTGGGTTCTGCAATTTTGAACCCACTAGCACATTGCAGGCTCTAAATTTTTCATGTACCTTAATTTTATCATAGCTAAGGTGTGTTTAATGCTCCACCTTTTAATCATGCTCACATACTAGCCAGTTTACTAATGTACCTTTTCACATACATGAAGAGGAAAGCCAGGACTGATTATCAGGTATCAGGACTGCCTGATTTGCAAATAATACAATTTTATACAGTGCCTTTCATCAAGGTTCAAAAAGCAATTTGAAAGTTTGGTCGGTAGTAATATCCACATAGATGGAGAAACCAAGACACTGAGAGGTTTACAATGGACAATGGGAAACCAGAAAGAGATTCAAAAGTGATGTGGGATAGGAGGGATGTTGCCTGAACAGTAGTAAGGGATGAAGAAACAAATCACTTCACCCACCAAGGATAAGTCGCTAGGTAGTGTGGAAATAGTATCTGTGTAACACTGAACAACAGCACCACAACAATTGTGACAGGAAGGAAAGAGGCATAACTGTTACCTGTCAGCTCTGTGTTCTTGGGGAACCAAGGTCCAGTACCCAGCCTGTCTGACTCACGAAAGACCTTCCACCCACCCCCAGCTTCTGCTTGAACCAAAGCCGATCAGAAGAAAGACTTACAAAAAGCAATGAAAAGGCAGTGGGAGGCACACCTAAACCCCTCCAGACAAAGGTAACAGGATTAAGGAAACTCCCCTAGCCTTATTTGCATCGAAGATGGGACAGGGAGGCATCTCCATTAGCATACAGAATGGAGAACAGAGATTCCAAGGCAAGAACTGCACTGAACTATGGAACCAGAAAAGGAGAGCACTGCATGATGGGGGATCTCTGCTCCAGATGTTAATGAACCCACGCCTGCATACACCCAGCTCAGTAGTTATCAGACCTATTCTAGTGATAAATCCTTTATTGATATCCAAAATACAGAAGCTGCCTAATTGCATTGTGAGCTCCCTAATGGGAGACAGGCTAAACGGCATACATTAAGATGTTTATACACCAATGCAAGAAGCCTAGGTAACAAAATGGAGGAATTGGAGCTCCTGGTCCGAGAAATGAAACCAGATATCGTAGGAATAACCGAAACATGGTGGAACGGTAGTCATGACTAGAGTACAGGTATGGAAGGGTATGTGCTGTTTAGGAACGACCGGAACAAAGGTAAAGGTGAGGGAGTAGCATTGTATGTCAATAATGAGGTAAACTGTAAAGAAATAATAACTGATGGAATGGGTAAGACGGAGTCTGTCTGGGCAATACTCACACTGGGTAAAAGAACTACTAGAGCCTCCCCTGGGATAGTGCTTGGGGTGTGCTATAGACCTCCGGGATCTAGCCTGGATACGGACAGAGAACTATTTAATGTTTTTAGGGAAGTAAATACTAATAGGAACTGTGTAATCATGGGAGACTTTAACTTCACGGATATAGATTGGGGAACAAATGCTAGTAACAATAATAGGGCTCAGATGTTCCTAGACGTGCTGATGAATTCCTTCATCAAGTAGTAGCTGAACCGACGAGGGGGGAGGCCATTTTAGATTTGGTTTTGGTGAGTAGTGAGGACCTCGTTGAGGAAATGGTTGTAGGGGACAACCTTGGCTCGAGTGATCATGAGCTAATTCGATTTAAACTAAATGGAAGGATTAACAGAATTAAATCGGAGACTAGGGTTTACAATTTCAAAAAGGCTAATTTTAATAAATTAAGGGGACTGGTTAGGGAAGTGGATTGGGCTAACATATTTATGGATCTAAAGGCGGATGGCGCCTGGGATTGTTTTAAGTTAAAGTTTTAGGAGCTGTCGGAGGCCTGTATCCCGAGAAAGGGAAAACGGTTGGTAGGCAAGAGATTTAGACCGAGCTGGATGAGTGAGCGTCTCAAAGGGGTGATTAAGAAAAAAAAAAGCAGAAAGCGTACAAAGAGTGGAAGAGGGGAGGGATCAGTAAGGAAACCTACCTTATTGAGGTCAGAGCATGTAGAGATGGAGTGAGAAAGGCCAAAAGCCGTGTAGAGTTGGACCTTGCAAGGGGAATTAAAACCAATAGTAAGAGGTTTTATAGCAATATAAATAGGAAGAAAACAAAGAAAGAAGAAGTGGGACCGCTGAAGACTGTAGATGGAGTGGAGATTAAGGATAATCTAGGCATGGCACAATATCTAAATGAATATTTTGCATCGGTCTTTAATGAGGCCAATGAAGGGTTTAGGAATAGTGGCAGCATGACAGAGGGGAATAATGGAGGGGGGATTAAGATTACTGTATCCGAGGTAGAAGCCAAACTTGAACAGCTTAACGGGACTAAATTGGGCGGACCGGATGATCTTCATCCGAGAATATTGAAGGAACTGGCGCGAAAAATTGCAAGCCCATTAGCAATAATTTTTAATGAATCTATAAACTCGGGGGTGGTACCGTTGGACTGGAGAATAGCTAATGTGGTTCCTATTTTCAGGAAAGGGAAAAAAAGTGACCCGGGTAGCTACAGGCCTGTTAGTTTAACATCTGTAGTATGCAAGGTCTTGGAAAAAATTTTGAAGGAGAAAGTAGTTAAGGACCTTGAGGTCAATGGCAATTGCGACAAATTACAACATGGGTTTACGAAAGGCAGATCGTGCCAAACCAACCTGATCTCCTTCTTTGAGAAAGTAACAGACTTTTTAGATAAGGGAAATGCGGTGGACCTAATATACCTCGATTTCAGTAAAGCGTTTGATACAGTACCACACGAGGAATTATTGGTTAAATTGGAAAAGATGGGGATCAATATGAAAATCCAGAGGTGGATAAAGAGCTGGTTAAAGGGGAGACTGCAGCGGGTCATACTGAAAGGTGAACTGTCAGGTTGGAGGGAGGTCACCAGTGGAGTTCCTCAAGGTTCGGTTTTGGGTCCGATTTTATTTAATGTATTTATTAATGACCTCAGAACCAAATGTCGGAGTGGGCTGATAAAGTTTGCGGATGACACAAAGTTGGGAGGTATTGCCAATTCGGAGAAGGATCGGGATATCCTGCAGGGAGACTTGGATGACCTTGTAAATTGGAGTAATAGAAATAGGATGAAATTTAATAGTGAAAAGTGTAAGGTGATGCATTTAGGGATGACTAACAAGAATTTTAGTTATAAGCTGGGGACGCATCGGTTGGAAGTAACAGAGGAGGAGAAGGACCTCGGAGTCCTGGTTGACCGCAGGATGACTATGAGTCGGCAATGTGACGTGGCCATGAAAAAAGCTAATGCGGTCTTGGGATGCATTAGGCCAGGTATATCTAGTAGGGATAAGGAGGTGCTGCTTCCGTTATACAAGGCACTGGTGAGACCTCATTTGAAGTACTGTGTGCAGTTCTGGTCTCCCATGTTTAAAAAGGATGAACTCAAACTGGAACGGGTACAGAGAAGGGCCACTAGGATGATCAGAGGAATGGAAAACCTGTCGTATGAAAGGAGACTCGAGGAGCTCGGTTTGTTTACCCTAACCAAAAGAAGGCTGAGGGGGGATATGATTGCTCTCTTTAAATATATCAGAGGGATAAATACCAAGGAGGGAGAGGAATTATTTCAGCTCAGTACTAATGTGGCCACGAGAACGAATTGATATAAACTGGCCATGGGGAAATTTAGGCTTGAAATTAGACGAAGGTTTCTGACCATCAGAGGGGTGAAATTTTGGAACAGCCTTCCGAGGGAAACAGTGGGGGCGAAAGACCTCTCTGGCTTTAAGATTAAACTAGATAAGTTTATGGAGGGAATGGTTTGATGGGATAATGTGATTTTAATCAATTAGTCAACAACGTGCCATCGCTGGTAAATAGTATCAATGGTCAATGAGGGTCTGGCTGGAGAATCTTGCCTGCATGCTCGGGGTTCTACTGTTCGCCATATTTGGGGTCGGGAAGGAATTTTCCTCCAGGGTAGATTGGCAGAGGCCCTGGAGGTTTTTCGTCTTCCTCCGCAGCATGGGGCAGGGGTCGCTAGCTGGAGGATTCTCTGCGACTTGAAGTCTTTAAATCACAGGATTTCAACAGCTGAGTTAAGGGAAAGGGAGTGGGTCAGCTTTTGTGGCCTGCATCATGCGGGAGGTCAGACTAGATGATCATAATGGTCCCTTCTGACCTTAAAGTCTATGAGTCTATGGAAGGAACACCGCCCACAGCTAGGAATGATCCACTCCTATTGTCTAGCCTGAATAAAACAACTTTGGTACACTCCCTTGAGCCATCAGTTTACCCATAACCAAATCTAGTGTTCTCCCTTGAACCACTGTTGTTTCCCTACAAAAACTCCTACCCATGTTCAAGTAAGTGTTCTGATGCCTGTATCCAACATCTACATGAGTTCCATTGGGACTTCATCTTCTCCTGACTGATCGTGCTGGGGGCTCTGCCTGTCTCCAGCACTCCGGACCCTCAGCTACCACCACCATCTGGGAACCCCGATTGATTCAAGTTTCATGGAGTGGTGAGAACCCAGGTTTCTCTCTCTCTCTCTCTCAGTATAGCCTTCTGACCATGACTTGTGTGATCAGTTAGTTTTCTAAACCTGACTTTTATAATCAAATTTAAGTTAGATTTAATATTATAACTGTTTTGTTTGTTTGGGTCCCCTTGTATGGTTATTACCTGGCAATAAATAACTTTCATGGTTAAGCTCGTTGCTTCTCCTTATCTCTCCCTCCCCCTTGTGGGTGTTTTTTGGCTTCCCCATTCTCTCTGCAGCAATGCTCTTGGTACCTAAGCTAAAGATCCCTGCAGCACCCAAAAATCCTGTGGAGTTTGCTCATCAAGTGGGTTACTACCAGAACAACTGTAACATGACAGTGGGGATAGGGATGTGCTGAATCTGTGACATATGAGGGTGGCTGATTGAAAGTGCTGCTCAACCCAGCCTGCTTTATTCCGGTGCGGTGCCCCTGGCATATGAGGGTGACAGCTTGGAGGTGCTGATCTACCCAGCCTGCTGAATCCAACGGCCTATGAGGCTGACAGTTTGGAAATGCTGCTCGACCCAGCCTACTGACTCCAGGGACATATAAGGGGTCAGCTTGGGAGTGCTGATTAACCCGGTCCTCTCAGACGTGCTCTATTTAGTGTGTGTGTGTGTGTGTGTTTGATTCTGGGGCTGGAAGAACCCAGCCCTGGGGAACCTAGGTCCTGTAGGATAGCTCCATTGTGAGGGAACTTGCAGAAAGGAGAAGTAGAGCTCCGTATTAGAACACAAGTGACACAAGCGGTACGTTGATAGAATTACAGAATATCACCCCCCCAGAAGAGTAATCCTAATAAATGAGTGTACCCCAAAGTAATGGGCAAATCTGGTAACATAACTTATTCAATGGAATCTGCAGTGGATAACAACTGTACCTGTGTTATGAATTGGTCATAATCCATCCTTCCTACTTTAAGAAAAAGGGCAATGGGATATTTAATGACTACAAGTGGTCACACCCTGAGCTTTACCTCATCTTAAAGGTGTCACCTCAATACCACACTGCTCCTCTAGCATTGCACTGGGAAATTGGTTTGCTACTTATTCAGGGGGAAGAGTTCCATCAATACCACTTCCTGCACCATCTATGTATTCTGGATTTTTTTCCTATCCAAATACTGATAGATTCCAGTGTTAGAGGCATTCCAGAGGAAAGTGAGGAAATGGTCAGCAAAAATTTACCAGTTAATACTCTGTGAGGCTGGGAAGTATAAGCACATGAAGGGCAGTCCCTCTCACCAAGCCCTGTTTCCTCAGATACTACAATACTGGAGGCAGAATATTATGATGCCTCCCTCTTCCACCCCAGTCGACAAGGTTTTCATCCCCTCCCCCCCATGACTCCTCTTGACTCGTGGTGGTGGTGGAGTCTATTATTTGTATTTCTGTAGCTCTTAGAATCCTCAATCGGAGATCAGGGCCCTCTTTGTGTTAGGTGCTATACACAGTTTGAATTTCTATTGAGGCGTCATCAATTGGGCAAAGATATTTCAGCAAGACACTTTAAATTTGTCTTTAAGTTTACGTCCTCATAAAGATGCTGAGGCATTTTCTTGCCCTCTACATCGGACTTCTGGTTGTCCACTCCCTTCAGTTCCTGGGCATGAATATCCAATGATTTGTACTCTGTAGTCATTTGCACTTGTACAGTGTGGGTGGAAAATGTTACTATTCTGATTTGATAGTACTTTGAACCCATTTTGCACAGGTCTGAATTACAGCAGCTTGCAAAGCAGTACAGAACCCTACCTGGAAGAAAAGAGAGAGGCCCCATGTCTTTGGAGTATTTATATATTTCTTCCATTAAATTCATCTCTGTTGTCACTGGAACATGGAAGTCCTTGACCCTTTTTTACCAGACACAGGCACAGATTGCTGTAGGAAAGGACAAAAAGAAGTCATCTGTGACTTTGCATTTCAGTATTCTGACTGAGTAATGCTTATTAATTAGTTGTGACTTTTTGCCTCTGTGGTTAGCTATTATATGTTCCTGCTCTATACCTTCCATTCATTATATTTCTGGGGATTTTAAAAAAAATCATTTTCTTTGCTTCATTTTTGGGGATGGTGCTCTGGCAGGTTAATATGTACAAATTTGTGTTCTGTATTTGCTCCTCTTGATATATGTGCTGGATACTAGTAATTGTTTTTCTCAAAATTGTAATTTTCAAACTTTCACAGAATGCAACAAATAACTGTACACAGAAATGTACAGTGTTAATGTACGATTAGAACATGACCCGTATCACCAATGTAAAGCCTTTGTTTTTTTAAAGAGAAAAAGATTAAGCTAATTGTATATTGTCCAGCACCAGTGATGCTCCTTACTCTCCCACTCAAATATACCAGTATATCTGATAATTAATTAGAGAGAAGAAGATCTTCAAGCTCAATTGAAAGTTTCCAGGAAGATTTCACAGTAGGATTATTGCTTTTTTAATTAGCTGAACTCCATAATAACATATTAAAACTGTTGAAAGCAGGCTCCTCAGTGCTGCACAAACCAAAGCAATTCAGTATCTCATTTACATTCCTCTCCCAGTCTCTGCAGCAGCTCTATAAATAGAATAGACTATACACAGAAATTTATTACTGCAGCTGATAGCAATTTTCTTTTTTAAAGGTGTCTGGAGGCATTATTCAGGAGGATTCATTCTGGTAGACTTTCCAGCTGAGATTCTCCCTCTCCTGGAACTGTGGGTGGTCAGTTTTGAAATACACTAATGAACTGTTAGAAACAAAGACTGTCAGCAGAGTTATTTATTGTCTTCAGTTAATAATTGCTGGAGTTCTCTCAGCTCTAGATTATTTCCTCTAATCGGACTGTCTGCATTTTGTAAGCAGTGAACATATTTTGTAAAGTCACATTCCTTTGACTTTTTATCACTAAACTTTCTAAGGATTATGTTATTATCAGGAAAAACATAATGGCTGTGGTTTGACATGGCTCACGTCACGTCTTCTGCAATCAGACCCGTAGGCATGTATGACCTTATCAAGTGCAGAACAGATGTGTTTGCAAGTTCAGTATATTGAGAATCTGTAGCAACCATACAAACCAATCTGTCGTGTTGTCAACCTAATTTCTATCATAAATCAAGAACAAAAATCAGGAGCTTTTAATGACAGTGATCCTAATAATACACAATACCTGAGATGCATGGCATGCATTTCAGTCATTAATATAGCATCTTATTCACATGCAAATCTCTATCCATTTAGGCATTTATACCACACACCTCACCATGGTATGTATGTACGCTAAAAATAATGTATATGAATGGCCTAACTCAACTGCCTAATATTTGTTTCCTCACCCCATTCAAAAGAAAATAAGATTGGTTAGAACTTAATTTTTCTCTTATCCTTCTGAATTCATTTAATGTCTCCATAAATGACAGCATAGGAAGTATGCAGGAAGACATGTTACTTTTCAATATTCTGGTTCAATTTAAATGTATATCTTCTTTCAGGTCCTACTGTATTGTCAAGTGCGATTTCAAATACTTAAATATATATGCAGATGCTCTGTGTGCATTTACATTTCTCTCTCTCTCTCTTTCTCTCTCCTTTTAAGACATTAGGGAACAGCAGTTTTTTTCTTTAACAGTTATTTTAAGCTTTATTTCCAAAGGCAGGACCACAAATACTTAATGAGAAGCTCTGAAAAAAGTCACACACTGTGAAATTAAAGGAGAAATAAATTAAAAATATAGCATGGATTGTTGAAAGTAGAGCTTTTTAAGTCAAGTAACCTATAAAGCAGTTATCCATTTCCAGTGTAAGTTACATAAGCTGAAAAAATGCTTATATTTGAAGCATGAGCTAAGAGCAAAGAGGAAAAAGCGTTTCAATAATAAAGCTGAAATTACTTGGGTTTTTATGAAAGTGAAGAAAATGCTTTTTCTTTTAAGAATATTTTGATATTTATAGGTTTTTTTATTTAAATCTATCAGTGATACAGAAAACTGGTTCTGTGAGTGCCCTGGACTCTACTCTGGAAAACTTTGTCAGTTCACAACTTGTGATGAGAATCCATGTGGGAACGGTGCTACTTGTTTTCCAAAATCCAGCCAAGATGCGGTTTGCCTCTGTCCTTATGGAAAAACTGGAATCCTCTGCAATGATGGTAAGGATGATATAAAATTTAGCAAGTGTTTTGACATGAGTCAATGGACAGGAGCAGGAGGATAAATGGGAATTAGTAATGTTACTCAAGTAGGTTGATTTGATTCATATAAAGATGACAATATTTCTACTCTTTATCTTTGCCTTTTTAAATATCTGTTCCTGCGATTCACTGACCATATAGATGCTATTTGTACTTAGGAATTAGGCATTAAATAAGCATTATCTGTTGTCTACAAAGAAAAGCTGTTTAGCATATTGCAGTGGATCTCAAACATTATTGTAAGGGAATATACTGCCCCTTTAAGGCCAGAGAGGGAACTTTGGGAGGCCAGGCTACCCCTATTCCAGGAATTCTGGAGGAGCAGACAAGGGCATAGAAACTGGCAGCAGCAGGTGCTGGGGGAAAGGAAAACCCAGCCTACAGTTTCTTTAAAGGACCAGTACAAGGAGCCCAGTAGTACAGGGTGGGATAAGGCTCCTCTCTTTCTCAGCAAAACCAGCCATGATAAATTCTAGAAATGAGGGCGGCATATAACGTGCCTCTTCCCTCATAGGGAGAGACATTAGCAGTGAAAGGACTGCTTGCCTGCTGATCTCTCCCATCCCAGGGGAGAAATGACTGGTGGTGTGATCTGGTCTCCAAGTAGGGGAGGAAGGCGGAAAGACTGCACCCCAGCAGAGATGCCTGGGAGGAGAAGACGTTTGTTAAGAAGGCTTTGTTTTGCATTCTGTTTGTTTTTGAAAGGCATTGGTGCTAGCATGACGGGAATTGAGGGCAATTTAAAAGGGCCAGCTGGGAGAAGTCACCTTAAGGACCTTAGCCTGCTACAATCATATTTAAGGAATACACAAGCCTTCAATTGACCATTTAAATTGTAGGTTTTATGACTGCTATTATCAATCCAAGTGATTAAATAAATAATATTTCAGGGATAGAAGTGAACTGAGACTGGACTGAGTCACAGAGGGCCCAATACTGTAACTCTTAGCCGTGTCAAAACTCTATGATATCAATCAGAGTTGCAGGTTACAGTGACAGCAAGATAAGATGCATTATCTAATCCAGTAAAAATGATCATTAAACAGTAAATGCATCTCACAAGATAAATAAATACATAGTTTGATTACATCATGGGTGCAGAGTTCTAAACCTGAGGAAACTATAGAGCTATTGCAGGGAATTCAAATTATAATATTAAATATGTCAAGAAATAATTTGCATAAAATGTCACACACTGAGTGTCACAAAATTTAGCAGCTGTGATATTGTGTACTTGTGGGAATGCGGTGGTGGTAAGAGAAGACAGAAATCCTGAGGTCTGTTGTAGCAATTCACCCTGCTTTATTTTCTAGTCTCTTAAAAGTCACAAACCCAACAGCTGCCTGCTAAGGATTCTAGGTAGTATAGCCCAACACGTGTTCTCCCTGTACTAGGTAATGTTATAATTAGAACGACCAGCTTGGTCTATTTTACCTTCCACTAGATTAGTTCAACTTCTAAGAATTTAGTGGCAGTTTCACCCTTCTAATTAACAGCAGAATTGTAACCTACATCAACAATTTTGTGAATTACAAGTAGTCGCTGTCTTAAACAAAAGTGCAGCTGCCTCTAGGATAGAAAACAACAACCATTTAACAGTTCACATCAACACTACACCGTAGTTTGGAACAGAAAGTAAAGAATACTTTATTCAGTTTAAAAATAGAGAGAATCTTACATAAACAGAATACAATTACTCAAATATGTATTTGGCCAGATACCTAGGGATTACATGAAAGCAAGGCCATGGATTTTTAATGGTCTTAAATTGTCAAAGGCCTCAGCATAGAGTAATAGAGGTTAAGGTCAGAAGGGATCACCAGATCATTTAGTCTGACCGCCTATATTTCACAAGCCACCAACATTAGCCAGCGCCCTCTCACTGAAACTAGACCAAAGTGTTACAGCCCATAGAAGACTAAACTATTATGTATCATAAACAGAGAAGGGACTGAGCCCTCCCTTTGCCCGTTGGCATGCTCGGACCCTGTCCCTGGCAGCCGAGCCCGGGAAGGGAGCAGGCGGCTGCCGCCTCCCTGCCAGGCTCTCTCAGGCAGAAGCGGTTCCATCATGCTCCCTGCCTGGCTGCCAGGGAAAGGCAAGAGGGAAATGTAAAGTTCTAATTCTATTACAAGGTTCTGGTGAACTCACAAACCCTGAAAGTGAGACAAAAGTGATCTATTTAGTTATTGAAGCCCCAGAATGGAAGTATACATGTATTTTTCAAAATTGCATATTAGGCAAGAATATGACACTGGATCCAAAGGGTTAGTCACAACATCATTGTAAGGAGCAGGGTGGGGAGGAATACCAGGAAGCACTGAGTCAGAGCTAACAGAAAGGACAGAGCTCTCATGTAATCAAAAGCAAGAATAAATCCTGCACAGGTGAGCAAATGTATGTATTACAGTGTTTTAGACCAAGCCTCAGTGTTTGATATTTCTTCTTTGCAATATAAAGATATGCAAGTGAGGCTATATTATGGGATCCCTAATTATGTTGTTATATGTGTTACAACACAGGAATAAAGAAGCCATCCCTCCCAGTGGATTATCACCTATGCATATATTACTCACAATTATACATATTTTAAACTACATTTTCTGGTAATATTGGCCATTCTGAAGGCTCAAGTACATTTTTCATGTGAAATATATCCCCCCACCCCCATGTATTCAACCAACTTTAAAATGCTGAAATGGGAATACAAGCTCCAAGTTATAAAGCTTTATGGAATGAAAATCTGTCTGCAAGTGAGTTGCTCATATTTAGCTATGTTTGTTACACAATGTCACCTTCAGAGTAGTGCAGGTCTACAGTCTAAATGTAGCACCTTGTTGACAGTAGATGCCCAAGGGGAATTTCCTTAGGTAGAAAGCTGCATGATTGTAAGGGTTCAGGCCAGTGTTGAGAGAGTTGCTTGGATGATGATCAGATTTGCTGTTCCTTCTCTTTAGAGACATTTTTCCAGGTCACTTGCTGTCAGCCCAGTTCTAATGCCCTATCCACTCCATAAAATGTAAACAGAACACAATGCAAGCAGGTATATCTTAACAGGTATATCATTAAGGAAGTGGTTAGCATAAAGGCCCAGATGTTTTTCAGGTAGGGAGAGGGTCTCCAAAGGAAGATACAGAGAGGCAGTTTCCTCCTTTCCTATTTCTCCTTTTCATTACTTATAAAATCCTTTTATTAATGCCTCCATTTTGCTTCCAAGTGTGAGATGAGAATCTGGCCTAAGCAATGTATTGAGCTATGGTTAAAGACAGAGGGCCAGATTCTGAGCTCTCTTATACTAGTGTAAATAAGGAATATGCCATTAAAGTATAAATGAATTTGTCCATGGTAGTTTGGGAGTGATGAATATTCTGTAACAGGCATATGAAAGAGACAAATGATAACAACAATCAGTCTAATTCAGCCTCAAGTAGGTAAGTATAACTCCACTGAAATCTCATCTAAATCTTGTGGTGATGGAAAGAACATAAGCATGGATGGGTGGAATTATTTTAGAGGATTATTCCATTGATTGTGGTCCAAGCCTATTCTTTTAAAAATTCAAAAAGTACATTGTTAAATTTTGTTTCGTATTTGCCTTGCCATACATAACTGTTGGCTTACTATTACAATGCATAGATAGTCTCATAAATGAGTCTTAGGCTCTTAAATTGCTTAGGTGCTTTTGAAAGTTTTAACTGTAATCTTCATTTGCTGAACCCCGACCACTATATAAGTGGTATCATTACCAAGCAGATCTTTGGAAACAACACAGAGAAAAGAGAACACACAACTAATGCTATATTGAGGAAACTCAAATAAAAGTTAGGAATGACATCAATAGAATTACTTAGACCTCTCAACCTAGAAAATTGGCAGTGTGAGACACAACTCATTGTAATATGTGAAATTACCTAAAAGTGGAACACCTGTATGTTGTTGTGCATCATGCTATAAATGACAGGTTATAATGGTTTATAAGAATCAAATCTGTTTTGTAATCTGTAATAGATTAATGTGAAGGAGTGATACCAATTACAAAACAGATTTATATAAATTACATAGTGAAAAAAACTTAATTCTATATGCATCTTATAATATGTACTAAAAGCCAATAAATCTATTGTTTATGGTGTGATGTACGAAAAACACAGGTGCTGCACACTTTGGTCATTTGGGGCCCTGGTGCAGGGGTTGCAGGGGTCCTTGTCCTGGTTTGGAGAGATAATCATCCTATCAGTTAAACCAGGGTGCTTATTTTTCACTGTCCCAATTGCCCTCTCCCAATTAACATCAGATACCATCTTCCTTCCCTCCATTAGTTAGTTAGTTCTTGCCTATCTCTCTTTGCCTGCTGGATGGGGACAGAAGGTGGTGGCTGCTGGGTGCTGTAAGACTGTAAGGCTTTTCTGGAGCCCAGCTACTCCCAGCCTTCTTGCAGCTTTGGGCACCCTGCTTTTCTCTTGCCTTCCCCTCCAAAAAGCCTGCAACGGGAGACAGAGAGCTGTCCAGGAGCCAACAGTAGATAGAGGAAGGGTGAATAGGAAGAAGCTGTGCTGGCTGACATTATTCACAGGAGCTAGGCAGAGAAGATAGCAAAGCCCAGCAGCTCAAAATCAGCTCAGCTCCCTTCCCCCTTCTCCTTCGTCCCATTGTGTGAATAAGGTGTAGGTCCTGCTTCCTCCTCACCCCTTCTCTATATACAATCTGTGGTTGGTCCCTGCCCCTCTCCAGCTTTACAGACCCCTCTCTCTCTCTCCTCCTGGGACACAAGGAGCAGGAAACCTAAGAGTAGAAGCAGACGTATCTCCTGCCTCCACTTGCCAGCTAGCAGCTCCCCGTCTTGACTGAGTAAGCTTTATAGTGGGATAGGGAGCCTACAGTGTATACAGTGTGGAATGTACCACACAATGCAGTACGCTTGAGAGTGTCTGGAGTCACACTGGTATAAAGGCCCTGATTCAGTAGACTAGCCCTGTTCATGTGCTTAAAATTATGTATTAGATCTGGTCAATATTATTTCCCCTAAAAAATGATGTTTTATCAAAAGTGAAAATTGTCATGGGAAATGATGAGAAATTTTCAAATGAAACAAAATGAAAATTTTCATACTTTTCACATTTAAATTTTCGTTTCAGTTTTCAAAAATTTTCTAAACTTGAGGAAGTTTTGAAAAGTTACAGAGTAGAAAAAAAGTGGGGATAAAACCTATACATCCTCCATTCTATTGCATTTGGGGGGGATCTGAAATGTTTCAGATTTTACAAACTGAACTGAAATGAAACAGTTTACTTCATTTTGAATTAAAACAACAAAAATATTGTTTTGTTTCATTTCAAAAGTTTTCCACAAAAAATAAAAAAATCAAAGGAAAATTTGTCTGAGGAAAAATGTTTGAATAAAGTGAAACAAAGTGTGTTTGTGGGCAATGTCCAAAACATATGTGACAAGGTACTTGATTTAATTCTATGCTGTTGACACAGATGATGATGGATAGAATCATAGAATCATAGAAGATTAGGGTTGGAAGAGACCTCAGGAGGTCATCTAGTATAACCCCAACTAAATCATCGAAGCCAGGGCTTTGTCAAGCCCAGTAGTGGATTTACCATGGAGTCACTGGCACAGCCACACTCCAGGGGGGCCCCGACCAGGGCCACTCTTCTCCGCCCCCCCGCTCTCTCCTGCGGGGGGCAGAAGCTTGGTGCTCCTGGCACTGAGTCTCCTGCTGCAGTAGGGCAGCCAAGCTCCCCTCCCCTGCCTCTTCTCACAGCTTGCTCCCTTCCCACCCTCCCCCTCCCTGCCGCCGATCAGCTGTTTCGATCAGCTGTTTGCCAGCAGGAGGGTGGCGGAGGAGCACAGCCACAGCATGCTCACCTGGGGAGAGGAGGCAGAGAAGAAGCAGGGGTGAGGTCTTGGGGAGGGGGGTGGAAGGAGCAAACCTACTCTGACTGCAGAGCTGCACAGCCAGGCTGAAAAAAGAAGGTGCTGCTCAGCTCCCGGGACTTCACAGCTGGGCACCACCTTTTGGGTCCTAGTGCTGGTTGAGCTCCCTTCTGTGTGCTGGGAGCCATCCTTCATCCTGTACAACAGTGAGTGCCCGTGGTGGGGCAGGCAGGGCAGGGGGACAGAGGCAGTGGGGAAGGAATGGGCATGGGATGGGGAAAAGAAGAGGGTAGGGGAAGCGGGGGCAGGGAGAAAGAGGTAGTGGGGAAGGAAGGGGGTGGGATGGGGCAGAGATGGAGTGGTGGGGAAGGGGCATGGGATGGGGAAGAGAAGGGGATAGGGCAGGGATCGGCAACCTTTGGCCTGCGGCCCGCCAGGGTAAGCCCCCTAGTGGGCCGGGCCAGTTTGTTTACCTGCCGTGTCTGCAGGTTCGGCCGAACACGGCTCCAGGCCAATGGGGGGCTGCAGGCCAAGGGATGTGTTGGCCGCGGCTTCTCGCAGCCCTCCATTGGCCTGGAGCGGCAAACCACAGCCCGTGGGAGCCGCAATCGGCCGTACCTGTGGACGGGGCAAGTAAACATACCAGCCCGGCCCACCAGGGGGCTTATCCTGGTGGGCCGCATGCCAAAGGTTGCCAATCCCTGGGATAGGGGAAACGGGGGCCCAGCATGCAGATCCCTTTGGCAGCAGCTGGGGCTCCCGTGTTAAGCAGGCCCATCAAACCCTCACCCTGACAAGCCCCACCTCTCCTGCATCTGTACCACCTCGATGAGCCCCCCCACACACCCTCCCCACTGAGCCCCAACCACCTACACCTAGACCCCCACCCAAATGAACCCTGTAGATAAATCTCTGTATTAAGCATCTTCACATAACTTTCATATGACTTTGTATTATGCCTCTTCATATAACCCTGTATTAAGCTATTTTCATACAACTTTGTATCAAGTCCTTTGATATAGGAACTTTGTATCAGATCCCTATGTAGAAAAACTTATAGAAAACTTTTTGTTAAGCCTTGGTATAATGTTATAGTCCCTAAGGATAGTTAAAGTAGAAGAAAAATGTCTTTTTGCTAGGAGTAGAATAAGATTCCCCCTCCCCACACTCCCTTAATCAATTGGCATGTTGAATGAGGCATAATGAGCAAGGCGTGGAAGGCAAGCACCTCCAGACAGCTAGTTGGAGAGGGGATGGAAGCCAGACCCAAGGACAATCAAACTTGTCAAGTGGACTCACTAAAGAAGAGCAGACATATTGATGGCCTCGGGGGGGGAGGGGGTTAGAATCAAGCACCTTCTTTTGGAAACAACCTCTTTGAACAGTATTGGGACAAGACCCAGAAGGAAGCAGCATAAAGGACCAGTGGACACAGATTTTGAATTTGGTATGTATTTGCATGAGAGGGAAGCTGCTATAAATGTGAGGTGTCTTGCAGAGGACCCTGGGTCTTGTCAACATCGGAGCATTGATCCAGATCAGCAGAAACCCGGCTCCACCCCGTCCCCCATCTAACTCACCTGGCCAGTGAAGTTAAGGGGAGCAACTAGTTGGTAACAACAACAATACGGAGTGTATTTGTGTATGTGTATGTGAGTGCATGAGTGTAATGTAGATCATATGCATATGATGCAGTGTTGATTGATGCATGTATTACCAATGAATGTGCGTCTAGCAGTTTGGGGTTTGTAAACAGTGCCCTTGTGCTGGGCTGAGTGGGGCCACTCCTGCTGCTCTGTGTCTCATTGCCCCCAACCGGCCTCTCGCTCTGCGGACCGCCCCCCATCACATGCCCTATTTCCCCAGTGGGGGCCCACAAATATGTTTGGCGCCACAGAAAGTTAATCCGGCCCTGGGTCAAGCCAGGCCTTAGAAACCTCTAAGGATAGAGATTCCCCCATCTCCCTAGGTCACCCATTCCAGTGCTTCACCACCCTCCTAGTGAAATAGTTTTTCCTAATATCCAACCTAGACCTCCCCCACTGCAACTTGAGACCATTGCTCCTTGTTCTGTCATCTGTCACCACTGAGAACAGCCTAGCTGCATCCTCTTTGGAATCTCTAAAGGCTGCTATCAAATCCCCTCTCACTCTTCTTTTCTGCAGACTAAATAAGCCCAGTTCCCTCAGCCTCTCCTCATAAATCATGTGCCCCTGCCCCACTGGATTCTTTCCAATTTGTCCACATCCTTTCTGTAGTGGGGGGCCCAAACTGGACACAATACTCCAGATGTCGAAGAGAGGGGAAGAATCACTTCACTCAATCTGTTGGCAATGCTCCTACTAATGCAGCCCAATATGCCGTTAGCCTTCTTGACAACAAGGACGCACTATTGACTCATATCCAGCTTCTCGTCCACTGTAATCCCCGGGTCCTTTTCTGCAGAATGGCCGCTTATAGCCAGTCAGTCCCCAGCCTGTAGCAGCGCATGGGATTCTTCCTTCCTAAGTGCAGGACTCTGCACTTGTCCTGGGAGAACCTCATCAGATTTCTTTTGGCCCAATCCTCCAATTTGTCTAGGTCACTCTGGACCCTATCCTTGCCCTCCAGCATTTCTACCTCTCCCCCCAGCTTAGTGTCTTCTGCAAACTTGTTGAGGGTGCAATCCATCCCATCATCCATATCCTTAATGAAGATGTTGAACAAAACCGGCCCCAGTACCGAAACTTGGGGCACTCCGCTTTATACCGGCTTCCAACTAGACATCGAGCTATTGATCACTACCCACTGAGCCTGATGATCTAGCCAGCTTTCTATCCACCTTATAGTCCATTCATCCAATCCATCTGTGGGAGACCATATCAAAAGCTTTGCTAAAGTCAAGGTATATCATGTCCACCGCTTTCTCCATATCCACAGAGCCAGTTATCTCATCATAGAAGACAATCAGGTTGGTCAGGCATGACTTGCCCTTGGTGAATCCATGTTGACTGTTCCTGATCACCTTCCTCTCCAAGTGCTTCAAAATGGATTCCTTGAGGACTTGCTCCATTATTTTTCCAGGTACTGAGGTGAGGTTGACCGGTCTGTAGTTCCCCAGATTCTCCTTCTTTCCTTTTTTAAAGATGGGCACTATATTTGCCTTTTTCCAATCATCCAGTACCTCCCACGATCACCACGAGTTTTCAAAGACTATGACCAATGGCTCTGCAATCATATTAGCCAACTCCCTCAGCACCCTCAGATGCATTGCATCCGGCCCCATGGACTTGTGCATGTCCAGATTTTCTAAATAGTCCTTAACCTGTTATTTCACCACTGAGGGCTGCTCACCTCCTCCCCATATTGTGCTGTCCAATGCAGCAGTCTGGGAGCTGACCTTGTCTGTGAAGACTGAGGCAAAAAAAGCATTGAGTACTTCAGCTTTTTCCACATCATCTGTCACTAGGTTGCCTCTCCCATTAAGTAAGGGTCCCACACTTTCCTTGACCTTCTTCTTGTTACTAATATACCTGTAGAACCCCTTCTTGTTACCCTTCACATCCCTTGCTAGCTGCAACTCCAATTGTGCTTTGGTCTTTCTGAGTACACCCTCCACTTATAAAACAAACAAACAAACAATCAAAAAATCTGGCAGATGGTTCTCTAGCCAGGAAATGGAAAGCTACCATGGAGCCAGATATGGTCAGTTGTGCTCTGTGCTGTTCTGTCAGCTTTTTAACTAATTTATAAATACCATTTTTAAGGACTGAATTTTCAAAGAAAAGAGAGCTAAGTTCCTACTCATAATATTTTGTCCCATATAATAACTCCATTCTTCTACAGTGAGAAGGGAGAGAATAAAAGGGTAAAGGGAGAAAAGAGGAAGCTATTTCTCTTGTCACAATGTCAGTGCAATGTTCCAAATATATAAAAGTAAACCAAAGTATTCTCTGTTTAAATCAAAAGAAGACAAAAAATTGTTGGCAATCAGAGTTGAGAGGGGCATGGAAAATGCTTCCAAAATGGGTGACATAACTTTTACCAGCATAAGTGCTCATGTGCACAGTGGTCTGTCAGCAGAAGATGCTCTCCTGCCAACATAGCTACCACCACTTGTTGAGCTGGTTTTATTATGTCGATGGGAGAGCTTTCTCCCATTAGCATAATGTGGCTATGCGAGTGCTCTCACAGTGCAGTCTGTAAGTTTATAAGTGTAGACATGCCTTAATGAGAACCTCTGATTTTGAGGTGAGTGTGAATAAGGACCTGCTGTCTGTTCACAGCAATGTTGACTATGGAATAGAATTGTGTTAAAATGGGATTATGAAAGTATACAAGCTACAGTCCAAATGCAAACAAAGATGTGGAATGGATGTCACCTAGCAGGTCAGAATCTATCTGTCCAGAAATGTAAGCCTTTGAAAGTAAGTTAATTACCATCCCTAAAAGATCTTTTTGCCCTCCCTAGACAATTAGCCTAATACAAATTGTTTAGAAGCAAACACCTCTTGTGGATGTCTATCTGGTTGGGGTAAAAGTAGAGTAGATAACTACTGTGACAGACCCAGGCCAGTTGGGTACAGCAGAGTAGCGGAAGGCAGATATACTGGCCACTGGATTAACAGTTTTCTGTTCCCTGACTGACCAGAGCAGAGGCTGCTCCAGGCTAATGAGAACATCTGACTCCAATTAACCTGCAAAGAGTCAGGTGAGTCCATTAAGCTAATGTGACCACCTGACTCTAATTAAGGCCCCTCTCATACTATAAAAGGGCTCTGCCAGTCAAGCAGAGAAGAGCCAGGGAGCCAGAGGAGAGGAAGTGCGGTTGAAGGGCTGGTTAATGAAGACACCCTCAAGTCATTGTTAAGGGAGCCCTAAGGTAAGGGTGTAGAAGAGAGAAGCAGGAGAGCTGTGGGGAAGTTGCCCAGAGAAATGTAGCAACTCTGGCAGTGAAAGGTTGGCTGCCAACAGCTGCTACCATTAGGGTCCCTGGGCCGGAACCAGGAGTAGAGGGCGGGCCTGGGTTCCCCCCAACCCACCACTACAGGAATACCTCCTGGGAGGGGAAGACAGGCCCTTGTCAGGACAGGAAGTTAAAATGTTCTGAAACAAGCCCCTAGGGACAACAGAGACTGTGGGAGTTCTCTCACCAACCTCCTTGCTGGCTTATGATGAAAAGGGCTCAGTAGACTGCAACCCTGGCCCTAGAGAGAAAGGGCTACGTGGAGGGTTGCAGTGAGCCACTGAGGATAGTATATCCGCCTGGAAGCGCGGGACCCACGGGGACAAGGTCAGAGCTCTGCCACACTACGTATTGTGTTTTATTGTGAATGGATTTGGGAAACAACACTTTGTTTGGGGGAACAGGGGAGGCTTTCTGGTAAGACAAACCAAAGTAATGAATAAAGCCTGTGTTAAGACATGGGGTATGATACTGAACTCTGAAAAAACCCATGGCCATCAAAGAACTGAACCCGGGACTTGAAAAACAGGCTCTAAAGGGCAGAGGTGAGAAATTTGGGGCAACAAGGAATGGAGATTAATTGCTAACAGGAGGTCTTGGTCAAAAGTGACCTCTCCTGTTTTGAAAGGGGCTGTGGTCAGACAAACCAAACAAAGGGAGAAGCCAAAGGTTTAAAGAGGAAGGAAGGCTGGTCCAATGGTTATTGCATTAGTCTGGCACTTCAAAGAGCTGGGTTCAATTCCCTGATCTGTCCCAGACTTCCTATGTGACATCGCGCAAGTTACTTAGTTTGTGCCTCAGTTTCTCTTCTGTAAAATCAGGATAAAAATACTCCCTTACCTAAAGGTTCATGTGAGAATAATGATAGAAATACAATAGATAGTGTAGATGCAAGTTGGGGAGACAGATGCAGGAGACAGTGGGTGTACATCAGATTGGTGGCTACCTCGTGGGGGCTTCACCTTCCTATGGGGCATGGGTTGCTTGCTGGGATCAGCTGCATATATTTCACTTAATTCATTCCTTGCTATTACCGAGGGTCAGGCATGGGTGCACATTGGTTCTGCGTGTGACATGTAATAGTTTAGTTTAGTCTCCTAGACACTGTAATATTTTGGTTTAATGCTGGTTGTTGGGTTGATTGGTGGTGGTAGTGTCTGTTATGCAGCAGGTTAGACTAGATGAGTTGGTGGTCCCTTCTGGCCTTAAATGCTGTGACTCTAAATCAATGCTAACAAGTGCAGGTCTCATTGATCCTCCAAATATGAGATGTGCTTTACTAAATAGAACTATAATAAAAATAAATTAAGTAATAAATAAATAAAACAGTGTGATAATTATTTAAATATTAATGTGAAAGAAAATCTGTTTGTATTGCCATATAGTAATTGTCAAGTATCAGAGATTCACGTAACGGCGTGTGCATAAGACAGCTGTAGAGAGACTCATGTATTGTACTTGCTCTCCCCACCTCTAAAGGCTCCTCAACCCCAATAACACTGGAGATTTTCAAAGTAAAGCATACTTGTTGGGCCTGATTCTGAGCTCACACCAGCACAAGTCAAAATAGAATCTAACCCAGTACTTCTAGAGGAATATCTGGGTTGGGACTATCATCAACATCATCACTCCCATAACTGCATTGGTCGTTGGGGCACCATCATTGATGAGCAATCAACCAATTGTCTCCACCCCTGACAATTGTGTATCAGTGTTTGAGTCTCCATGAAGTCCATTCCTATCCACTTTTATGTTGTCAGTCTCTTCTTCGGTCTACCTCTTCTTCTCTTCCCCTGTACTGTCCCTTGAAAGATGATCTTGGATAGGCCAGAAGATCTTGTTACATGGCCGTACCATATTGCGCTTCTTTACAGTAATCAGGAGATATTTGTATGACCCAGTGTGTTGGGTGATGATGTTGCAGGACCTCTTCATTAGTGATGTGGTCAAAGTAGGAGATGCCCAGGATTTTACGAAAATATCTCATCTCTACTACCTGTATTTTCTGTTCAAGTTCTTCTGTAAGGGTCCATGTCTCACATGCATACAGAAAAATGGAGATGACCAGTACATGCAACGGTTTCAATTTGAATTCCAGGGAGATTTTCTTTGCCACTGTTGCTGTTGTTTGCGCGGTTCTTGCCAGAATTTCTGTCTTTGATCCTTCATCGGTGATGATTGCCCCCCAAGTACTTGAACTGTTTCACTGTCTCCAGTTCTTGTCCACTGACAGTGATATGTAAGCTGATCCTGTCATGTTTCTTTGTCATCAGCTTGGTTTTCTCTGCACTGATTTCCATGCCATATTTGCAGAGGTTTCATCCAATCGTTTCACAAAGTTGGCGAGTTCATCTTCACTACCTGCCAGGACATCAATGTCATCAGCAAAAGATTTGAGATTATTTGCCCCCCAGTGATGAATGTGCATATGTGATCTTCTAGGACATCCGTCATGATGCACTCCAAGTAAATGTTGACCAGTGTGGGTGAAAGAAGGCAGTCTTGCTGGACTCCAACAGCGGTACAAAACCACTCTCCTATTGTTCCATTGATGAGAACTGCACTGCTGGCCTTGGCATATAGTTGTTTAATAGTAAGAATAAGCTTACGACCAACATTGTACTTCTTCATGATTGAACTTCTTGAAGTCAACAAAGACATAGTAGATGTCCTGCTAATGTTGTAAGTACTTCTCACATAGAACACGAAGGTTGAAAATCTATTCTGTGGTACTTTTTCCAGCACAAAAGCCAGCCTGTTCTTCAGCAATGATATTCTCCACTTGTGACTTCAATCTGTTCAATATTACTTTCAACATCACTTTTCTGGGATAGCAAATTAAGCTTATGGTCTGGTAATTTTTGACACAATTGCAGGTTGCCTTACTTTGGCAGAGTGATGATTAGTGACTGTGTCCACATGGAGGGCCACTCACCAGTCTGCCAGATCTTGTTGCAGATATTGGTGAGTACATCTATTACTATTTCTCCTCCAAATTTCATCAGTTTGGCTGGGATGTTGTCAATACCTGTAGCCTTTCCATTCTTGAGTGATTTCACAGCTGTCTCCAGTTCTTCACGTAGTATTGGAAAGTCATCCTCCTCTGCTGAATCTGGGCTGTCTAGGACACTAGAATCTCCATTTGTCTCCTCATTGTATAGATCAGAGCAGTAGTTGGTCCATCTATTGATGATGTCCCTTTCTTCTGTAAGACTGTTCCCTTCTTTGTCTTGAATTGCGTTAGCTTTGATCCATCTTTCCTTTGTCAGATCTTTTACAATCTGGAAGGCCCATTTGCTATTTTTATTATTGATACACTCTTCAATTTTAAAGCATTGCTTTTTGATCCATATCTCCTTGGCCACCTTCATTCTTTTCTTGATCTTTCTGCCAATCGCTCTGTATTCATCAGCTTCCTCAGTGCTGTTCTTGTCTCTCTTGTCTTCTTGTCTTCTCTTCTAAGGTCACACATTTGTGACCCAAGGTTTTTTCTTCTTATGGTGTTTCCCAAAGATGTCCATTGCTGCCTCATTCATTACAGTGTTGAAATTGTTGGTCATTGTTTCTACATCTTCCTCTAGAGCAAGCACCGGGGCAAATTTTTTGCCTATCATTGCTTGGAATGACTGTAATGCTTCGGTCTCTAAATCTTTCTCAGTCAAACTTGATTCTGGTGAACTTTGGCTTGATTATTTTCTTTAGCCACAGCCAAAAGTTTAGCATCACAAGGTTGTGATCACTTCCAATATCAGCACCGGGGAAGCTCCTTGTTTTAGCTCTGTTGATCCCAGAACAAAATCAGTTTTGTACCATGATGTAGTCAATCTTTAGCATTCCAATCTCCCTCCAATCAGGATATCTTTCTTGTGTAGCTTATTGATGATGTCTTGGAGCTCATTGTAAAAATCTTCAGTTTGCTCATTGTCATAGTCTGTTGTAGGGGCGTAGACTTATACCACTGTGATATTGAATGGTACCACTTTTAGATGGATGGAAATAAGCCCGCTGGATATTGGGCAGCATCCTAATACTGAATTCTTGATATCTTTTTATGCACAAGAAATCCTACGCTGTTGACATGTTTGTCCTTTCCACTGTAATAGAGTACATGGCCTTCTTCCGTTAGTGACTCTCCAAAGTTCTTCCATACGACCTCAGATATTCCTAGGAGGTGCCAGGTGTATTGTTCCATTTCATACATGAGTTATTTCAATCTCCCTATTTTTCTCAATGTCCTTACATTCCATGTGGCTATGGTGATGTTATCTCCTCCACTGATCCTCTTCGTCGGGGTTACACCAATAGTATACTTGTTGTGTCCACCCTGGTGAGAGATGGATGGCACGGTCATTATTAACCCAGGCTGCGACCAATCCAGTATGGACATGGTTGACTTGCTCATCATATGGTGTGTCTTGGGCAAATTTCTAACCTGGCATAGCCCATCCCTCTCCAGACAGCCTCCTTTTAGTCGCCTCTTATGATATGCAGGAGGACCAGTGGGCCTATTCTGTTGCCAGGCCCACAGGGTTGCGACTATAGTCTCTTCCTATCTCCCTCACACAAAGGCTATTGCTACACTATGAGGCTTTTAGCAACACAGCTGTGCCACTACAGCCGTGCTGCTAAAAGGCATGCAGCGCAGCTGCTGTTTGTCAGCAGGCAAGAGCTTGCCTGACAACAAAAAACTTCCACCTCCCCACGGGCAGCAGCAGCTTTGTCGACAAGAGAGCGCTCCTGCCAACGAAGTGCTGTTCACACCGGCGCTTTTCTTCGATAAAACTTTTGTCATTTGAGGGGGTGTTTTTTAACACCCCTGAATGACAAAAGTTTTGCCAACAAAGTGCCAGTGTAAACAAACCCAAATACAAAGTAAAGATCATGGGAACAATCAGTTCCTTCAGGTGTCCTCAAAACAGCTGTCCTGCCTACAGCAACTCTCAAGTTATGTGTAATATGTTGACAGTCTCAGAAGTACATTCTTCAGTATGGTTTTCTTTCCTTGCACAATTCTGTTCCAAAACATGTCACTTCTGCCTAAGATATTTCTGAGGTGTTTCTCAAACTAGTGTCACTAAGATTCCAGAGTGATGCCTCTATGAATGATTTTAAACCTACTTGACAGTGTTCATGAAGTTCAGATGTGCTGCAGATATCTAAATATGTGATTTACCTGCAGTCTCAGAATGTCCCCATCTATATTTAGAGGTGCTTTGTACTTTTGCTGAAGCTGTTTAACCCATCTGTGACCTTTATTTGTTTAAGCATTGTTACAAAGTTCCACCCTCAGTTTGGTCTTCTAAATCTCGTCTCAAACCTCTTTCCCCAGAGCACCTCCCAAATATAAAATTGGAAAGCAACACTAGAAAAGGCTGAGTGATGACTGTAACACCCTGGTGCCCCAATGTTCATGACTGTCATGTAATTAGGATATGTTTTGTACAAAGTATGCCTTGTGAGGTATCATTCTAAAAGTCTTGATCTGCTAGACATTAATATCTCATTGGATTCTATGTGCTATCGTCATATGTGAAGTTATGAAGTTTGGCTATGTATGTGTTACTGAAACATGTTGTGAGGTTGAAAACACCCACAAGCAACCTTCCAGGTACAACAGTAAAAAGGCCAAACCATGTTAATGGCTCATTGAGAAAATGTACACAAGCACACAGATTACCCCAGGAACTGGGTACAATAGAAACCTCTCAGAGATAGCACTATACAATGGGAACTGTTTGACCCAGGTCTCAGCAAAAGAGCTTTCCAGCAAGTGGGAAGAAAATATAAAAGGGGGAATATTACATCATGATGGTACCTCACTACCCCCTACAACAACACACCTGGAAACAACTGAGGAAAAAAGACTGAACTGTGGGAAGTGATGGTCCCAGACTAGAGAGATTTCCAGCCTGGGTATGAAAACTTGGGAAAGCCAAGGAAGATTGTACCTCAAGAATCTGCCAGCCTGTTTATTGCTCAAAATATGAATTAGCAAATTCTCATCCTATCTATCTAATGTATTGAGCTCAGTTTTCAGTTTTGTTTGTTTATTAAGGTAGTCTGCTTTGATCTGTTTCCTATCACTTATAATCAGTTAAAATCTATCTTTTGTAGTTAAACTTGTTTTTGTTTTGTCTAAAACCAGTGTGTGGAAATCATACTTGGGGCAGAAAGCTATTGCATATCTTCCTCCACATTGAGGGAAGGGGCAAATTTCATGAGCTTAAGCTGTACAGTTCTCTATGCAGTGCAAGATGGTATAATTTTGGCTTTGCCCTTCAAAGGGGAGTGTGCACTTGAGTAATTGGGCAGTTCCTTAGCTGAGCCTTCCCATGCAGAGCTGATCTCAGCATCTGTGTGAAGCTGCAGTTGGGTGTGTCCCTACCTGTGTGAATGCTGGTGAAAGAGCAAGCTTGGAGGGCTTTGCAACTTGTCACAGCAGCACAGTGTGAGAGGGAGCCCAGACTGTTGGGTCAGGCAGGCTCAGTGGCACCCCAAGGGAACCTGTCATTAATGTCATTATGGCATTTAATATCACGATGACATTAAATCCTAGAAAATAAACAGTTAACTCTATGTATTATCATTATATGATACAGAGCTGATTTTAATTATTTTTCATTTACCAAAAACAATTTAGAATATTTCACAATTGTGTCAAAAGACTTTGGCCAGCTCTGTATAATACACATATCAAAAATGTCCCTCAGTATAGTATCTGGACACTCATATATATTTGCCTCGTGCAGTGTGGGCAGTCTATTCAACATGCAGACCTATGTTGCCTGTCATACACAAATAAATGAATAATGTCCAGACTTTATTTCTCATGTTTGGCCCTAAATAACAAAGGATGGGGGGAACTGTTATTAATACATGTCCCCTGAGCAATGCAATGTAAATAAATTCTGAAACTCCCTTTTATATATAGGAAATCACAATCTTGTCCCAATTCTTACCTGCTGAAAGTCACATGCATGATCCAGTGTTGATTTTTTTTTTAAAAAAATCATGTTTCCCTTGCCATACTCTTGGGAAGAAATCAGTAAATAATTGATTTGTGGGTGGGGGAAGGAAGGGTTGTCAAATCAAGTCTGTTTTTTTTTTTTTTTTTTCAGTTTTTCTCACCAAAGTGAAAAACCAAAATAATTTCAGTGTCAATTCAAAACATAAAAAATCAATACCCAAAGACAAATGATTTACTCACTGTTGTAAATTATAGAATTTTTGGTATATTTATTGCCTCTGTATCTATGTTCCCTGTAAGGTGTGCACCTGCACGGCCGTGCAGGAGGTCACAAAGGGCCGCACACTTAATTAGCAAAGCCGCGCAGGCAAGCACACTGCACTCAGGGGCATGGCCATAGGTGGTCCTGAAAGCTGGTAGTGGGATGAGGTGGGGAATAGTGGATAGATGGGGGCAGTGGGATGAGGTGGGGGGTGGAGATAGGGGAGCTTGGGACGTGCGGGGCTATGGCGATTTCCCCAGCCCTGGGGCTAAGTAGGGCAAGACGCCTCTCTCCCAGCTCCGGGGCTGTGGCGGGGAAAGAGGACTACCCCAGCCCCAGGGCTGTGGAGGGGAGAGATGCCTCTCCAACCCAATTCCAGAGCTACACAGGGCCAGACCCATCTCTCCCAACTCTGGAGCTGCGGCGGAAAGCGAGGACTCCCCTAGCCCTGGGAATGCAGTGGGGCGAGACCTCTCTTCCCCCCCCTCCCCCAGTCCCAGAGCTGCGGTGGGACCAGACGCCTCTTCCCCCTAGCCCCGGGGCTGCAGCAGGGGAGAGAGGACTGTTTACTTTTGGATTCAGTTCAACTTACTGCAAACTTATCCTCATGTTACTACTTTTTTATTAACTCATAGCCCTCTAATACATTTCTGTGTCTCATATTCATATATGTGTAGGAGAGAGTGTTGCTTAATGGAAGAATTTCCTTTGTGGCCTTTCTTTTGTGTCTCTCAGCGTTAAGTAGTAAATGGTGCAGCTTGGTCCTAGATACAAGTAATACCTTCCCAGGACCAGCAGATGGCATCAATTGCTAATAATTCAGTTGTAAAATAGCCCCATTTATAAAGGCTTAATGGTAATGTTGTTAGAAGAATTCAGGTGAAAGGGGTGTGTGTGTGTAAATCTGATGTACAGCACAACAGAGTAAATGATTATTAGTATTTATTAGTTTTCAAGTACAAAAATGGATTTCTACAACATTCTTTTTAAAAAAATATTTTGCCAGATTTGCTGTAACACTTAATTTCTTTGTTTTTATGCAGCTATTCATATTAGCCACCCCAGTTTCAATGGCACAGATGTCTTTGGCTACACCTCATTCCTTGCCTTTTCTGCAATCCCAAATATCAGCTTCTACTATGAATTCCGCCTGAAATTTCAACTGGCAAACCGCAACTCAGCAGTACAAGATAATCTGATATTTTTCACTGGACAGAAAGGCCAGGGTAAGTTACTTATCTCTTACAGAATATTCCTAGATAAATCTACAAAGGGAAAAAAGTTACTTTCATATTATTATTTTTGTTAAGGAGAATTCCAAATCTTATGGAACAAATAGGAGGGAAGTATGAATAGATTTTTCATAGTGTTTTCTTGGTTTTGATATATTTGTATTAGAAGGAAAATCTCTTTAATGAGTTATTCTTTTGTAAACAAACATCAATCTGCTAAAAACAAATGATACAGTTATTTCATAAAGAAAACCTAATGTCATTAGTGGTGATTAACATTAGCAAAGCAATTCCTGCTTCAACTAGTAAATTTCACGACAGTTTATTATTTATTTTGGGTGAACCAGTCCTGAAAAGCTACTTCAATTCCTGTTTTCTTCATTGGGAAATCGATTCATGCGTGATAGACATGTTTGGGATTGAATTAAACACATGAACTGCTACAGTTTGAGTGAAAGAACCTTGGCTGGAAAGGGAGTGGCTGCAACAAGTCATATCCTCTGTGGAGTGGTGCAGCAGGAGCCTTGAAATATGCACCCACCAGAGGATTATAGATTGAAGTAGTGTCATTTTAAAACCTACTCTACATAAAACGTTAAGCCCTATCCACACTGCAATTAGAACTGTACTAGTGTGATTTGGTAACTCCATTATAAGAAACAAAAATGTACATCAGTGCTATTCAGAGAAACCGTGCTGGAATTCTGTTCGCAACAGCCATTCTTTCACAGCTTTGTGGCTTTGTCTACACTAGCCTTATTTGGGAATTCTCCCACAGTTCTACTACCACTAATGCATCTCTTCCAATAGGAGCAAAGTGATGAAAATGTTAGAGTAGCAAGGCTTCCGTTTGTACCACTGTGACATCTAGGTTCTGAACAGGGTTAGACAACAAAATGGATGGTGCTTTGGTCCATTTCACTACCAGCTGTGGACCTGCCACAGTGGTGGTAAAAAGGTAAGAAAATCCCCAGAGAACGTTAATGTAGACATAGCCAGAGTAGACATGAGTTTAGAGTTAATAGGTTAAAGGAAAGACATTATTTATTCCTCCTGTATGCTGAGGCACTCATTTCTGAAATTTGAGCTGGGCCTAACTTTTGTGCTTTGGGTTTTTGTGTCTTTTCTTGGGAATATGTCTTCAAATTTAAATCCACTTATTTCAGTCCAGGTCTACACTATAAGCTCTTGCTGGCATAGAGCTGTACCAGCAAAAGCCCATAGTGTAGACACAATTATACTGGAAAAAGCTCAGTTTTGCCCCAATATAAACTGCATCCACACTAGATGTGCTTTTCCAATATACTATACCAGTATAGTATACCAACAAAGTGCTCGTAGTGTAGACCTGGTTTAAGAGTGACTTGTTCCGTTTCATTGTTCAGGATGGGGGAAATGAAAACAATAAACAAATGGCATAAATGATTAAAAGAAAATGAGATTTCAGAAATATTCTGTATTTAATCATCTAAGATACTATTAATAAAATGAGGATTTTATATTAATTTAATCTTGACAACATTCCTTTAAATCCCTCTGTATAGGTATAGTTTTACTCAGTCCCTTCATGTTGAATAGTAAGTCCTGTTTCAGTCACATAGTTTTTAAAATGCCCATGTACACTATATGATGTGAGCCATATGCACAAATATAGGTAACAGTCATTATTGTCACAGACATATTTGGCTGCCTTGATCTAAAAAGAGACTTCTAAAGTGAAGTTCCATGGTTTTATTTGTTTATTAACCAGAATATTAACATTCTAAGTTAACTATACAACTGAGAAAAAAGGCAAAACTGGGACCTTATTATTTCGCAAACTTTTTTATAATCAATACAGTTGGAGGGGAAAAACTTAAAACAGATAGGTGCACTTTCATGTTTCAGCACCAGAGGGCACCAGAGCAAATGCAAAACTGGAAAATAAAGGAAGCCCATCTAGATCTCTGCATAGTGGTCTAGTAAGGTTTTAAGTATCTTCTGTTGAAATTGACTGGGTGGAGGGACTGGGCAAACTGCCCCCACTCATCCTCAAAAACCAGTACCTCTTCCTGAGAGGAATTCACTTATTTCTTAGAGGAGCCATACTATGGTTTTGACAAATAAGGTTTTAAATATCCCAAGCAATAGAACTTCCACCTTTCTTAGGGAGACAATTCCACAGACTAAAAGATCTTCCTGTTAGGATATTTCCTAAATATTCAGTTCATCTGATTCCTGGTTAACATTCCCTTGTACATGGCCAGTTAATTTTAGCCTTCCTTCTTCATTAAAAATAAATTAAATAAAGGGTGAATCTAACTATGATCTCTGCATTTCCTGATCAGACGCCTGCTTCTCAATACTTTGATTATTATCCTTGGAGTACAGTCTTTGAGCCAGCTTTCAATTCACATGAATTTTCATACTCAGGCCAATTTGAATCAATCTTGATGCTGACATTTTTTTTCAGACACCATCTATGTTTTTCTAAAATTCCCATTCCCTTCCCTTTCTTTAAATGGTACGTCTATACTTACCTCCGGGTCCGGCAGTAAGCAATCGATCTTCTGGGATCAATTTATCGCGTCTTGTCTAGACACAATAAATCAATCCCGGATCGATCCCGGAAGTGCTCGCCGTCGACGCCGGTACGCCTGCTTGGTGAGAGGAGTACGTGGAGTCGACAGGGGAGCCTTCCTGCCGCGTGTGGACCCGCGGTAAGTTCGAACTAAGATAGTTCGACTTCAGCTATGTGAATAACGTAGCTGAAGTTGCGTATCTTAGTTCGAAGTGGGGGGTTAGTGTGGACCAGCCCTATCAGTAATTTTGCAATTCTATCAGAAAAGTCATCCATAGTGTCCTAATGCCTCATTTAATTTAATATCATATTGAGCCGAATAACCCTTCATATTCCTTCACAGACCTTTTGTGGGGGGTTTTCCTTTAATGGCCTTTCATTACCATTATAAAATGTAATTTAACATTGGATGCCAGTGTTGAAACCCTCTTGCTAACAACAAGCCACTAGTTTTATCATTTCTTCAGGACATTATTCTGAATGGAGGTGAGGTGGGGTTCTTGAAACAAGCAAAAAAACAGATGTCTTCTGTGTTTATCCAGTCTATAGTACAGTGTCCTAGATAATTGTTTGTGTTCAGGTTTCCCAGAAGTGAAGTACAATATGTCCTGGAACAAAAAAGTGTCATTTGTGGATAATTACAGTATTTGTATCAGTTCTTTGCTTTTACAGAATGTACAGAGCTTGGAACTTTCCCATTTGAGAGATCACCTTTCTCCCAGTCCCAGTGTGATTCTGCTGCAGTTGTAATCAGTGGAGGCGCTTGTGCAGGAGTCCTGGATGCGGGGAGTGGAGGGCGGACTATGGGCAGGGTGTGCTCCCTGAGGAGCCTTTGCCTTTGGAATTCACTCCACCCTTGGTCCAGAATAGACCAAATGTGCTGACCTTCAAAGCAGACCACAAAGCCCATTTATCATCCCAGGTTTTTGGAGAGGGGGTGAGGAGAGGAGCTTTTGGTGAGCACAGAGAATGTTAAGCTTTAATCATTTTGTTGGTAATCCCATGTGTATATGGTTTAGGATAGGCTGATGTATTTGTTACTTTTTGTATGGATTGTTTTAAAACATGCTTCAGAAGCAGCTGCAGCTTGGGTTATGTGCTTTTTATTTTGTATAGAAATAAAACCAAATGAAATACATAGAGATGCCATTTTCATTATAAAGTCATCAGCTGCAAAAAGGCATTACTATCCATGAAATTCCCATGAATCTTGGGGGGGGGGGCAGGGGTTATGTTACTGAACTTAATTAGATCCATCAGGTCATAGATGACAGGTTTGGAAGGGACCTGTACCAAACAGAACAGGCCCTCTCCAGCTTTTTTCATAAAGTAGCTATGGGCTAAATAGCAGATTCTGGATAGCATACATATTGATTACAGTATCATAGATATATTTATCTTATGTTGCCAGTAATCCTTACATATTTGTAAATAATTACTTGATTCTTATTTAACATATAGTAATTGTCTTATTAAATCAAAATTAAAATAGTGTGTGCCTTTTGCCATATACATTTTTAGATGGCTGTGTGGGGTAAATGGGCACAACTTTCTTTTAAGATCATCTTTAAATCAAAATGATGAATTTTCCTTACTACTTTTCAGTGCTTCTTGCTGGCTGAACCCACAAGAAAATCTTTAATATTTAGGTTGAATTCATGTTCCCTCCCTTACCTACAATCTAGAAATGTAGCTGTAGGGGAATAAAAAAATTATCCTCAAACTATCTGCAACACAGTTCAGTGTAAGGGCCCAATTCTGCCAGCACTTACATACTATGATTAATTCTACTACCTTGAGTTACACCTGTGTTTGTAGGACTGAGCCAATGGAAGTAAACAGTATTAGCTAGGTTCAGTGACTAAAGTCTGGAAGGAGAAAACTACATTATTCATTTGACTGGGAAAGAAATTAGTCTCAGAAAATGGCAAAGCTCTTGGTATAAAGGCATGTACAGCTAATGAAGTTAGAATTTTGTCAAAATGTGATATTTGCAACTCAAGCATGAGATTATTTGCATATACTCAGGCCAAACATTTGCTCTCAAAGTAATTTTCAAATGAGGTAATGACAGTCTTAACATACAGAAAATCTAAAGCATAATGTGTGTTTAAAAGTGAAAGCCTAAGAAATGTTCAGAGAATGAAAGAATATGACTGTTCCAGGCAGAAGTTGTATTAACAAGTATACTAAAGGGCCAATATGTGGCCAGTGCTCATGTAACCCACACACCACCTGGGTGTGGTGCTCTATCCCATCTAGTAGCACTGAGACCACTTAAAGAGACAGATAAAATGAGTCTGAGCTACAGCCTTAGCTAACAGCCAGTTAGCTTTTGGCTCAAGCAGTAAGCTCCAGAGATCCCAGGTTCGATCCTGCCTGCCGTCGACTGGAGTCTGTCGGCATTCCTCAGCTAGGGGAAGTATGTAACCCACACACCTCCTGGTGTGGTGTTCAGTCCTATCTAGTGGCATCAAGACCACTGAGAGAGAGAGAGATAAAACGAGTCTGCCCTAGAGCCTTGGCTAACAGCCAGTTAGCTTTTAGCTCATGCAGTAGAGGCTCATGCACTAAGCTTCAGAGACCCCAGGTTCAATCCCTTCCACCGACGACCGGGGTCTGGCAGTGTTACACTTAGATGGAGCAACAGAAAATTCAACTTCCTGGTAATCCATCTTGCGTTCATATGCCAGTATGTACTCTACTGAATAACAGTCTGGCAGCCAGCCATGTTCTGATCTGCTGTACTAGTCATTACATTTACAACCTCTAAAAACATTAAATGTGAAAACATTTGAGCCTGATTTCCTTTTTCTTATATCAGTGTAAATGAGAATTAACTGCAAAGCAGTTAGTGACATTATACCAGTGTAAAACTGGATTAAGAGTAAAATAAGACCCTTATTGTTAGTTTAAACATTTGTTCAGTAACTAACAGACCTAAAAGTGAATTAAAATGGCTTGGTTTCCTGGAATCTTATCTGGAAATATATGTTGCGTTAGTTTCATTTGAGGTGGGGAAAGAAAGCTAAAAAGGCAGTGCGACAAGAGCCAGTAAAATCAGATTGGCCTATGCAGACATATGATGAACATTATCTTTGCCATCAGCCATTCCATAGCATAGTGTCATTTCACAAACAGCAATTGTGTCCCATGCTTCATTTTCTTATAACAAAGAAAAACATCTATCATTTCCTTTGTCAGGATGACTAAAACTAGAGCTAGACATAACTCTACCATAAAAATACAAGTCAGTAAAGCTTGAAGGATCACTAGAGTAGATATGGGGACAGAGTAGGCAACAGGATTTGTTATACAGGGATTGGTTCCCTGCAAATACTCATCAGCAACTACACACCACACCACAGAAACACTAACCCAGGAACCAATCCCTGAAACAAACCCCGTTGCCTACAGTGTCCCCATATCTACTCTAGCGACACCATCAGAGGACCTAACCACATCAGCCACCCTATGAGGGACTCATTCACCTGCACATCTACTAATGTGATATATGCCATCATGTGCCAGCAATGCCCCTCTGCCATGTACATTCTCTATGAAAAAGAATAAATGGACACAAATCAGACATCAGGAATAATAATAATATATGGAGATATCCTATCTCCTAGAACTGGAAGGGACCTTGAAAGGTCATTGAGTCCAGCCCCCTGCCTTCACTAGCAGGACCAAGTACTGATTTTGCCCAGATCCCTAAGTGGCCTCCCCTCAAGGATTGAACTCACAACCCTGGGTTTAGCAGGCCAATGCTCAAACCACTGAGATATCCCTCCCCCCTATGGGGGGGGGGGTAACACACAAAAGCCAGTAGGAGAATACTTCAATCTCCCTGGACATTCAATAACAGATTTAAAAGTAGCCAGCCTTCAACAACAAAAATTCAAAAACAGACTTCAAAGAGAAACTGCAGAACTACAATTCATTTGCAAAAGTAACACCATTAATTTGGGCTTGAATAGGGACTGGGAGTGCTGGCTCACTACAAAAGCAATTTTCCTTCTCTTGGTATTGACACCTCCTCATCAGTTATTGGGAGTGGACCACATCCACCCTGACTGAATTGACCTTGTCAGCATTGGTTCTCCACTTGTAAGGTAACTCCCTTCTCTTCATGTGTCAGTATATTTATGCCTGCACCTGTAATTTTCACTCCATGCATCTAAAGGAGTGGGGGGAGGGGGGTGCTACCCATGAAAGCTTTTGCCCAAATAAATCTGTTAGTCTTTAAGGTGCCACCAGACTCCTCGTTATTTTTGTGGATACAGACTAACACAGCTACCCCTTCTGATACTTAACTCCCTTTAATATCAATGGGAGTTAGGTGTCTAAATACATTTGAGGATTTGGGCCCAAATGCATTATGGTTGCTTGTTGGGATTCCCTCTGAGACTGCTTTCAACTCAGTTTTCCAAGAACTCAGTTTGACTCTGGCCTTCATTACTCAGGTATCTTTATTTCATGTACAGCAGTGCTATGCTCAGTTGATCAATTCAAATGCAGGAGGGATGGATGCAGGGTACATCACAGCTTCAGAGTTTCCCAGAAACCCTCTCCTTTTATATCCATTACATACCTTATTGCATTTACTATATAACATCACACACTTTTTGATTGGCTTCGTTACTTTGCAGGAACCAATCCCCGTGCAGCATGCGTGGTCCACGCACTGTCCATGTCCTCTTTACCTCATCTCTACGTTCTTAACTTATTTTGTCTCTTGTTATCCAGTTCATAGTAAATAGTTCCCTGGGTGTTCTCCCTCTTATCTTAGTTGTCTCAGACATTCTGTCTTCTTAGCCTACTGACATATTTACTTGTCTTATTTAGCACAAACATTCTGTTTTCAACCTGATGATTAATTTACTTCCCTAATTCTGTCTTCCAAAAGATGAGGCCTCCCTCCATGTGTAAATTACTCATGTCAGGCCAGGCCTCAGCTACAGTGCTAAGTAAGTAATGATGATAAAGGTTTCCCTCAGTGACAGTTTTGGAACCCTATTGCTTTCAGTGGGGATGCCCAGATATAAATGAGGGCAATGAGGTTAAAAAGATGATCATTAACAAGTCTGTCAAAGATAGTGAATCTTAAAATAAACCATTTTGCCCTCCACGTAATGAGTTGGTTCTCAGGGCTAAGGTTAATGACACTATTATATCTTTTCCTTTTAATACATTAAACAAGCAGTTATGGCTGGAAACACAGGAGGAACAAATCTGCTGAATGTCAACCTGCCATTTTTTACAGCATCAGTTTTCAGTTTTATGAGCACAGTGCTCTTCCATTGACGTTCATGTGACTTTTCCCATGCACTTCAGCTGAAGAAAGAGAAGGCTCTAAATGCCACTTGTCAGTTACTCACCCTGATTTCTGTAATTACACCATGTGGCTCAAAAGACCAGGAGCCTTAAAAGCGCATTTATTATTAATTATTGCAAAAAAAATTAGTGTTTGACTAGAGCAATGTGGTGTGAGTGAATATCTGACCTCAATGTTAATTTGTCCTTTAAGTACTGTGCTACTAGATGTCGTAAGAACATGTCACTTGTGTCTGTATAAAGTAACTCATGTGATCTTTTGTAGTTTTACTCTGACATTTATACATTGCAGTTTCATTCTGGTTTTTATTTGTAAAGAACTTTTAAAAGCTTTAAAGAATAAAAAATTTGGGCCACATCTTTGTTGACATCAATGGGGCTTCACTGTCCTACACCAGCTTAGGATCTTATTTCACAGTTGTACCAGTGATATCAATTCTGAGACAGTGTCTGATTCTTCATAAGAAGTTCAATTAAGCAGTAATCATGTGTATCACATAATCAGTGATTGTGACAAATGCTATTATTAAGCCACATTCTGAGTTATTTGTGAGATGTACACAGTCCCCGGGCAATCTGGTTAAATTGGTTTGAAGTTACTGCCAACATTAAACTTTTTTACTACCAGTTTGAATAAGTATTGAATAAAAAAGTATGAAAATAAATGATAATCTGCTATCCCAATGAAATAACATTCTCTCATGAGCAATATAATTTTCCACAGTTCTCCTTTCCTTCTGTTCCCCCATTCTGATCATCTCTGACCTCCTGTATAACACAGGCCATAGACCTTCCCCAAAATAATTCCTAGAGCATATCATTTAGAAAAAATATCCAATCTTGATTTTTAAAATGGTCAGTGATGGAGAATCATCTACACCCTTGGCAAATTGTTCCAAGGATTAATAACTCTGATCATTAAAAATGTATGCCTTATTTGCAGTCTGAATTTGTCTAGCTTCAACTTCCAGCCATTGGATAATGTTACACTTTCCTGTGCTAGACTGAGGAGCCCATTATTAAATATTTGTTCCCCATGTGGGTACTGTAATCGTCACCCCTTAATCTTCTCTTTGTTAAACTACATTTTTATGTTCCTTGAGTCTATCACTAAAGGCATGTTTTCCAATCCTTTAATTATTCTCGTGGCTCTTTTTGAATTGTGGGCACCAGAACTGGACGTGGTATTTCAGCAGCAGTAGCACCCATGCCAAATACAGAGGTACTCTGTACTCTCTACTCCTACTCGAGATTCCCCTGTTTATGCATCCCGGGATTGCATTAGCTCTTCTAGCAATGGCATCTCACTAGGAGCTCATATTCAGCTGATTATCCAGCATAGCCCCCAAATCTTTTTCAGAGTCACTGCTTCGCAGGTTAAAGTGCTCCATTCTATAAGTATGTCCTACATTCTTTGTTCCCACATGTATGCCTTTATATTTAGCCATATTAAAACACATGTTTGCGCTCAGTTTACCAAGCAATGTAGATCACTCTGAATCAGTGACCTGTCCTCTTCATTATTTTTCACTTCCCTAATTTTTTTGTCATCTGAAAACTATCAGTGATGATTTTATGTTTTCTTCCAGGTCATTGATAAAGATGTTAAACAGCACAGGGCCAAGAACCGATTGCTATGGGAACCCACTGCAAACAGACCTGCTCGATGACAATGTCCCATTTACAATTACATTTTGAGACCAGTTAGCCAGTTTTTAATCCATTTAATGTGTGCCATATTACTTTTATGGCATTCTAGTTTTTTAATCAAAATGTCACCAAGTCAAACTCCTTACTGAAGTCTTGGTACATTATGTCAATACTGTTACCTTTATCGACCAAACTTCTAATCTCATAAAAAGAAGATATCAAGTTAGACTGACAGGATCTATTTTCCATAAACCCGTACTAATTGGCATTAATTATTTTACCCTTCTTTCATTCATTATTAATTACGGTAAGTCCTTTATCAGCCACTCCATCTTGCCGTGGATTGATGTCAGACTTTCAGGCGTATACTTACCTGGGTCATTCCATTTACCCTTTTTAAAAAATTGGCACAATATTAGCTTTCTTCCAGTCTTTTGGAACATCTCCAGTGATCCAAGACTTATTGAAAATCAGCATTAATGGTCCAGCAAGCTCCTCGGCCAGCTCTTTTAAAACTCTTGGATTCAAAGTTATGACGACCTGCTGATTTTAAAATGCCTAACTTTATTAGCTTTGTTTAACATCCTCCAAAGCTACAAGTGGGATGGAAAGAGTGTTATCATAACCATATGATGAGATTGCATCATCTGTTTTTCCACAAGTATAGAACAAAAATATTTATTGAACCCATCTGCCTTTCTGTATTATTATTGATAATTCTACCATTTCCATGTAGCAATGGACTGAAATCACAGGGATTCCAAATTCCCCCTTCAGGATTCAGAAAATCCTTGTGTAAATAGCCGTGCTGTTCTTGTTTTTGCAGGTCTCAATGGAGATGATTTCCTGGTGCTAGGCCTGCGTAATGGCAGTGTGGTATACAGCTACAATCTGGGCTCTGGCACGGCCACTCTCATTAGTCAGCCACTCGATCTGACACTCAGTATTCATGTGATCCATCTTGGCAGATCTCTCCGAGCAGGCTGGCTGAAGGTAAGGGATCATACCTTTTTTTGAGAGACAGCTATCAAACTGAAAGTGGTTTTCCCTAAAGGACAGTGTGATCTTTACCATACCCCTGTAAATGTGCCATCAAAAGAAACTGTTAAATAGCTACAGGAAATGAAAAGTTTTTAAAATTATTTTATTCATGTTTCTTTATTAAGACAATTGGGAAGCAAAGGGGAATCTCTTGCTGAAACATGCCTATTAGGAATCATTTCCTTTGTTGTAAGTAGTGTAAATGTCTTTATTGACAGGTGGATGATCATAAGAATAAATCCATCACATCTCCAGGAAGGTTGGTTGGGCTCAATGTCTTCAGTCAATTTTATGTAGGCGGCTACATTGAATACACTCCTGAACTCTTACCAAATGGATCCAAATTTGAGAATGGCTTTCAAGGTAAGAACCATTTTAAAGAAAACCTCCTAATACTATTCTCATCATAATATTTGTAATGCCTATAAAACAATTATGTAAAAATAGGTTGTCTTTTTTTGAAAAAAAAAATAGTTTCTTCATTTGAATAGCTTAGGCTAGGGTTTATATTTCTTTTTTTTTTTCATATTTCATTTTGATAAGAAGCAGGATGCTTGTAAAATGTCCCCATTGTTGCTAGTATACATTACTATGTTTGTCATGATTAGCTGTTACATTTGTTTTAGCGAATGGGAACACATATAGGAAGGATATCTTCATGGTTTTAAAGAATAAGATTAAGACACAGGAGAGTTAAATTCTATTTCCAGATATCAGTGATTTGGGAAAATCATTTAACTTCTCTTAGTTTTTCCTCTCCTAAAAATTGAGAGCATAACTCTTCCCTGCCTCTTGGGGGGGTTTAGCGAGACAAGGTGGGTGAAGTAATATCTTTTATTGGACTTCTGTGTGTGAAACAAGCTTTCGAGCTTAAATCAATCTCTTCTTTAAGGGAGAATGTAAATTGTTAAAGTTGTCTCTTTAATGTTTGTAAAGTATTCTGAGACCCTTAGATGAAAAATGCTGTAGAAGTGGAAAGCATTATGTGTCATTTATTATTTTGTTTTGATTTTGATTAGTGTAAGCAAAGTTCCAAAAAAATTGTGAAGGTTCAATTGCCAGGTAGATACGAGCCCAAGATGCTTCTCTAAAGCTATTCTAATTCTTTTTTTTTTTTTTTTAAATGCTGACAAGTCTCGCAAGAAGAGGCTTTATTATGAGATTTTCAGTACATGATGTTTCAGGTCAGGCTGGAAACACTATGAAAACAGCCCTTCCTAGAGTCCATGCCATTCCTTCTTCCTCACATTATCATCTGCCCTCATACTTCAGCAGTGATCAGGAATGGACTACCTTTCATTATGAGAGGTAGTTCAGACTCTTCTCCCATCCAGATTTTAGTTTCTCTGGATACTCTCATTAGCAGGAGTGGTGCTAGCTGGGTAATGGTGATGTGGACAGTTGCCTGCTAGAAACTATAATCAGGTTGCCAAATCTATGGTATTTTTTCCTATAAAGCAGGAATCTTTTGAAGTTCACCAATTATTAATTGTGCTTTGCAAATGTCTTTATGTATGTATTTGTATTTCTTACTATTTTTTTAAAGGTTCTGACCCATGCTCTGAGTGTTAATATACTACATTTACACATATGGTGTCAAAATATAAATTCATAATATAAATGATCAAATAAACTGCTCATAATTACTGATAAACTTAAATATGAGCTCCCCCACCTGTTTTCCTATCTAACCAATTTACTGTTTTCTTCCAGTTTGGGCCACTTTACTGTATTTTCTACTCTATTTTCCCAGGCCCAGCTACGCAAACAAACACTCCTTTAAACAGAGGTCCAACCTTATGTCTTGCTGTTCCTTTTCTCTATACTGTGTCCTTTACTTTTCCTGGATTTTCTGGTCCTCTCAATTTTCTGTGCTTTCTTTTCCTTTCATGCTCATCTTTGCCTCACTGTGCCAAATTTTGCTGGTATAATAGTTCCAATCCAGAGTGATTCTGTTGGAATCAACAGCTTTACACTGATGGTGTAAATGAGTGCAAAATTTGGCATTGCCAAATTTGGCTCAGATCCACACATTTTCTCTCCCTCCCTTGCCTTCACCAACACCATCAATTCACCTATTTTCTACAGTTCATTCCATGACGCCACTCACATCAGATCATCCCATTTCTACCCTCCAGATCACGTTCCTAATCACCCAGTCACACAAATCCATCCAAAGTCAGGCTCGGAAACACTCCTCCTCAGAGTTCCTACAATCCCCTCCCTGCTTGTTCTTCCAGTTTAGAAATTACCCTAAATTCAAGATCATATGTACATTCCAGGGTCAGAAATCCAACCATCCCTCAGGCTCAGAAACAACATCCTTCCCCTCCCCTATACGCTTCTCTGTTGCTGGGATTGAAATAGTAGGAGCAAAGATAGCAGGGAAACTTGGAATGAGGTACATCAGCGCTTCAATGTCCCTCCTGTTCCCAGTGGTGCAAGGAAGCAGGTATGGTCAGGTACAACATACCATTCAGATATTTATTAGACCAGAAAGACACATTTTCAGAACCGCAGGGCTCTCCTGGGAACCGCAGCAGCGAAAGGAGCATAACGTGAGGCCAGCAGGGGGCCCCCAGCCCCGCTCCCAGCCTGGTCCTCCAGTGGGTCTGTACAGACCCCAGACAGGAAAGAGGAGACGCAACTGCATTGAAGGGCTGGGGATCAGATATCGGATAGATTTCATTTGACTCTGAGTCTAAACCAAGATAAAGCAAATCTGATGTTTGAAGCCATCTCTTTGCTTTGAAAAGAGATGGCTCACAAGGGAAGAGATACTCACTGCTCCTTAAAATTTATCACCACACTTCCGAGTCTACCATGTGATCTAGTCAGCACTGACAATGTGTTTTAAAGTATGCCTAAAAATAAATCTCTAACCTAAATCTTCCTTGTTGCAAATTAAGCCCATTACTACTTGTCCTACCTTCAGTGGACATGGAGAACAATTGATCATAGTCCAATTTCTAACAGCCCTTAACATATCAGATGTTCCACCCCAAATCTTCTTTTTGCAAGACTAAACATGGCCAGTTTTTTTAACATTTACTCAAAGATCAGGTTTTCTAAACCTTTTATCTTTTTTGTTGCTCTCTTCTGGAGTCTCTCCAAATTTGTCCACATCTTTCCTGAAGTGTGGTGATCAAAACTGGACATAATCCTCCTGCTGAGGCCTCACCACTGCCAAAAGGAGTCAGGCAATTACCTTCCATTATTTTACAGACAAGACTCCTCTTAATACAGCCCAGAATGATATTAGTTTTTTTTTGCAACTGCATTATATTTTTAACTCAGATTCAATTTATGATCCGCTAGAACCTCTCAGATCTTTTTCAGCAGTTCTACTGCCTAGCCAGTTATTCACCATTTTATAGTTGTGTATTTGATTTTTCCTTCCTAAGTGATGCTCTTTGCACTTGTCTTAAGTGCATTTCATCTTGTTGATTTCAGACCAGTTCTCCGATTTGTCAAGGTCGTTTTGAATTCTAATCCTGGTCTCCATAGTGCTTGCAATCCCTTCCAGCTTGGTATCATCTACAAATTTTATAGTTTCCACTCCATTATTCAAGTCATTAATGAAAATATTGAATAGTACCAGACCCAGGACTGATCCCTGCAGGACCACACTAGATACATCCTCACAGTCTGACAGCAAACCATTGATAACTACTCTTTGAGTATACTCAGCCAGTTCTGCACCCATTTGATAGTAATTTCATCTAGACTACATTTCCCTAGTTTGCTTATGAGAATGTCATGTGGGATGGTGTCAAAAGCCTTACTAAAGTCAAGATATATCACATCTACTGCTTCCTCCCTATTCACTAGGCCAGTAACCCTGTCAAAGAAGAAATAAGTTTGGTTTGACATTATTTGTTCTTGACAAATCCATGGTGGCTATTCCTTATAATCCTATTATCCTTTAGGTGCTTACAAATTCATTGTTTAATAACTTGTTCCAGTATCTTTCCAGATATTGAAGTTAAGGTGACTGGGCTACATATCCCTGGGTCCTCTTTGTTCCCCCTTTTAAAGAAAGGTACTATGTTTGCCCTCCCACATTCCTCTGGGACCTCACCCATCCTCCAGGATTCCTCAAGGATAATTGCTAACAGTTCCAAGATTGCTTCAACTAGTTCCTTCAGTACCCTAGGATGAATTTCATCAGGCCCTGCCAATTTGAATACATCTAACTTATGTATGCATTCTTTTAAATGTTCTTTCTCTATTTTGGCTTGTGTTGTTTCCATCTTGTTAATTTTAATTGTGTCGAGTGGTCCTTTTTAGTGAAGACTGAAGCAAAATAGACATTGAACACCTCAGCCTTCTTGATGTCGTCGTTATTAGCTCTCCTTCTCCACTAAGTAGATGACCTACACTTTCCTTCATCTTTCTCTTGCTCCTCATGTATTTAAAGAACCTCATCTTATTCCCTTTTTGTAGCTCTTGCTAGTGCAGCACATTTTGTGCCTTAGCCTTCCTGATTTTGTCCCTACATGCTTTTGCTATTCTTTTGTGTTTCTCCTTAGCTCCTCTCACTCCTTCCTTTCCTTAGAATCCTGAAATCTGTCATTTCATGATCACTTTCACCCACATGTTATCTTCCACACACATGTGGGAGTTACTTACTTAAACTCTAAGACTAAGTTTATGGGCTTTGTGGCTGCAATGCCAGGGAGACAGCGAACAAAAATAAGACCTTGAGGGAAGATCCTTACTACAACTATTCTGCAACTCTCTGGCATAGTGTTGGATGTTTTTTCTTTTTTGGCTTTGTTTATCAAAATAGTTTAATTGTGTGCAGCAGGCATAAGGGTATGTGGCCTTCTGGAGCCTACGTGCCTTATATACCACAGGTATTTTGGTCTTGAAAGGACCCTTATATAACACCTTTCATCATTCATCCCACCAAGGAAATTTAACCAACAATGTCAAAAAGGACACAGTCTGTGGAAGTGAAAGGTGATCTAGAGCAAATAAAACAAATAGATACATCGCAGGGGTGCCAAGCAAAGGGCTAAATTATGCTTGCCCCTTCATAGATGCAATAAAGTGGAAGCCCTTCCTTTTCCCTTCTCTCAATGCACTGAGGCAGATATAATTTGGGCCTTGGGGGGAGCCAGTAGAGTAGCACCCAAAGAGTATTTCAAGGCTTAGATGGGGCCATTACTCTGACTTCCCTTCGTGCCAGATGGGCATCACATCTCCCCCAAGTGACCTCTTGCTCTGGCAGCACTTCTTCTTCCTAGTACGTGTCCACATCATAAAAGGCGTAATTTGGCCCTAAGCAATGGGGCAATTAGATATGTATAGTTACAGCGCGGGGGGAGTTGCCTGCTTGCGATGCCTTGAAGCGATCTGGAAATTGATTGATCTAACAAGGCGATGGTCTGTCCAACAATCATCGATTCCATGCATGGCCCTTGTGATGTGGACATCCTTCTGATCTCGAGCTCTAACAATAACATAGTCAAGAAGGTGCCAATGCCTGGAGCGAGAGTGTCTCCAAGTGGTCTTATGCTTCTCATTTTGTCTAAAGAGGGTGTTCATGATGACTAGGCCATGTTCTACGCATTTGCTCAGGAAGAGGATGCCATTGGAGTTAGCCTTTCCTACTCCTTCTTTTCCAATAGTGTCATTCCAGAGATCTGACTCCCACCCGACTCTAGCGTTAAAATCTCTGAAGAGAATGATTTTGTCCTCCTGGGGAATGTTGGTCAAGACTCTGTCAAGATCTGTATATAATTCTTCCTTGATATCCTCGATAGAATCAAGCATTGGGGCATATGCACTGATGACAGTAGCAGACTGATTTTTGCTGAGTTCAAGATGAAGAGACATAAGACGTTCATTGATTCCTAAAGGAAATTCTGTAAACTGACTGACAAACTTATTCCTAATTACAAAACTGACACCATGAATATGCCTGTTCTCTGCAGATTTTCCTTTCCAGAAAAAGGTGTAGCCTCCACCTTCTTCTCTCAGTTGACCTTCAACTGGGCACCTTGTCTCACTCAGGGCAGTGACATCGATGTTATATCTCACAAGTTCCCTGGCAATGATAGCAGTTCTTCTGGGGGAATAATCACTTCCTTCGATCTGCTGGCAATGCTCCCACTAATACAGCTCAATATGCTGTTGGCTTTCTTGGCAATGAAGGCATGCTGCTGACTCATATCCAGCTTCTCAGCAACTGTAATCCCCAGGTCCTTTTCTGCAGAACTGCTGCTTAGCCAGTCGGTCCCCAGCCTGTAGCAGTGCATGCGATTCTTCCTTCCTAAGTGCAGGACTCTGCACTTGTCCTTGTTGAACCTCATCAGATTTCTTTTGGCCCAATCCTCCAATTTGTCTAGGTCACTCTGGACCCTATCCCCCCACCCTCTAGCATATCTACCTCTCCCCCCAGCTTAATGTTATCTGTGAACTTGCTGAGGGTGCAATTAATCCCATCATCCAGATCATTAATAAAGATGTTGAACAAAACCGGCCCCGGGACCAACCCCTGGGACACTCCGCTTGATACTGGCTGCCAACTAGACATTGAGCCGTTGATCACTACCCGTTGAGCCTGACAATCTAGTCAGCTTTCTAGTCACCTTATAATCCATTCATCCAATCCATACTTCTTTAACTTGTTGGCAAGAATACTGTGGGAGACTGTATCAAAAGCTTTGCTAAAGTCAAGATATATCACATCCGCTGCTTTCCCCATATCCACAGAGCCAGTTATCTCATCATAGAATGCAATCAGGTTGCTTAGGCATGACTTTCCCTTGGTGAATTCCATGTTGACTGTTCCTGATCCCGTGGGACAACTGATATGATCTTCATTGCCCACTAAATCCACGAAAAGTCTTGGGAGCAAAATCAGGACCAGTACATGGCCTTCTTCGATTTGACAAAGGCCTTTGACTCTGTCAGTCACAAAGCCCTGTGGAAGGTGTTGGCCAGATTTGGCTGCCCTCTAAAATTTATTAAGGTCCTAAGGTTTTTCCATGATCAGATGACTACCACGGTTCTCTGTAATGGCCTTGAGACAGAACCTTTTGTCATCGAAATTGGGGTTAATCAAGGATGCGTTATTGCCCCAACCTTGTTCTCCATCTATATAGCAGTCATTTTGGTCCTCGTCAAAGATCACCTCCCCAATGGAGTTGACATTCAATACAGAATGGATGGGCAGCTTTTTAATCTTCGACATCTCCGCTCGAAGTCTAAAGTCTTCAGGGCATCCATTATTGATCTTCAGTATACTGATGACTCTGTCATCTTCATGCACACTGAGAATGATTTTCAGTTCATATTGGATTTTCTTGCACAAGCTTACCGAAGCCTAGGACTCTCACCCAATATTGAGAAGACTAAAGTGCTTTATCAACCTGCTTCAGGCCTTGCACATGACCCACCACAAATCACCATCGAGGGGGTCAGATTTTGGAGACAGTCGAGCACGTTTGCTACTTCGGCAGCCAACTTTCTCAAAACACAAAAATAGACAGTGAGACCAGTACAGGATCCAGTGCGCAAGTGCTTCCTTTGGGAAATTGCTCCGATACGTTTTCATGAACCGTGACCTACGACAGGACACCAAGATCTAGGTCTATAAGACAGTTGTTGTTGTTCCTACGCTCCTCTATGAATGTGAAACCTGGGTGACCTATTGATAGCACCTCAAGAGTCTGGAGAGCCAATGATGGCTCCAGAAGATCCTTCGTGTCAAGTAGCAAGATTGCCGCACTAACGCCAGCATCCTTGCTGAATCCAATTTCATCAAAATTGTACCAGCTTCACTGGGCTGGACATTGTGTGCAGATGCCAGACTCTTGCCTCCCAAAACAAGTCCTCTACTCTCAGTTCATCCATGGTCAGAGATCCTGTGGTGGTCAGAGGAAATGCTACAAAGACACACTGAAAGCATATCTTAAAAAAAAAATGATGTGGACATCACAAGCTGGGAGGAGCAAGCCACCAACCGACCCCAATGGTGCCATATCCTCCATCAGGCAGTGTCTCACTTTGAGGAGAAGCACCTTGCCCTCGATGCTGAAAAGAGAGAGAGAAGGAAGGAAAAAAGAGAGAACTTTGTCCCAGCAGGCAGTTGGCCTGCCACGAAATGTCTGTACTTACTGTAGGCAGATTTGCCATTCCAGGATCAGACTCCTGAGTCATCCCATATGTGAATCCATGGTAGAGATCCTCGTCTAATCAAGGGATCACCAATCAATCACAACAGAGTGACTGAAGCTTACACTTCAGGTAGGTTGGTGTAAACTGTAAGCTCCTCGGGGAAGGGGATTATATTTTTCCCTATGTTTGTATAGCACTGAACGTTCCAAGGGTGTTCAGTAATAACAACAAACTGGCACTTGAGTGAGTTTTTTTACCAATGGCTGCTCCCAGTGAGACATTTGCTTCCTGTGTACTGGTGTGCCTGGGGAGTCTGGCTGTTTGGATTGCTGAGATGAACAGGCCGGGGTAGAGGCCATCCAACTGATATTGCTAGAACACATTACATTACCAACAAAAAACTAAGGAGCACTGCATAGTACAAAACACTGTGGGACATGTGGTCCTATCTTCATGCAGGCCATAGCTGCATATCTCAATGCAGGCTACATTTCCCAGCTTTGCTGATTGCAGTTTTGGGTACCCTTGCCTGAAAATACATGTATTTTTTGGTCAGTTTAGTTCCAATTAGGATAAAGGCTGTTTGAGCTCATCAGTTGCTCAAACAAAAGTGACAAGTTTTCTGACGGAACATTTGTATAAGAAGCGTATTGGGAGAAGATTAAAAAAAATCTACTTTAAGAATATCACAAAAACATGTTCTGAAGACTTTTTCTTTGCTATTTGCTCATTAAAAGCAACCAACCCCAGAAGTAATAAAGGGAAAGGACTAAAGAGAGATAAAAGAGGCCAAAAAATGAGACTAAGAAGAAAATAACACAGCAAACAAAAGCTGCATCTTTTTTAAAAAAGATAGAAAGTGACAAACCAAATTAAGAGATGAGCAAGGATTAAGGGGAGCAGGTTGCACAATTAAGGCCCAGACCTACGTTTGGGATGTTTTGCAGCCAAACTAATCTGAAAAGAGATTGGGGAGTACCCTTTCGGGGTATAACATGTCTCCTTTGGAGCACAGTCATTGCTATTTTCCTGATCCCTTGTGTGAGGCAAAAGGGAGCAGGAAGGCTCCTTGTGCTCTCTGAGTTTTCTACCCTGTGCAAAGGCTGGGCTTACATATTAAACTCAAAGGTCAGAGGTAGGGAGTGAAAATTCAGAGACTAAGAAGAAACTGGAGAAAAAATAAAATAAGTGAATAGAAAAGGGAATATGTGGCCAGTAGGCTATACACTACCTTTTCCGTGTGAAAAAACAGGGCCAGCTTCTGATGTCAGATTATTTCAATTGATTTACTTCAGCATCTGACCTCTGGGATCAAACTGAGCTGAGCTCACAAGTGGAAGTGGATTAGGTGATTTCATTTTAGTCCTTATCTTGTCCTGTCCAAACTTATCAGCTAACCTCCCACAATTCGTCTCAGTTCTCTGCTCAAAAGAGGCCCAAAACTGGGAAAGTAAGGGGAATGCATGTCAGAACTGAGGGGGCATTTATTAGCAAAGCTCCCTCGGGGAGTTTGCATGACACCTGCCTCCACTGTTCCAGGCTCAAATTATTAATGTTAGTCCCTCATCAGCACTCACAGATTTAAAAAAAAAAAAAAAAGGGAAAATGTAAACGAGAACTCAGTTGAACTCATGAGGCCAAGCAAGAGACTCCCTGGCACACTTAGTAACTGCTTTATTTACATTTGTTCGGGAAGCTGTTTCTAAACTGGATGCTTTGCAGGTAAGTATACAGTTAAACCATCTGTCACTACCAATGCCACCTTATTTTCCATGATGACCTTATCAAATCTTTAGAACTTGCTGTGCTTTCCTTCAGTGTTTACTGTTTACACACGTCTCCGGGAGAGGTTTAATTGGTATTCTAGCAGGATCTGAGGGAACAGAACATGCTTTATCCATTGCTGACAAACAGCAGAAACATTAGTTAGGTTTGACTGAATGTGTGTTGAACAAAAAGTAACAGGATTAAAAGTATTGCAAATAGTCATCAAACTAGGTTATGGTTACTTAACGTACATTCTAAAATTATGTTAGGTGGAAGTATAAACAAAACTGAAAAAAAAATCTTGTCTAAGAACAGGGGAAAGGCACTTTTTTCAAAAATACATATTTTTAAACAAATCATTAGTTCATCTTTCCACAAAAAGCTAAGCAAGGATTATACTCAATTGTATTCAATACCAATACTTTCTACTAGACACATTTTTGGTTATAATCTCTAAAGAGGTAGCAATATCCCAAAATTAAAGGAAAAGGTTTTACTTTGGGGTGTAAAATTAGGTACCTAAATGAAGGAAGTCTGATTTTCAGAAATACTAAACATCTGCAATTCCAGTGATTTCAATGGGGGTTGAGAATGCGCAGCATGTTTTCAAACCAGGTCATTTATTATGTGTCTGGCTGTAGGCACCCAAGTTTGAACATTCTGGCCACCGTTTTTTGATTAGTCATCAGAATGGCCAGCTTTGCTGGAGGTGGGGTGTGTGTGTGTGTGTGTGTGTGTGTGTGTGTGTGTGTGTGTGTGTGTGTGTGTGTGTGTGCGCGCAGTCTGGCTGTTTGGATCACTGGGACCTGCGTGGGTAGGTGGATAATCCAGCTGGATCACCTCAGCAGCAATCACCCAGCCTCAGTCAGTTTCCTCACCCTATCCTCAGGGCCCAACTGTGAATTTCTAGGCTCATTGGAATGATAGTGGCAAAAGCAAGATCAGAGTGGCTGATGATTTTCACCAAAACTCCACTGTCGCACCAGTCTTTTCTGGTACCATCCCCAAGAATCCAATCAGGTGGTGTATCAAATAGTAGCTGATAATGATACTATGCACTGGAGTGTGAGCTCTAAGAGGAGTTTGGAGATGTCTACCTGGAGACAGGACTATCAGGTCCTAACAGGAGGCCTTACCCAGCTCAATCCATGGTGAAAGGAATGTTAAGAAAGGAACTGAATCATCAGGGCTTCTCTGTAGGTTAGTTTAAAGCATATTGTCTAGCAGAAGAAGATAAACTGACAATTAAACCTAAACCCAAGTCCTAAAGGGAGGTGATGAAGGGTGTGTTCATCAGATTATCACATGAAGCTGTATACAGTGTTTTAGGCAGTGTTGTTGTAGCTGTGTTGGTTCCAGGCTATTAGAGAGATAAGGTGGGTGAGGTAATACCTTTTATTGGACCATCTTCTGCTGGTGAGAGAGACAAGCCTTTGAGCCACACAGAGCTCTTCTTCAAGTCTGGGAAAGATACTCAGAGTGTGACAGCTAAATACAAGGTGGAACAGATTGTTTAGCATTAATAGTTAACGCATATTTCAAGGAACCTGAGAGGTGGTAGGGTCTCAGAGCTTGGGCTTCAGCCAGAGCCTGAACATCTACACTGCAATTAAACAGCCCCTTAACTGGAACCACGCAAGGCTGAGTCACTTGAAATGGGCCAACTCCAGGAGTTTAACTGCAGTGTAGACATACCGTGAGCTTCACTCACCAGTCACCTTCAGAGAGTGAGCAAGATCCAGACCCCAGAGCTCATTTTGAGAATGTGGAAAAAGGGGCTGAGTGGAAGAGCACTGGTGTCTGCCTCAAAAAAAAAAAAAGTGCCTTTTCCTTTAGGGGCTGGTGATCAGGGCAGCCATTTTAGATGCCAACATTCATTTTCTGTTTTTTGCAACAGTTTTGCTTGATGCCTTCTCTCTCTCTCTCTCTCTCTCTCTTGCATCTTTTGGGGGGAAGTATGGGAAAGTGTGGGCATCGAAACATTTTTTTGCCCTGGGCAGAAAAACACCAAGGGTGGTCCTGCTGACACTACTTCCTCCATAAGCGAGTACCAGCCCTGCCTACTGAAGGGGAGAAGGGAAATGCTGGATTAAACTTAAATTTTGCTGCATTTCCTCCATCTCTGCTGCAGCAGTGTGCAGGGAAGATGGGTTAGTGCTGCTCTGAGCTCCTGCCCACTGGTTTCCCTCTTCCTCAGACTAGTGGCCTGCAGAATAAGGAGGGGACTATAGCATGTGGGAAAGGACAGAAGACGTAGCGTTGGAGGGGAAAGAGATATGAGATGGGACCAATAGAGCCGGAAGAAGTCTGGATGTGGGTGGGAATTGGAGAAGAGAGCAGACTGGCGTAGTGTGTGAATGGAAGAGAGACAATGGTGTAAAAAAGAGGAGGACACAAAAGAGAGTAGGGAAAAACACTGAAGATAAATATACGTAAGGGGAGAAAATATATGAGGAAAATGCAAGTATTCTATGACCCAAAAGGTTTGCTGAATATGAGAGGGTAGCCATGTTAGTCTGTATCCACAAAAATAATGAGGAGTCCGGTGGCACTTAGACTAACAGATTTATTTGGGCATAAGCTTGGTTTTTTATCCACGAAAGCTTATGCCCAAGTAAATCTGTTAGTCTTTAAGGTGCCATTGAACTCCTTGTTGTTTTTTAAAAGGTTTGCTGTCTGTGCTAAGTAAATATTTAGAATCTGAGATGGGGTGCTGGAACAATTTATACAATGGGGGTGCTGAGAGTCCTTGAACCAAACTGTAAACTCTGTATATAATGGAATCCACTTCAAGCCAGGGGGTGCTGCAGAACCCCCAATATCTCTAGTTCCAGCATTTATGACCTGAGAAATGACCACACTCCACACAGTTTTTGCAGTCTGGCACAAGGTTCTTAAGAATGTCTAAGGTGACAGATGCGCCCTATTCTGCACCCCTCGTCGCCCAACTACTCAAGAATGTGAAGAGCTAGGTGTTAAAATTCTACACAGTTTGTAATTCATTAGTTTTTAACATAATATGCTTATGTCATGCTATAATATGCTTATGTCACTCATCTGTAGATATCTGGGAATCTGGCAACTCTATAAGGGACAAAACTACCTGCAGAACTTATAGTAGCCTGTCTTTAACCTACTAAATGCCAGCAATTGCCTGTGTCACTGGAGCATGAAAAGGTCCCTGTGCTCTACCAATTCTTAATTCATAAATAGTCTGGCCCAAGGGAGAAATCCAAGACTACAAATAGTAAAAAGGATTTGAAAGTCAAATCTCCTAGTGATGAATGTGTACATACATGCAACTAGATCAGGATTATATCCATACATTTTAAGCATAGAGAAATTACATTCAACTTTATTCCCAGCAAGGATATGAGGCTGCATGGGTGCATACAATAAATAGAATGTTGATGATAAATACCCGGACTGAGACAGACAGTGGGAATATTTAGTATGTTCTCTGTAACTGTTGAAAGTGCATGAATACTGGCATTGGGTAAACCCCTTGACATCCATCATGTCTATCAGTTGCAAATTTGCTTCCTCTATGATTTCAACAAATCATGCAAAATTTAAGGTAGGGCCTAATCCCTGCAGTGCTGAACACCTACCATTCCCATTTCAATGGGTGCTGTGGGTATTCAGTATCTCTCAAACTTAACTGCCACAAACCAGGTTGAAAAAGGTGTGTGTCCCTGCCCAAAGTTACACTGATTAACTAGAGCAATTTAAAATTGGACCTGTAGTTTAAACCAGTAAATGTTTGTGAGTAGCTCAGGGGTAAAATTTGCCCAGATTTCTAAACATACGTAAGAGTTGCTCTGATCATCACCACAAGGCCTAAATGGCTAATTCCAATTTTTGAAAATGCCTTGGTCCCAGATCACAAATATAGTTAGGTGCCCAAGTCCCACTGAAATCAATGGTAGTTAGGTGCCTAAATACCTTTGAGGATTTGGGCCTTAGATGCGTGGAGCTAGAGCCACAAAGGTACTTAGGCACTTAACTGTCTCCTTAGGTGCCTGCATCCAACATCAAGTGAAAGGTCCTCTCACGGATCAGTAACTGGTTAAAAAGCAGAAAACAAAGCGTAGGAATAAATGGTCAGTTTTCAGAATGGAGAGAAGTAAATAATCATGTCCCCCTGGGATCTATACTGGAACCTGTGCTGTTCAACAGATTCATAACTGATCTAAGGGTAAACAGTGAGGTGGCAAAATTTGCAGACAATACAAAATTACTCAAGATAGTTAAATTCAAAGCAGACAGAAGAGTTAGGAAGGGATCTGCCAAAACTGGATGACTGGGCAACAAAATGGCAGATATAATTCAGTGTTGATAAATGCAAAGTAATGCACATTGGAAAAAATATTCCCAACTATACATACAAAATTATGAGGTCTAAATTAGCTGTTACCACTCAAAAAAGAGAGCTTGGGGTTATTGTGCATAGTACTCTAAAACAGTCACTCAATGTGCAGTGGCAGTCAAAAAAGCTAACAGAATGTTAGTAACCATTAGGAAAGGGATCGATAAAACAGAAAAGCTCATCATGCCACTATATAAGTCCACAGTAGGCCCTCACTTTGAATACTGCATGCAGTTCTGGTCACCCCATCTCTAAAAAGATATATTAGAATGGAAAAAGTAAAGAGAAGGGCAACAAAAATTATTAGGGGTATGGAACAGCTTCGGTAGGAGGAGAGATTAAAAAGACTGGGATTTTTCCTATTGGAAAAGAGATGACTAAGGGGTGATATGATAGAGGCCTATAAAGTTGTGAATGGTGTGGAGAAACTGAATAGGGAAGTGTTCTTTATTCCCTCACATAACAAGAACCAGTGGTCACCCAATGAAATTAATAGGCAGCAGGTTGAAAACAAATAAAAGGAAGTACTTCTTCCTACAATGCACAGTCAACCTTTGGAATTCACTGCCAGGGGATGTTGTGAAGGCCAAATTTATAAAGAACTAGATAAGTTCATGGAGGATAGGTCCATCAGTGGCTATTAGCCAAGTTAGTCAGGGATGCAACCCCATGCTCTGAATTCCCCTAGGTTCTGATTGCCTGAAGCTGGGATTGGATGACTTGGGATGGATCAGTAAATGATTGCCTGTTCTGTTCATTCCCTCTGAAGCATCTGGCACTGGCCACTGTTGGAAGACAGGATACTGGGCTAGATAGACCTTTGGCCTAACCCAGTAGGGACATTCTTGTATTCTTATTAAAGTACCATTGACTTTCTCAAGATCACTTCTCTGCTGCTGCCCAACCCTATAGATTCCTACATTTCTGCTGGTGGGCATGCACAAAGCTGCTCAAGTCCTGACACCACTCCATCATTAACAAGCTTCTCAGGGACCTTCCTCATACCTAAACCCCGGGAGGTTTCTCAGATTAGGCATTCTCCCACCCGTGAGGCCAAGCAGGTAGCCATGCTCAGAGCACACCTAACTCACACAAAAGCCAGCTGGCAAGGGCGGGAGTATGTCTCAGAATATCCAGTAGCCAGTACACTCACCTGGGGGACACAAGACCCCATTTCAAATCTCTTGATTTGGAGCAGGAACTTGAACGTGACTTTCCCACATCTCAGGTGAGTGCACTAGGGTGACCAGACGTCCCGATTTTGACGGGACAGTCCCGATTTTAGGGGACTTGTCCCGCGTCCCGACCTTACCTTGGTCGGGACGGCAGTTTGTCCCGATATCCGGGGCCCGCAGCAAGCCGGCGCCACCCACGTGTTCTTCCCCGGCCCCGGGGCAGCGCTGCACAGCTGAGCTCTCAGCTGGTGTCCTCCTGCCGGCCGGCAGGAACCTAAACAATCCAGCAGCAGCCCCAGGCATACAGAGTGAGGCAGCAGGGAGGAATTTTCCACAGCACGGCTGGGGCTGCATGCTGGGGGGGCGTGGCTTGAAGACACAGAGAGACTGAGTTCCCGCGCTTGCCTTGCCTCGACTTGACCCGACCCCCAGCCACGCGACCCTCCAGGCTAGGAGCCAGAGCGGGACCTGCCTCTGCCTGCTGGATGTTTGCTTGCTGCATGCTGCTGCTCCAGCCTCGTGGTAAGCAATCAACTTACTCCGGCTGCTTTTGCTGTGGCTAGTTGGCTGTATGTGTGCGGGGGGGGGGGATCTGCCGGGAGGCAGCAAGAGTGTGGGGTGCTGTGGGGGCTTTTGTAGAGTCGCTGTTCTGCTCTGCTGATGCAGGGGGCCGCTGGCCTGGTGAGCATGGGGGCAGGGAGCCACGTTCTTTCAGAGGGGGCTAAGCATAGTAGTACCTACACCCCCCAGCCCACTGGGAAGCAGCTCCTCCCTTGTGGAGGAAGGTGCCAGTGGGGGGTGGGGACATTGAGTGATTGGGAGGGGGGGTGAAAATAAAATAAAAAATAGGGGAGGAAAGAAATAAGCTAACGAGGGCGACTGTCCAGCAGGGTTGGGGGGAGGGAGGCTCAAGTTGTGACAAATGTTCTCAAGTTTTCAATGAATCATGTGTGCCTCAGTTTCCCCTAAATTTTGCATGGCTACCCAGTGGGGGAATGGCCAAGCAGGTGTGAAACCTGGAGGCCAAAGGGGGGACTCCCAGGGAGGGTGTGGGCGAAGTGACTCCGATTCTGAACAGCTGCGGAGAAGGGAGCGGGGTGGGCTAGGGGACACCCCCGCTACCTCCCAGCTAGGGGCTGCAAGGCTTTAGGAAATGGGGTGAGCCCAGCCCTTACCTCTCTTGCTCTTGCCAATCTGCCCCGCTTGGGGGCAGGGGTGGCAGGTTATATGGGCTCGTGGTGCCCGAGCACCAGGAATATTCAAGGCTGGGGGCTGTGCTCCACCAATATTTGGAGCTGGGTTTCTCCCTTGGCCCTGCCTGGAGCGGGCCCTGGCCCCTGTAGGCCACCCCCCAAGTCCCTTCCCCCACCCCAGAGCTTCCCTGCCTGAAAGAAAAGAGCCCAGTGCCTCTCCCTTGCTTGCTTCTGCTTTGCTGTTGGCTGCGGCTGCTTCTGCCTAAGGGCTATCGCACAAGAGCAGCAGGAGGGGGAGAGGGAAGGGGGGATGGGGGAGGAGGCACACATGTGTTTGGCAGCCCCCCTCCCCTCCCCTCCCCTGGCAACCACCTGGAGGAGACGCCAAGGGGACTTCTTGCCAGGAGACGGACATCTGGAGTGGATCTCACTCACCTGAGCAGCTGCTGGGGCTTTGGTGAGTGTTTGACCCTGTGATCCACCCACCCCCCCTCAGCCCCCACTCCTGCTCAACGTTGGGCAAGGGGCATCCCCACCCCCCACCCCCAGTGAGGGGCAACAGGCTGCAGCAGGGGAGGAAGGAAGCCACATGTGATGGCAGCCCCCTCCACCCCAGCACCCACCCACCCACCAGAGGGGAGATGGGGGAGGGGGGCTTCCTAGTCCTGAGCAGCTGGGGCTTGGGTGAATTTTGTGACACCCCCCCTGCACCACAGCCACCACCCTGCAGTCCCCACTCCTGCCCCACACTGGGCAAGGGGCAGCCCCATCCCCAGTGAGGCTATGGTGAGGGGCAGGAGCAGGGGAGGCCACACATGCAGGGCCGGCGCTTCCACTAGGCGGTCGCCTAGGGCGGCAGGATTTGGGGGGTGGCCACACCCCAGCCCACCCCAGAGCCCTTATCTGAGGGGAAAAACATGCAACTTAAAGTTGGTGGACCGTTTGGAGTATCATTGTGTTTAGCACAATACTTGATTATTTTACACCCTTTAAAGTATATAACTAGTTATATACAGGTGTTACGAAGTGGGAATGTTCTTAATGTTTTCTCTGAATACTGTGTGGGTGCCTCAGTTTCCCCTATGCAGTTCTTAAGGATCCAGATGTTGGGATAAGGGGGTATGATTGTTGTAAAGCCCTAGAGGGCCAGTGTGATGCCAGCTGCACAGAGAATGGCCAAAACCCTGCCTCCGGGCAACCGATGGCCTGGGCCGCTCTCCTGCAAGATGCCAACTGAAGTTGTTGGAGAACAAAGAGATCAGGTGGCCTCCTAATGCCTGGAAAAGAGACAAAGGCCAGAGCAGGGAGTGTCAATGCCTGTGCGGACTTCCAGGAAGCGCATGGTGTGGAAGGGGATGCTGGGATGCTTTGGAACCACTCCTTCAAAGCCAATCAGGACTCTGGGGGAGCCTCCTCTCTCTGAGCATACTGTCTCCAGGGCAAGAAGCTTACACCTTCCTGGGTCTGACCTCGGAGCATTCAGCATCCCCTTCCACACCATGCGCTTCCCGCAGCGGGTCCGCCCAGGCAGGTCCTGGGGCAGCCAGAGGTCCCTGCACTCCAACTCTGCAGTCAGACGTGACTCTCAGCCAGCCAGTAAAACAGAAGGTTTATTAGACGACAGGAACACGGTCTAAAACAGAGCTTGTAGGTACAGAAAACAGGACCCCTCAGTCAGGTCCATCTTTGTGGGGGGGTGGAAAGCCCAGACCCAAGTTCTGGGCCTCTCCCCATTTCCCCAGCCAGCTCCAAACTGACACTCCCTCCTCTGGCCTTTGTGTCTCTTCCGGACAAGGAGGCCATCTGATCTCTTTGTCCCCAACACCTTCCATTGGCACCTTGCATGGGAAACTGAGGCACCCACACAGTATTCAGAGAAAACATTAAGAACATTCCCACTTTGTCACAACAGGTGCAACAAAATATAATACTGTATATTGAAGCAGGCATCTGCTTGATGTACATTCGGGATGCCATTGTCCCGATATTCAGGTAAAATTTTACATTTGGTAGTGAAATAGAAAATTAATTGATTGGGAATGTCCCATTAAACCTGATTGTGATTGGTTATCTACTAGCATTTTTGGTTTTTCAGGTTGTTTTCCGGTGTAACGCAAATTTACGGTAGTGTACAGTTCTGAACCACAGTGCATACCGTAGGACAAACTACAGTGGGCACGTAAGAACACGTAAGAAGCACAGAGACTGCGCAGTTCTTTTCAGTGGCTAGCTATCTAGCTAACGGTCTTCAGCCGAAAACCCCACCTGAAATGGCAACGGCAAGAGAGGAGCCAACTACCAAAAAACAAAAGAGACAGTGCAGATACAGGACAGAATGGGAAGCCACTTACACCTGGATTCGGAAATCCTATGTGTGTGATTCAAAAGCCTTTTGTAAAACATGCAGGAAGGAATTTACCATTTGCCATGGCGGTGAGTCTGATGTTAAGCATCATGCTGAATCAAAAAATCATGGACAAAACACCCAGACTCACAAGAGCAATACCATGGTCTCACATTTTTTCAGCAAGCCAAATGAATCCTTCAATAACAAGGTTATCACTGTTGAGCTAACTCAAGTTTACCACACAGTAGTCCATCAACACTCCTATCGCTCGTGTGACTGTGAACTTAAACTGGCACCTATCTTCTATCCAGATTCAACGATTGCAAAGCATATCATCTGTGGCCGGACTAAAGCGGAGGCATTGCTCAAAAATGTGCTGTCACCGCTCTCAACCGAATTTTTAAAAGACCTCCGCAAGCCAGATGGTCCCTATTTCTCAGTTGCCACAGACGCATCTAACAAGGGCAATGTGAAAACTTTCCCCTTATCACTGAGATACTGGACACCTGAACATGGGGTCCAAGATAAACTGTTAGACTTCTATGAGCAAAGCGAAGAGACCGCAGAGGCAATAAGCAACACGTTACTTGAAAAACTTGCAACACACAAACTAGACCTAAACAAAGTGTCTTCCTACTGTGCTGATAATGCAAATGTGAATTATGGAAAGCGACAATCAGTGTACCAGAATTTAAAAAAACAAAATGAAAATATCTTGCCAGCAAACTGCCCTGCCCATATTGTGCACAATGCCGTGAAACATGGTAGCAATACCCTACACGTTGACATTGAGACTCTGGTGATTAAGATGTTCAATCATTTCAGCAGTTCTGCTAAGAGAGTAGCAGCCCTGAAGGATATGTTTGACTTTGTGGATATGGAGTATGCCACTTTACTGCGCCATGTTCCGACACGCTGGTTGAGTCTTTTCCCAGCTGTAAACAGGCTTGTAAATACGTGGCAGGCTGTGAAGTGCTACTTTGTTTCTCTGGGCAGTGAGAAGTGCCCAAAATTTCTATGGATGCTGTTCTCGGACAGGGAAAATGGTGAACAAGGTGAGGGGCCTAGCAAAGTTGAGGTTCATCTGTTTTTCCTCCAGAATGTCCTGAAAATCTTCAATGATACTGTGCTCTGTTTGGAAAATGAGAGTATGACAGCATGTGAACTGTATGCCATAATGAATTCTCTGAGAATTAAACTTCAGCAACGGGAAAATGACAAATTCTGTATTATGATTAAGTCTATAATTTAGACTCTCTGATTCCAGACCTTTGTGATGTAGTTTGCTTCAGCTGTCAGTGGCTGAAGCTGGGGCTGAAGGCAGAACTGGGGGCCTCCCCTCTGTGACTGCGGCTAGAACCGGGACCCGTCACTCCCCTGCCCTGCAACTGGATCTGACTTTGCAACCAGGATCCTGCGCCCCTGTCCTGCAGCTTCAGGCGGGGGCTGGAGCCGGAGCCCTGTGCCCCTGGCCCCATGGCTTCTACTGGGGGCTGGAGCTGGGGCCATGAGTCCTTGCCCTGTGTCTTGTGGTGCGGGCTGCAGCAGGGCCGTACAACCCCTCTCGCAGCTTGCTAGGGCCCCACCTCATGGCTGTGTGCACCTTTGTCTGTCATCATAGTCTCCTCCCCCCCCCCCCCCCCGCTCGCCCAATGTGTCCTGAAATTTCACTCTTGCGATCTGGTCACCCTAGAGTGCACCAGCCACTGGGCTATAAAGTCAATCTCTGGCCTACTGACTATTAAATTGTTACACGTAGTGGAACAGCTTCAACAGGGGAGACCGAGAGAAACCCAATCCAGAATACCCTATAGCTGGGGCCACCCAACCTCCTGCATAGCAAACACAACCATACTCCTCCTTCTTTTGCTTTGACTTTCTGTTTGTATTTTGAGGCTTATTCCCTTCGCTTTTCTTTTATTTTTTTCCAGGATGCATTTTTGACATAGAAGTTCGCACTGGAAAGGATCACCGATTTAAATCACCAGGGACTCCGGAAGGCCATCCCAACTCAGGTCGCAGTGTAGGACAATGTGAAGATTCCCCATGCAGTTTAATAAAATGCAGAAATGGTGGAATGTGCATGGAAAGTGGCTCTACTGTTTAGTGAGTATTATTTCAGTATACTAAAACATGAACATGCTATATTTGAATGTTCATAGAGTGAACATCTTTATTTAGTGCCTTGAAAATAAAAATGGAAATCCATGTTACTTGTGAAGAAAAAAATATATGTTGGAGGACTGGTTGGCTTAGGACCTGGTTAAGGTACATAGAGCATGTCAACATTTTTAATACTAGAGTACTAAAATAATAATATTGTTTTTGTTGCATGGGACTCTCAGAAGTGCTCAGCATTGTCTAACTCTGCTCTGGTTAATGTTAATGGGAGTTTTATCATTCACTTTAAATGAAACAGAGTTAGGCTAACCCTCGGTGATTTTGAAAATTCCAGCTACAGTTAGTTAATAGTTGACATAGCCAAACATGTAAAAACAAGTAAAGATGTATTGCTATCCCAAAGAGGAGGCACTCTAAATGTAATATGCATGGTACAGCCCTGGCTGAGTTCCCCTTCCAGAAGGTCACCAGGCTGTTATAACTAGACCCAACCATTGGACCCTCCACCATGCTTTCACACCACCTGGATCCAAGCAGTGTCCAAAAGTTCTTGGCCTCTAGGGCACACTCCCAGGATACAGACTCCCTGTCTGGCACCCCTGCTTGGGATATGAGACCCCCCCACAGTCCACCTGCCCTTGACCCTGAGACCAGTGTATGTTCTCCCAGAGTCCACCTTTGTGGGCACTCTGGATTATAGTTTAACTCTTTGGGGACTCATGGCAGTTAAAGTAAGGAACGTGGGTTTCACAAAGGAACAACATCTTAAACACACACTTTACTCATAGATATTACAAGAGTTACAGATCCAGGCAAAACAGCAAACTCCTGAACACAATCCCCCTTAATATGGTCTCACCCCTTTTTGTGAGTCTCTATGTTTGGTCCAAGTTCTTAAGGGAGGCCACTCCTTCAGCCTCACTCCTCCTGCTAAGTCTTCTGGTTCTGGTGACTAAATGGCTCCTCTTGCTCAGCAAGCATGTCACTTTTAAAATAGTCTGTGACTTTCCTTCTGCTGGAATTTTCAAGGCTGCAACCCCATACGGGATTGCCAACAGAAAGTCATTAAAAGTCAATGGCTATGGCTGTATAGGGTATAGTTATTCAGTGTTGATGATTCTTTGATGGCCCTGTTTCAGTTCCCCAAATATAGCCTGTTTCTATTACAAAATAGACATTCTAATCCACATGGAAGGTTACAATCATAATTGCTATATAATAAAGAGGAATTCATATTTGAACACAGATATAGTCCCCAAACTGTTACAAAGATACAAGAGGTGAAGGTAATAAACAGCCCAAAAACATGGAATGGAGAATGTGGGCAACGGTCGTGCCATCAATAATACACATGCATGCCATGATGGTTTTGTCAACTAATTATGGGATTGGGGTTTATTTTTTCCTTTTCTTTCACCTCAGGTCTCATAGGCAAGATGGTAGAAGTGGGATTTTAGGAAAATTTGAAAGAGGTAAGGGAGGATGGCATCTTAGATATGGAGGTTCTATTTCCTGATGCACCATAGACTTCCTACATGATCTTAGGCAAGACACTTGTTTCTCTGAGCCTGTAAAATGGGGATAATAGTGCTTCCCCACTTCACAGGGATATTATGAGGATAAAAATATTAACGATTGTGAGGAACTCAGATACTATATTGATGGGAGCCATATAAGTACCTACGATAGATTAACAGAGTCTATCTGTACAATGTTTTATGGTTTCCTATCTACTCTGGGAAGAAACTCCTGTAGAGTGGAAGCTAGAGACCTCTTGTTCCAGATGTTGCAACCAACTAATATGATTAAATGTTATAAAATGCCTGTGGTGAGCTGTTTTGTGTGGACACAAGCCACTTTTTAGAATTCAGTATTGCAGCTGTGGGTCAGCACTTCCATTGAAATGAACCTTGGTTTTGCAATAGTTTATAACTCAACTATAAAAATTTTGCTCTGTGCGGAAACTTGGCTTTAAAAGTATTTACTGGGAGAAGATTATTAATTTTTACTTTGTTCATTTATTAGATACTTAATATAATTTTCTACAAAGATGTACTGATTTAAATCACTTAAGAAAACATGACACAGGAAAAGGGATACATACATTTTACATAATAAACTCTGTGTATGCACAATGTGTATGGAAAATATAGCCATACAGCTCCAGAAAATCAAATAACAATGTGGTGTGAGGGAAAAGGATTGCACACCTGACAAAGCCTGTGCTAATTTTGTGCTGCTGTTTTATCCCTTAAACTCCTGCAGAGCAGCAGTCTATTTGTGATTTGGTTCTAATCACTCAGCCATAGTGCATTCCTATATTAAGTGTCACATCCCTACTGGCACAAGTGCAGGACCTTTCCTGATCCCTCCAGAGCCACAAAATCCTTATCACCATCTACACTTTGCTCTTTCTGAAGAGCAAAGCCTCAGAAAGTCATATTAAAGCTTTATTTTCATTTACAGAAGTATATGTGAAAAGAGGTCAGTTGCCAGCCAGAAAGACACGAGTGGCCAAAACAGTAGGCTGAATCCCGGAACTCTGGCAGCCTCCTCCAAGCGGCCCACCTGCAGCCTCTCTGCTCAGCAGCTCTTGTGGCTCTGTTCTGAGTCACATGCCCCTCCAACATTCCTGAGGAACACAGAGCCTCTGTCAAGTGTGTGCATGTGTGTGGAGGGAGGCAGCAGTTGGGGAATATTTGGAGAGAGGACAGGAAGCCAAGGTGCTGGTGGGAGGGTTTGATACTATGGGGATTTTTATCTACCTTTTAATATTTTTAAAACATGATTTTTTTAAACTCTAGCTTAGATTATGGCTTGTGCTAGTGTTACATTGATTTTCACTTAGCATGGTCCTTACTAAACAGTACCAGTCTGCTGTACTAATTCAGATGGAATAAATGTGCCCAAAGATTCAAAGGTGTTAACATCACTCAGTCACTATCTGACATAAAACAGTTTTAAACAAGGTTGGGGGTTTGGTAGACAGAGACCTCTATCTACTTAATACCATGGCAAACACATTATTAAAAATCCTTCTATTTAAGATACAGAAAAAGCAGGAAAACCAGTTAAAGTATTTGAAATTTAAATACCATCCACCCGCATCAATGGGTGGGGAAACTTGATAGGGCTGGAGGTCCCAGCAGTAGGGGACGGAGACACTTGCCAAGGGATAATAAAGAGCTCCTACCTCTGGGAGGCTCTGGCAACCATTGGCTGGCTGAGGCAGAGGGGTATTGATTGGTCAGCAGTCCCCAGCTCCCAGGATTTAACCCAGTGCAAGAATGATATGGAACCTCTTTGGGTTCCATTCCAGCAGCCCACCTGAACCAGGAATTGGAAAGCAGCCTGAGAGATGCTGCAGGTCTAGCCAATCACCTGTTATAGGAATCAGGAAGGATTTTGTTCTGGGCCAGTTGGCAAAGGACTATGGAGTTTTTTTGCCTTCCTCACAGCACTTTCAAGCCACAAGTGGGTTGAGTAGGAACATGCTTAGTACCAACTGAGGTACTGGGGTGGAGTTGTTTATTCTAGTGTGGTTAAGAGAATAAAATTCAGAGGTAGAAGACATGCAATTTTGGCATTGGGCTTTGGGCGCATGTGATAGGATGAGACCTTGTGGCCTTCATGGGCTGAGGTCAGACCTTGTGGCTCTTGCGGGCTGAGGTCCCCACTTTGCTGCACCCTCTGTCCTGTGGGGGGAGGGTGCTATGGCTCAAAAAATGCTGAGTCCTGAGGCATAGGCTGAGGATATCCTACCCCACATTATGGGTTATATCTTAAGGAGCCCTGTAATCCTGCCACGAGTTATGGGTTATACAGGAAGAATCCCTGACACCTGTATGGGTTATATGGCAAGGAGCCCTGTAGCCCCTGCACTGGAACCAGTTAAATGCCTGGTATAGGCGAGTATGGTGATGGGTGGGTAGCACCCCTCTCTTGTGTTAAAATTTAATAAAAGTTGCGGCCTGCTGCTTAATTCCATGCATGTGTCTGTCCTCATGTTGCTCCTGTGTCCAAATCAAAGTATTAAGTAAGGTTTTAATCTTAACAACTTCCCTTTCTCTTTAGCAGGAGAGAGTCTTTAAAGGGGGGGAAAACAAACATCCCTTGTTTGACATCGCTTACGTGGTATTAAGGGTGGTAACTACTCTCCTTTTGGGGAAAAGAGAAGTTAGTTGAGATGGGCTTGAGATGTAGTTGCTGCTGGTTTTGTTACAGTCCGATCCCATTTCTTGGAAGGCAAAACAAGACCGAAAAAAGAAAGAAAAGAAAAGATGTAGCTTCTGATTCTGGTGTTGACAGATTCTGGTGCAGATTCTGATTCATTTGCAGTCTCACTGCTTGAAAAACACAGGCACAGCCACTCAGAGACCTGGCAAACTCATACCAGCCTCAGGCTGTTTAGGGCATTGCTTTTAGCTGCTTCTTTCTGGTCACTGGCTTACATCAGTGTAGAAAAATATACAGTCTTGGCCAGCCACGCCAGACGCTTATTAAATAGAAGGTGAGAGAGCAGGAGGTCAGACTAGATGATCATGATGGTCTCTTCTGGCCTTTGAGTCTATGAGAGGGATAGGAGAGAGGAAAAAAGAGAAGTGGGTGGGGATGTGAGACAGGTGGTGTTCAGGATCCAACCAACACTGGTGGACGTGGTGATGTCATCTGGCGTCTTCTCTCTGGCCCAGTCTGCTCAAGACATCTTTCAGGATTGGGATGAAGAAGGTCTAGGGGCCCAAAAGATGGTGTGGGGGGGATAGCAGCCATGATAGTGAAGCTCACTCCCGTAGCCAATTTTTCTCCCCAAAGTCATGTTCTTTAAAGATCAAAAAAAGGAGTAATGAGTGGAATAGTTCACCCCTCACCCCCATTATTTTTGCCACCAATTAGGCTCGTTTCCAGCACACCAATTCTGGTTCAATGATTTCAGACTCCACCCTTTTCTTGTTTACCAAGTGTGATCTTAACACAAACCTTGGGTTTTATCAAGAGGCCTTTTTGTTTGTTTGGACGTTCTGAGTCTTTCTTTTGTACCTTTGCCCATAAACAGTGGTTGTTATAGTTAATTGTGACATTTAATGAACTTTCACTTCTCACAGTTGAGCTCACAATTAGGGCAAATTTGTAAGCCCAGTTATCACAGCAGGCCCATCATATCTGTCTCTCATGTGTATTGTGTGTACACGTATGTATGTCTTTTTAATGTTATTTCAGTCATTTCCTAAACAATTACACTCCCTGAATTCCCCTTGGCCACAGAAAGTGCAGCACCTTGACAACGTGGCAGCTCTATAGCTCGTGTGATTTTTGTCGGTGTACAATATCCGACAGTACCAGCTTACACAGGCTCTGTGGGTGCTGCTTTCTCTTTTAAAATCATCTGTGGCCCTCTGAAGAGGGGGTCCTTTGGGAAATTTGGTTTGTGTTCAAATATTTTGAGTCTCCTGAAAATGATTTCCCTCTGGAGATTTTGTTGTTGCTGGTTTGAGCTATTTCTGCACTTTGCCCACACCTCCACATAGGAAGAATGTACAGTGTAGTTAAACTGGAGATTCAGTTGCTATGGGGATGGTGCTTCAGATTTAAGTAGCAGCAGAAATGTACAGCATTTTCTGTGATCTTTCAATTAAACTTTACATTCCAGTCAGCAATAGGGCAGCCACCAGTGTTTTAAGTAAATGAAGACCCACTATTTGAAAAATACAACAGGCTTTTTTTATTATTTTTAAAGGGCACTAATACCTGTCAGTATTCTATTTGCGGGCCAAAGTTGTATATGCTAGAAAATCATATATTTGCATCATATTCTATGATGCCTTGCATGATTCTTGCTGAAATAGGGAACAAAGTGTGTCTTTGCCCAGGACAAGGGACTTTATGCCCCATTAGGGATACTCTTAAAATAAGGGATTTGTATTTTGATCATTAGAAAGAGCCCTTTTTGATCTGATTCCAGGAGTGGGGCCTATATGTTTATAGGTGGAAAAGTGAAATAGAATCCCTCAGTGTAATTATTATGATTAGATTAGTAGAAAGTCTCACTTTTATTCAGTATATTTAATAGGTCTCCAGATTAAGGACCATTGGTTGCCTTCACTCCTTATGCAATGCCTATTCGTTTGAATAACCATTGTGCATGCAGACAGAGCAATACAAGGTTGCTATTCCCCTACACTGGTTTAGGTGAGTCTGTTTCACCACTTAGCATTTCTTCTAATCAGTGAAGATCAGTGACCTAGATGGCAATGGGGCATCTGTTTCAGGCATTACAACTGCTTGACTTTTTTGTATCATATCTTATGCCAAGTGTGTCATTAGAGTAAAATCAGTCTGCTTTTTTACTTACACAATGCAAAGAAAAAGAAGTCACATGCTTTGCTGAGGTAGAGATTTCAGAAGCCTTTATTTTCTCTAGTGTCAGTTCTGCAGCCCTTCAGAAGGTTCTTTGTTTACAAATAGTGATGTTTTCTATCAGAATGCATTTCTCTCTCCATGCTCCATCTTTGACTATTTTCCCTCAATGTTCTAGTTCAGTATTCCCACAACAGGTTCCAGCTCCTCCTGTGGGATTCCCAGGCCAGCCAGGAGATATAATCCCTCCAGCATGTCCTGGGTCAGCCTCCGGGCCTCCTCCCAGTGGGATATACCTGGTAGAGTTCCAAAGGAAACCTCCCAAGGGGCATCCATCCTTATCAGGTGGCTGAACCACCTCAGCTGGCTCCTTTCAATCCGGAGGAGTAGCAGCTCTACTTTGAGGCTCACCCTGTCTCGAAGAGTAAGCCCAGCCATGCTGTGGAGAAACCTCATTTCCACTGCTGGTACTCGTCATCTCATCCTTTTGGTCATTACCCAAAGTTCATGACCATAGGTGAAGATGGGGACATAGATCAACCTGTAAATCAAGAGCTTCGTTCGAGAACTCAGCTCCCGCTTCTCTTGCACGGATTGGTACAGTGCCTGCATCACTGCCGCCGCCACACCAATCCGCCGGTTGATCTCCCGCTTACCATCATTTGGGAACAAGACCCCTAGATACTTGAACTCTTCCACTAAGGGCAGCTGCTCCCATCTCACCTGGAGAGAACAGTCCACTTTCTTCTGGGAGAAGACCATGACCTCTGATTTGGAGGTGCAGATTCTCATCCCAGCTGCTTCACACTGGGCAGGAAAACATTCAAGTGCACAACAGAGATCACAGGTTGAAGAAATTAAACCTTAAATTTGTAAATCCAGAGTTTGGATTTTTAAAATCTCTTTGGTTCCTGCACACTGTTGTTGATATATTTACAATATATATATAAACATATAAATGTATTTTGTAAATATATCAACAATAACTGTTGATATATTTAGAAAACGTGTGTGTGTGTATTAATAAGGTGAACCTACATCATGAAGATGCACAGTGAATAGGAATAAATGTGGAAAGATCTGGTAGAGAAAAAGTTGAGAGATTTTCTTCAGTCTTTCTCGGAAAATACGGGAAGTGCTGACTATGTCAGTTCAGTTTTGGCTTTTTTCAGATTATAACTTTTTATTTCCCAGAATACCTTTCTCTGGATCAGATTGTAATATGCTTACTCAGTTTAGGTTGTTCCTTACCTCAGAATTGCCCCATTGATTTCAGTGTGATTACTCATGATATAAAATACTATTCAACATAAAATTATCACAATATGGCCAAACGTTTTGCTGCTGTGATGCTGTGTAGTCTGTCTGATCTGTAGACGGTTTCCAAGTTCCAAAAAGCATACAGAAGGTTCATAGAGGAGATTCTCGGGGTTTTATAAAATCCTCCCATTCCTAATTACTGCAAATTGCATAGTTGTGTCCTGGCCTAACACAGATGATGTATGCCTACTATTCAAGAAGTAATGTACAGCGCTGCTTTCTAATAAATTATACATATTTCTTGACATCTTTCTAAATTCCTTTCACAAATGTATGATTAATATTTAAGAGCCTCTTATCCTAAAGAGAAGAAATTTGCAATCAAATTGAATTAATGTACAATAATATATGAATCATTCTTACTGAGTAAAGCCCTGATCTCATGACTTTTAGGGTTTAAACAGTGACTCATTTCACTTGTTAGAGTTTGAGTAAATATGAGAGGATCCCTGGGGTATTTGTTTTTCTGTGATTAACTATGTCTTGTTTTCTTTGATTCACATTCCTATCTAACAAGACACACTTTCAAGGATGCTTTGTGTTTAATGCAGAAAAATGTGTTTAATGGAAGCAGCTGTTCTAAGAACTTCAGAAAAAGCCATAAGGCACAGGAGACAATATTACACCTTGTAGCTTACTGTCATGTAGGTGCCAGGAAATGCAACACAATTGCACAAGCTTCAATGATGTAAGATACAGACTTAAAATTAATAAAGAGACATTTTGGAAGATACTGAATAGCGTAGATACATTATACTTTAGTTATGGGTCCCAATTTGGCAGTGACATACAGAGGCCCAGCTCTCCTTAACTCAAACAGGACTTGTGCTGCTTACTTCAGGGCTGAATTTGGTCCCTGGTACGGTCCCTTAAGCCTATGAAATCACTGTATGAGGGTATTTATACTGAGTGTTGTCAGGTATGTAAGTGGCAGGGCTGGGTGAACTGTTTCAGAAAAATATGACACCCTGAAATACGAACCAAAGTGCAAATGTTACAAAACTTTAACCTGTATCTGAGACTTACAGATGGATCCATCAGTCCAAAGTGATCTTTTTGTTTCATTCCTTTGGGGGTTGTGTGTTTGAGCTCCTTTCTCCTTCTGCTGGGCCTGCTCCCCCACATCTGCCTTGTGCAGCACCTCTCTTAGGGTACGTCTACAGTACAAAATTAATTTGAACTTATTCTATTCGAATTTTCGGAAGCGATTTTATACATTCGGTGTTGTGTCCCCACTAACGCGCATGAATTCGGCGGAGTGCGTCCACAGTACCGAGGCTAGCATTGAATGTCGGAGCGGTGCTGTCAAGGTTCCTTCCCCACTCTGAACTTTAGGATACAGATGTAGGGACCTCTAAGCTTCTCTACCAGCTTAGATCTGCTTTTGCTGCCACCACTCCCAGTGTGCTAATTCCCTTCCCTGGGTAGCCTTGAGAGACTTCTTCACCAATTTCCTGGTGAACACCGATCCAAACCCTTAGATCTTAACACAAGTAGAATTTAACTATCCCCCCTCCTTTCCCTGACCAGTTTCTGGTGAGTCCAAATCCAACCCCTTGGATCTTAAAACAAGGAAAAATCAATCAGGTTCTTAAAAAGAAGACTTTTAATTAAAGAAAAGGTAAAAATCATCTCTGTAAAATCAGGATGGAAAATAAATTTGCAGGGTAATCAAATTCAAAGAGCCCAGAGGCACCCCCTCTAGCCTTAGGTTCAAAGTTACAGCAAACAGAGATAAACACTCTAGCAAAAGGAACATTTACAAGTTGAGAAAACAAAGATAAAACTAACATGCCTTGCCTGGCTGTTACTTACAGGTTTGAAATATGAGAGACTTGTTCAGAAAGATTTGGAGAGCATGGATTGATGTCTGGTCCCTCTTAGTCCCAAGAGCGAACAACCCCCAAAACAAAGAGCACAAACAAAAGCCTCCCCGCCCCCGCAAGAAAGTATCTTGTCCCCTTATTGGTCCTTTGGGTCAGGTGTCAGCCAGGTTACCTGAGCTTCTTAACCCTTTACAGGTAAAAGGATTTTGGTGTCTCTGGCCAGGAGGGATTATAGTATTGTACACAGGAGGGCTGTTACCCTTCCCTTTTAGTTATGACAGGTCCATTGTGGAAAGCTATCCCACAGTTCCCGCAGTCCCCGCCGCCCATTGGAATTGTGGGTTAAGCTCCCAGTGCATGATGGGGCAAAAACATTCTCGCGGGTGTTTCTGGGTGTGTGCCATCACTCGCTCCTCCTTCCATGAAAGCTACGGCAGGCGCCATACTGCCAGCAGACGGTGCAGTACGGTGCACCGCCTGTCTCCTGGTACTATGAATCCAACTTGCATGTCCTCTAGTCTTTCGATCTACTCTTTTATCTAATTATTTCCTGCCTTTTTCAGCTACCGTGAACCGAGCAGCACAGCTTCCGCTGCAAACTCTGCTCTCCCGCTCTTGCATCGCTAACTAATTTTTCCATGTTGTCTGTCCTGGGCTCACATGGAAGCTACAGACGGCAACAATTCCCCGCCGTTTTTCGGCCATCGTGAATTAAGCCGCACAGCTTCCACCGCTTTTTCCATGTTGTCAGTCCTGGGCTCCCGTGGAAGCTAGAGAAGGCAACATTTCCCCGCCGTTTTTTGGCCATGGTGAACAGCTTCCGCCGCAAACTCTGCTCTCGCAGCTCTAGCGAGCTTCCCGTCTCCGTGAAAGCTACAGAAGACAACCATTTACCACCTTTTATCGGCCATCTTGAACCGAACAGCTCTCCTACGTTTCACGCTCTTTTTCCAGGATTACCCATGCAGGCGTCATAGCGCGGCAAACATGGAGCCCACTCAGATCTCCGCTGCAGTTTTGACCATTGTAAATATCTCACGCATTATCCAGCAGTATGTGCAGTACCTGCAAAACCGGGTGAGGAAGCGACGACAGTGCGATTACTATACTGATGAGGACATGGACACAGACGTTCCTAGAAGCATGGCATGCAGCAATTGGGAGATCATGGTGGCATTGGGCCAGGTTCATGCCATGGAAGGCCGATTCTGGGCCCGGGAAACAAGCACAGACTGGTGGGACCGCATAGTGTTGCAGGTCTGGGATGATTCCCAGTGGCTGCGAAACTTTCGTATGCATAGGGCCATTTTCATGGAACTTTGTGACTTGCTATCCCCTGCCCTGAAGCGCAAAGACACCAAAATGAGAGCAGCCCTCACAGTTGAGAAGCGAGTGGCCATAGCACTGTGGAAGCTTGCAACGCCCGACAGCTACCGGTCAATCGGGAATCAATTTGGAGTGGGCAAATCTACTGTAGGGGCTGCTGTGCTGCAAGTAGCCAACGCAATCATTGACCAGCTGCTATCAAGGGTAGTGACTTTGGGAAATGTGCAAACCATTGTGGATGGCTTTAATGTGCTGGGGTTCCCTAACTGCGGCGGGGCGATAGATGGAACGCGTATCCCTATCTTGGCCCCGGCACACCGGGGTGGCCAGTACATAAACCGCCAGGGGTACTTTTCCATGGTGCTGCAAGCACTGGTGGATCACAAGGGATGTTTCACCAACATCAGCGTGGGATGGCCGGGAAAGGTGCATGACGCTCGCATCTTCAGGAACTCTGGTCTGTTTGAACAGTTGCAGGAAGGGCCCAGAAAATTACTGTTGGGGGTGTTGAAATGCCTATAGTTATCCTCAGGGACCCAGCCTACCCCTTAATGCCATGGCTTATGAAGCCGTATACAGGCACCCTGGACAGTAGTAAGGAGCAGTTCAACTATAGGCTGAGCAAGTGCAGAATGGTAGTAGAATGTGCTTTTGGACATTTGAAAGCGCGCTGGCACAGTTTACTGACTCGGTTAGATCTCAGCACAACCAATATTCCAATTGTAATTGCTGCTTGTTGTGTGCTCCACAATATCTGTGAGAGTAAGGGGGAGATGTTTATGGTGGAGTGGGAGGTTGAGGCGACTTGCCCGGTGGGCAATTTCGCACAGCCAGACAACAGGGCGGTTAGAAGAGCACAGCAGGGCACACTGCGCATCAGAGAAGCTTTGAAAGCCAGTTTCATGACTGGCCAGGGTACGGTGTGACAGTTGTGTTTGTTTTTCTTGAAGTTATCCGCCCCATATATATATATGAAAGGAAATAAAGTCAAAATTGTTTAAAAACTGTTCTTTATTATTTGTTGCACAACACATTGAGAGAAATCAGAAGGTAGACCAGGGGAGGAGGGGAGTGTATTGGGTTAGGGGGCTGGAGGAAGAGGGAAGGACAAGTCCAGAAACCAAATCAAAAGTTTGCATATGCCAGCTTTCTGTTGCTTGGGCGATCCTCTGGGATTGAGTGTGTGGGTCCCCGTAGCCAGGGGTGGCTCTAACTTTTTTGCCGCCCCAAGCAGCAAAAAAAAAAAAAAAAAAAAAAAAGCACTGTCCCGTCGTAACACCAGCCCTCCCCCCCCCAGCACCGCCCCGCCCCACCGAAACATCCCCCGACCGAGTGCCGTGCCGCCGAACCCCTCCACCCCCGCCACGCTGCTGAACACCCTGCGCGGAGCACCGCCAAACACCCCCCGCCGAGCACCGCACTGCCGAAACCCCTGCCCCCCGTGGAGCGCCGCGCTGCCGAACCCCCCGCCGAGCACTGCGCCGCCAAACATCCCCGAGTGCCGCGCTGCCGAACACCCCCCCACCCCCCGCAGAGTGCCGCACTGCCGAAACCCTCCCCCCTGCGCGGAGCACTGCCAAACACCCCCTGCCGAGCGCTGTGCCGCCAGACCCCCCCCCCCCCGCCGAGCGCCCTGCTGCCCCCTGCCACCCCAAGATTGGCCGCCCCTTACCAGGTTCCACCCCAAGCACGTGCTTGGTTGGCTGGTGCCTGGAGCCAGCCCTGGCCGTAGCCTCCCCCCTCGTGTTCTTGGGCGTCTGGTTGAGGAGGCTATGGAACTTGGGGAGGAGGGAGGGCGGTTATACAGGGGCTGCAGCAGCAGTCTGTGGTCTTGCTGCCTTTCCCGCATTAGATCCACCATACAGCGGAGTATGTCAGTTTGATCCTCCGTGAGCTTGACCATAGCATCCTGCCTGCTCTCATCGCGCGCGTCCCTCCTCTCTTCGTGTACCTGTAATGCTTTATGGGACTCCGCAATTGTTTGCCTCCACACATTCAGCTGGGCCCTATCAGTGCGGGAGGACTGCATGAGCTCGGTGAACATGTCGTCCTGAGTTCGTTTTTTCTGTCTTCTAATCTGGACCGGCCTCTGGGACGGAGTAGATAGGGGCCTCATAGAAACATTTGCACCCGCGGGAGGAGAAAAAGGGAGGGTAGTATTTTAAAAGCTACATTTCAGAGACCAAAGGGGACACTTTGGTGTGAGTAAGCCATAACACACGGCCAGGCAACAGAATTCAGCTTGCAGGCAGCAAGGGGCACACGGGGTTCTGCTTCTTCTACATTAATTTCAATGCTTTCAAACTGCTGAGCCCCCTTTCCCATAGCAAGCAATGCCTGGTGGGTTTGCCATATAAAAGGAGGGCCTGCGGGCTCTCTGGGATGATCGCTTCACACAACACACACACACACCCCACACACAGTTCTGATGAGGCTCTGAGCAGGGATGAGCCCTTTAAAGTAAACACGAACAGCCCAGCATGGCTGGGTTTCTCCCCTCCCCTCCCCACCGCGTGGCTCCGATCAGGCTCTCGCTCACCAGAAGTACCTTCTCCAGGGTCATGGTGCAGGAGCCCGTCTTGGGAGTGGGGGGAGGCTATTGGCTCCAGTGTTAAAAATAGTTCCTGGCTAGGGGGGAAAACAGATTCCCCACTTGCCGCCTGTGCACTGTCCTCCTCCTCTTCATCCTTGCTCCGTGCAACTCCCCCCTTGCAGGTGTCTGTGGACAGTGGTGGGGTAGTGGAGGCGTCACTTCCCATAATTGCATGCAGCTCATGGTAGAAGCGGAATGTATGGGACTGTGACCCAGAGCACTTGTTCACCTCCCTGACTTTTTGGTACGCTTGCCTGAGCTCCTTGATTTTTGTACGACACTGCTCCGTGTCCCTGGAGTAGCCTCTTTCTGTCATGGTCCTGGAGATTTTAGCGCGTGTATTTGCGTTCCTTTTTTTGGAATGTAGTTCTGCCATAACAGACTCATCTCCCCAACATGCGATGAGATCCAGTACCTCCCGTGCGGACCACGTCTCCGAATCTGGGACTGCATGATCTCTTGTGATGGTGGACTCTGCATGGTCACCTGTGATGGTGGACTGTGCTGATGGTCACCTGTGCTGATGATGACCAAACAGGAAATTAAATTCAAAAGTTCCCAGGGCTTTTCCTGCCCACCTGTCTAGTGCATCGGAGTTGAGAGTGTTGTCCAGAGCAGTCACAAGGGAGCATTCTGGGATAGCTCCCGGAGGCCAATAACGTCAAATTGCAACAACAATACCTTTAACCTGGGATTGCAATCTCGATTTAAGCACTACCCCACTTGCCGAGGTGGAGTACAGAAATCGGATTAAAGAGCCCTTTAAATCGAAAAAAACGGTTTGGTCGTGTGGACGGAATATTTTTTCTTTTATTAACTCGACTAATTCCGAAAATAACAGACTAGTGTAGACCAGGCTTAGAATGAAGGCCCCCTGCAAAACAGGATATTTCAAAATTACCCTATGTGCCCTGAAGCATATTTGCAAAGTTTCAATTGTATGGAGAAGAATCTACAAATAGGGAGACATCCTGCACTCCAGAATATGCCACCACAAATTGATAGAGTTGTGGGAAATGGGCACATGAAGTTGCCCTCCCCCCACAAAACTTAAAGAAGCAGGATTGTGGAGGAGTCCTCTAGCCCGCAACCATCTGCCTAACTCTTAAAGAAACAGAAATGAGAAAGGAATGGCCTGAGAAATCCAGGCAGTAATGAAGTAGCAAGCCACTGCATTTCTCCCTCTCCACCCTAGAAAACAAAACAAACAAGAACAGGATGTAGATGAAACCCCAGTTCTGCTGGATGGAGAGGAGCTAGATGGTGAGAGAAGTTGGTGGCAGGGCCGGCTTTAGGCCAATTCCACCAATTCCCCCGAATCGGGCCCCGCGCCTAAGAGGGCCCCGCGCCCAGTGGCAGGGCCGCCGGGAGGGAGGGGAGAAAGAAGTGGCCAAGAATCCCTTCCCTGGCTAGAGGCTCCTTTTTAATTTTTACTCACCTGGTGGCGCTCTGGGTCTTCGACGGCACTTCGGCAGCGGGTCCTTCACTTGCTCCGGGTCTTCGGCAGCACTTCGGCAGCAGTGCCGCCGAAGACCCGGAGCGAGTGAAGGACCCACCGCCGAAGACTAGGAGCGCCGCCCGGTGACTACAAGCCCCACGTGGTTTTTTACGTGGTTTTTTTTTTTAGTCATCCCTGCCGGGGCCCCGTCGAAACTGTTCGAATCGGGCCCCGCACTTCCTAAAGCCGGCCCTGGTTGGTGGTACCTGTTGGGTGGGGAGACAGGACACCAGCAATGATTCAGATAATGTAGTTAAGCATCCGAAATTGTATCTGTTTCTTTGCACTGAAGCTGAATTCTGACTCTTGGAAGGTCTGCTCATTACTAATCAGGTGAGACAGACTGATCCCAAACACCTCTCCACTTGTCTCCCTAAAGTGTGGCCAACTTTGAATCTGGTTCCAGACCCAAACTTTGTGAGTTAGTGCTCTCTCTAGTATGAGCCTGAACCAGAACCCAAAATCCACACAACTCTGAACTTTGGGAAAGTCTGGGTGCAAATCTATAATCAAATTGCTAAGCTGAGGCACATCTGTCATACCATTGATACGGGGTGATGTGTGTTCATGGCACTTGACATGTATGGAAGAAGGAAGCTGATCAAATTCAACCCTCATGCAGGTAGGTTTAATCCCATTTAAATCAGTAGAACTAGTATTTCACTTTTAGGTTGCAAGAAAATGTTCTGATATACGAGTGTCAAAAAGAAATATGGTGTGAAGGGAGGGGGGACAGAAAAAAAACACTCCTATGAGTCCCAGCAAGTGCAGCCACAGCTTCCAGCTCCTTAGTCCATCAGAGCACAGGAAACCAACATATCTATCTGCCACTTAGGAAGCTAAATTACTTTCCCACCTCAATGGTTTCTATGCATCAAAGCATAATGTTTAAGGGTGAGAGAGAAAATACCCTAATGCTCAACTCTGATGGATTGAGGTGCTTTTGTTACTGTGAGGTCTTGTCCTCTTTTCCCCTTAATTTTAAGTAGCTGTTTATCATTGTGAAGAGGTTGCAGGCAGTGGTTTGCTTACCTGTTGTCCTTTGCCCTGAAGGTTTAAAGAAACAATAATAGCAGTACTGTGCCATGTTCACAAAATGTCTAGGAAATGAAAAATAGTTACAGATCATACCTGAGATCAGGATATAGCTCTCGCCATCATTTCAAAGATTCATGGATGTCCTTTGCCTAGAAACTGTGAGTTGATCGATGGAAACAATGTAGCTCAGCAAGTTTGAACTAATGTCCAAGAGGGACAAAAACAAAAGCCTGAGAAAAGGACCAGTCAAAATCTATGTTCTATTCTTGGCCTTGAATTTTACAGGCAATCAATAAAAGACATCCATTTAGAGCAGGGGTGGGCAAACTACTGCCCGGGGGATGCATCCAGCCCTTCAGGTGTTTTAATCTTGCTCTAAAGTTCCTGCCAGGGAGCAGCTCCCGGAAGCAGTAGCATGTCCCCCCTCTGGCTCCTATGCATAGGGGCAGACAGGGAGTTCCACACACTGCCCCTGCCCCAAGCGCCATCCCCGCAGCTCCCATTGGCCACCCTCTGAACCCCTCCCACCTTCCGAACCCCTCGATCCCACCCTCCTGCACCCCAGAGCCCACACCTCCAGCCGGAGCCCTCACCCCCCACCCACCCACACCCCAACCCCCTGCCCGAGCCCCCTCCCACACCCTGAACTCCTCATTTCTGGCCCCCCCCAAGCCCTACCCCAGCTGGATCCCTCACCCCCTCCCGCACCCCAACTCCCAATTTCATGAGCATTCATGGCCCGCCATACAATTTCCATACCCAGATGTGGCTCTTGGACCAAAAAGTTTGCCTGCCCTTGATTTAGAGAAACACTGACAAGGCATAAATCTGAGACCAAGTGGGATGAAGAAGAAGAGCTCTGGGTACAATGTTTAATTTGAAATGAAAGAGGTGCCGGGGCTCAAGCTGGGTGGCTGCTGGGCGGAGACTCAGTTCTGAAGGCAGCGCAGCTACTGGCAGCAGTGCAGAAATAAGGGTGGCATGGTATGGTATTGCTACCCTTACTTCTGTGCTGCTGCTGGCAGAGGTGATGCCTTCAGAGAGTGGAGGCTGCTGGCCGGGAGCCCAGAAGTGGTGGGGCTATGAACTGCCCAGGCTAGAGGTGCCAGGGCTCAGCTCCGGCAAGCCCCGGCACAAATTAAGCACTGTCTGCGTAACTCACAAGTTTGTCTCTTTCACCAACAGAATTTTGGACCTGTAAAAGATATTACCTCACCCATCTTGTCTCTCTAATATCCTGGGAGCACTATGGCTATAACAGGTCATAAAACTGCCAGTGGATGATAAAATGCAAATTTATTTAATACATGTAAACTATTAAAAAGAATTCTGCTTTCAAGGAGAAGGTCCATTTTTAAATCTCTGTATCAAGTATGTTTTCGGATTTTACAAGCTCTACAACACTCAGACTGACTTTAATATGGACAACCAGCAGGATGGTTTGTTTTTCTTGTTTGATCTGAGTGATTCCCCTGGCTCTAATTAAACACAGAGGTGGGAAAGGCCAGCAGACACTTCCCTTTTCTCGGGTTCCCTCAGTATGATGATGGCATTAATGTCTGCAACTAGCACCTATATGCAACTTCTGACACAGGCCTCACTCCCCTGCAAACCTCCTACCCTCTCCTCCTTCAAACCCTTCCCCAGATCCCACTTCTGCTCTGCCTCTGAGAAGAAATCAGCCAACTAACTGGCTAGCTGAGAGGCAGCCACAGAGCCTGATCTTACTACTTTTCCCTTGGGCCCACTTCATTATTTTCCCTTTCCCCTTATTCTTTATTACACTTACTTATTGTGCCATTTCTTAATTTAGTTTGTAAGTTTTTTGGGGTAGGGACCTTGCCTTCTTCTGTGTTTTGTATAACACCCAGCAAAAAGGAGATGCAAGTCTGGCTGGCGTTTCTGGATGCTAATACCACAATACAAATAATAAAAAATTCAAATGTCTCATTAAATACAAACAGTGATCCCAGGCTGTTAAACTAAAACAAATGTGATGTAAATTTATGCTAATGGTTTAAAACTAAGCTGCCTAAAAATACAATCCAATGATAGACTTTGCTACTTAGCACCACTGAAAACCTCTGATTTAGCTGCCTTTTAGACATCAGAGTCTGAAAATGTTGACTCCAAATGCTACTGAGACATTGATTTGTTCGGGTAATAATGTTGCATTGTTTCCCCTCTTTTACGTACTGTAGCTGTGACTGCCCCACTGGATGGAAAGGAGCATTTTGCACAGAGACAGTTTCAGTTTGCGATCCTGAGCACAACCCACCACATCTGTGTAGAAAAGGTGCTACCTGTGTGCCACTGCCTGATGGATACACATGCCACTGCCCTCTAGGAACTACTGGCATCTTCTGTGAACAAGGTATGACAAAGCTAGTAGGTCTTTTCCATGTTATCCATTTGTGTTTTTTTTTCTCCAAAGATTGATTTTTATTTGCATGGATCATGTAGAGAGCAAATAAAATGATTGAAGGAGAGCAATACAAATAGAAATTGGATGTTTTGGTTTCACTACCCCTCTGGCTGATCTGCACCCATGCTAGTCAATAGCAGAGCTCCAATTGACTCCTGTGCATGCGGGGTTATTCCCTTCCTGACTGTGAAGTACTCAAACGTGGCATTCCAGTCTTCCCAAGCAGCTGAATGTATGAAACAGTAGGTGAAATGACATGATCACAAAGCACTCTCATGAGCCTAATAAACCTTTGTAGAAAATTCATCTTGGGACGAAACTGTCCTTTATTTGCTTTTGGTTCTTTGTAAAAAAATAAAAATCAGTAAGTGTAAATGGCCAAACAAAGAAGCACAAATGCAGGGCCACACTTCCTGAAGGCCTCAGACTCCAGCCTACTTTTAAACAACCTTTAAAAGTTCCAGTGGATAGGGCACTGGACACAGAGTCAGGAGTCTCTGGGACCTTGGACAAGTAACAGCATCTCTCTGTGACTCGGTTTCTCCACCTGTCAAGTGGAGATAACACTTAGCCACTTAGATGAAAAGTGTGATGTACGAAGTCAGTACAATGTGTATTTATTTCATAAATGAAACCAAGTGGTATCCCAACTTTTTTTTTTAAACACAAAGTCTCTTAAAACCATTGGTCCTAACCCAGTGATTGCTGACTCTGTGCTTACACTTATTTTCAACTACCTCATTTTTCCAGGTCCTTAAAATTATTGGAGCTGCAAATTCACACACCCTTTGTAAGTTTGTCAGAAAATGAGTGCATATTAGGCACTGTGAAAGCAGCATTATGGTCTACCTGGCTTTATTCCCATTCAGAGCCCCAGGAGTGCTGTACACCTGAGGTCTGATTCTATGTTTCCCATTGACATTGATGGAAACATTCCAGTTGACTTTAATGGGCATTGGATTAGGCCTCAGGATTAGGGTAATGATAAAACAGGCAAACCTTTTTAAGCACATTCATACATCACAACACTAATAGTTATTAGTTGCCAATCTCAGAGGAGATGTCTATGCTCCCTTGCCTCTCTTTCACTGAAAGGCTTTGAATCTGTCTGCTGCCTCTCCCCCTTAAAAAAAAAAAAAAGTCTTCAGCCTTGTCTGCCTCGTTTTTCTCAGGCCCCTCTTTAGACCTCCTTTGAAGGGTTTTTGTTTGTCCTTTACAGTACTTGCTGAGGCCTGGCCTCCCTCGCTGAATCCACAAAGCAAACTGTGGGCACAGAACTGACTACACCACTCGCTATGTGAATTGCACTCCCCATCTGGAAGTCTGATTTGGGTCCAAAACTGAATTGCACAACTCAGGTGCAAATTTGCCAGCTCAAACTCTGCTCACAAACCACTTTCTGAAAAGTCACCGCTAAATCCTTCATTCCCTGTAAGAATACTGCTTGCAGCACTGACTCTGCTGAAGCAGCCTTTCAGGGGTCTTAGTATTAACGCTTAAGCTTCGAATTTGCTTCTCATTGGGGGTTTATAATTGTGATACCATCTGGATTCAGGACAGCAGACAATATAGGAAATATGCTTCACACAAAGCAGATAATTTAGCTTGTAATAAGTCCTATGTACCAGGACTTCAAACAGGTTTTGCTCTTTTTGCAATGTACAGTACTGCAGGTACTCACGTTGGAGCCTATGGCCTGGTCCACACTAACCCCCCACTTCGGACTAAGTTAATAACGTAGCTGAATTCGAAGTACCTTAGTCCGAACTTACCGCGGGTCCAGACGCGGCAGGCAGGCTCCCCCGTCGATGCCGCGTACTCCTCTCGCCGAGCTGGAGTACGGGCTTCGATGGCGAGCACTTCCGGGATCGATCCGGGATCGACAAGACGCGATAAATCGATCCCAGAAGTTCGATTGCCTGCCGCCGAACCAGGAAGTAAGCGTAGACCCACCCAAGAGAAACTGTGCTGCTCATAGTTTGTTATTCTTTTAATAAATTCTAATCCTGTAACTGGAAAGCACACCGGAAGGCATCCGTTGTACTTTGGCTTTAGTATGAACTGGAATTACTATACTTGGCCAAAACCCTTTGACCGGCATTTCACCTTACTATGGCAGAGTAGTGAATTATCATATTTTTTAAAGTACGGTTTTCACTTTTAATGGATGGCAAACTGCTAAAAAACAGCTGTTTACCGAGACTGAATATCTCTTCCCTGGAATGATGGTGTGTGTTGGATGAGGGAAAAAGAGAGAACAAAGGGAGATAAAGTGATGAAGACTAATGAACACCAAGGAAAGAAAGAGGGAGTGAGGGAAAAGAGCAGTGGAAATATATGAGGCACAACAGAAAAAACAGCATAGAAGAACAACAATAAAAACAAGCAGGCCAATGGACAAGGACCAGTAAACACAGGGCAGTGATGTGGGTCATATACTGATGAGACCAAGGCAGGCAAAGTCAGCAAGAATAGCGTACAGAACAAGCATGGGCTCATAAAGAATGATGCTTATGGTGACACAGTTTTGTTAATTTGGGCAATCTATCTGAGTACAATTTATGAATTTTGAGTTTATGAACTCTGTTTCTTCATCAAGCTGCAAGCGCCATTATGAATGTGGGGTTTGTTGGCCTTCTCTGTTAGCCTCCTATCTCCACGATGGACTGAAACTCCAGGGGGTAGTGGCCCATAGCTACGAATAAAGAGTCATTAAATGTTGATGGTCCTCCATTCAAAAAGAAACACCTTAAGACAGAAGAAAGACCCTTAACCAGGAGAACTGGTTTACCAAAGGAGAGGCCACCTGTCAATGAAGTCATCAGGCAGGGGTCTTTGGTCACCTGCTGAGGCAGATCAGTGTGTCTCAAGACAAAGGAGGCTAGTGGTTATAAGACAAAAGGTAACAGAGGAAGAAAAGACCTGAGACTGGATGTTATGGAGAGAGGTCATGTGCCGGAGGGTAGAGGGGAGAGGAAATATCCGGGACTCCTTAAAAGACTTTAGCCTGTGCCCAAAAAATTCTCCAAGGCAGTGAGGGGACTGAGCAAAATGTATACTGTTGTGTTTATTATTTTGTATGGATCAGTGTATTTGTCATGATACCAAGTAAAGAGTAATGGTGTTTTAGAATCCTATGTAAAGTCATTCTGTATATCTGTTGACTCTCTTTATCATGTACCCCAGGAGAGGTAAACAGTGAACCTTTGGTGGGATTCTGGGGAACATGGAAGAGTTGCTGGAGAGGCTAGGGGGAGACAGCACTGGTTTCAAGGCCTAAGCAATTGGACTTTGGGAGTCTCCATTGCCAAGAGGGGTATCAGACACGAGGTCTGTACCTAGAGTGCATGTCGATAGGGCCAAAGCCAGTGCTAAGCTCTATATAGCCCCAGTAAGATGAGGTGGGATTCAGGGTTTGGATCCTTCACAGCAGGCTAGCGCATATCCAACAGGGGGCGCTTTACCCGATCTGTGGGAACAGTTCACACTGCAAATGTGAAAGATAGTTTAACTGAGCCTGACTGAAGTCATTAGACACATTAAATACCATATCTAACAAGCACTAATACGTGTTTTGATCTGGAAAGTATGAATCGGATGTCTATAGTTACCCATTTCTTGTGTGCATAAGGAAGTTGAGCAAAATGTGTTAAAAATCAACACATAACTGTCCTCAAAATGCTTTACAGAACATTTGCATGTACAACAGAGGAGTCAACAATACTACCAAGAGTGAAACAATTTCCCAAATGGAACTGGGACTTGATACAGCACAGTTGAATGATAAAACTTGAGGTTGTAAGTACATAACTGTACAATAGTAAATCAGCTAAATCTGAAGTTGTATAAACCCAGGAAAAGCAGGATCACCTATGGAAAATGCTCTTATTATTCAGATAAGTCAAATCCTGTCAAATCTTACTCAGGGAAACTCTCACTGACTTCATTGCCTGAATAAGTACTGTGCGTAAATACTGAGCAAAGCCCTTAGAAGAATGCGTAAAGAAGCAAATTAAAGCATATTTTTAAAAGAGGGAAAAATAAGTCAAGCCTCCTTTTCACAAGCTTGAACAAACTAAGATTGTCCTCAGTGATGTTGAGCACCCTCCGTTTTTAATAATGTTAATAGGAGCTGGATCAGGCCCTACGTATCCAATGGTAAAGTGATTTAAAGGGGTATGATTTATTTGTTGCTTAGAAACAAGAGCTGCTGTAATGAAATAGGAAGGACCAAATCAGGCAACATTAGAATCTTTTCTTAATGTTAACATCACCATTAGGACTTACTTAGAATTCCTCTAAGATATTGTGACTCAAGTATCAACAGATCATTCTGATCCAATGGCTTTAAAGCTCACAACTATAATAGTAATACAAGAAATTGAGCCCAGCTGCTGGAGTGCAAAAGCATTCAACCTAATATTGTCAGGAGCTGACACTGTACCAGTTCTCAGTTACCAAAACCCTCAAGGACTAAGAACATGAAAAAAGAAATTGAGGAAACTTCATCAAAGTAATGATGTTTTACAGAACACCAAAACGGAATTTTATGTTAATAAAGTCTAGTTTTTATCATTTAACTACAACTTGGCAAATAAAGAAATGGCTGGCACTAAACTATATAGAATTTGAGAAAATTAACTTTAAACTGTAACCCAGAATAATAAGAAACTAAGGCTGGTCACTTCAATACCATTGCATTCAAAACAAACAAAATAGTCCAATTCCCAGCACCACTGCTAAAAGGTAGAGGAGCCTGCTGCATAACTGTGTGAAGGATGTGCTCTACCTAAACCAAAATGGAACCAGATTGCTGGTACGTAAATTTTAAAAGGTCATAGAGGAGTTTTTTAAACTAAGGGCGGAGGGGCGCACAGTTTGGACAGACACATTGCTTAGGGGAGAATTGATTAAAGAGGATATTCTATATCCTAGTAAAGAGGAGAGGATAGAAGTTGATAAAATACAGTTAGGAACTGAAAAGAAACAGTAAAACAAAAGAGAGTGCCATTCAGTTACATCACATGAAGGCAGAAATCTAAATAGTGACAAATTTTATAGGTGCATATATACAAATGCAGTAAGTCTAAATACTAGGATGGGTGGACTTAAGTGCCTGGTATTTAAATGAGGATATTGATATAGTAGGCTTCACAGAAATTTGGTGGAATGATGATAATCAATCATATCAGGGTACAAAATATATAGGAATGACAGAGTAGGTCGTGGGTACGGGAGTGACCGTATACAGACTCTCCCTAACTTACGCAAGTGTTCCATTCCAGAACGCCTTGTGTAAGTCGAATTTTGCATAAGTCGGGAATGCATATCCAATAATTACGGGGGGGCGGAGGGGGGGAAGAGCTTATAGAAGTTGCGGAGCTTTTTCCGTAAGTGCAGATTTGCATAAGTCGGGTCTTGTGTAACCCGGAGAGCATCTATATGTGGAAGCAAGCATAGAGTCAAACAGTAAAAATCTTTAAATGAACCAAACTATGCTATAGAATCTCTATGGCTAGAAATTCCATGTTTGAATAATAAGAGTATAGCAGTTGGAATATACCAGTGACCACCTGACCAGGATGGTGATTGGGAGATGCTCAAGGAGAGGCTACAAAAACTGAAATGGGGCATTTCAACTATTCTCATATTGACTGGGGACACGTCACCTCAGGACAGAATGTAGAGATAAAACTTCTAGACACCATTAATGACTGCTTCTTGGAGCAGCTAGTCCTGGAATCTGCAAAGGGAGAGGCAATTCTTAATTTAGTCCTAAATTGCACACAGGATGTGGTCGAAGAGGTGAATATAGCTGAACTTCTTGGTAATTATGACCATAATGTAATTAAATTTAACATCCTTGTGGGGGGGGGGGAATACCAAAGAAACCCACCATATTAGCATTTACCTTCCAAAAGGGGAATTATACAAAAATGAGGAAGCTAGTTAAATGGAAATTAAAAGGAAAAGTCACAAAAGTGAAATGCCTGCAAGCTGCATGGAAACTTTTTAAAAACATCATAATAGAGGCTCAAGCTATATGTATACCCCAAATAATAATAAAAAACCTGTAAGAGGACCAATAAACCTCCATTGTAACTAAACAACTGAGTAAAAGAGGTGGTTAGGGACAAAAAGGCATCCTTTAAAAAATAAAAGTCAAACCCTATTGAGGAAAATTAGACTTGACTTGCCAGAGTTTAAGTGTAATTAGGCAGGGCAAAAAAGAATTTGAAGAGCAACTAGCAAAAGACAAAAAAAATGCTGTTAGAGTTTGTAAGTACATCAAAAGCAGGAAGCTTGCTGGTGGACAATTGAAGTGTTAAAGGAGCACTCAAAGACAAGGCTATTGTGGAGAAGCTAAATGAATTCTTTTGATCAGTTTTCACTGCAAAGGATGAGGGAGATTCCCACACCTAAGCAATTTGTTTTAAGGGTCACATATGAGGTTTCAGTAAAGGTGGTTTTGGAACATATTGATAAATGAAATAGTAATAAGACACCAGAATCAGATGGTATTCACCCAAGAGTTCTGCAGGAATGAAAATATGAAATTGCAGAACTACTAACTGTGATATGTAACCTATCACTTAAATCAGCCTCTGTACCAGATTGCAAATGTGATGATGATTTTTTTTTAAAAGGCTCCAGAATCAATCCTGTGAATTACAGGCCAGTATGCCTAACTTCTGTAGCAGGAAAACTGGTTGAAACTATAGTGAAGAACAGAATTATCAGACACACATATGAACACAATGTGCTGGGGAAGAGTCAACACGGCTTCTGTAAAGGGAAATCATGACTCACCAATATATCAAGATTCATGGAGGAGGGGTCAAACAAACACATAGACTAGAGTGAACCAGTAGATATAATGTACCTGGACTTTTCTGGAAGTCCCTCACCAATGGCTCTTAAGCAGCCATGGGATAAGAGGAAAGGTCCTCTCATGGGTCAGTAACTGGTTAAAAGAAAGAAAACAAAGGGTAGGAATAAATGCTCAGTTTTCACAGTGGAGAGAGGTAATAGTGGGGTCCCCCCACTATATCTATTGGTACCAGTGCTGTTCAATATATTCATAATGATCTGGTAAAAGGGGTAAACAGTGAGGTGGGAAAGTTTGCTGATGATGCATAGTTACTTAAGATAGTTAAATTCAAATCAGACTGCAAAGAGATCTCACAAAACTTGAAGACTGGGCAAGAAAATGGCACATGAAATTCAATGCTGATAAATGTAAAGAAATACACATTGGAAAACAATCCTAACTATCCATACAAAATAATGGGGTCTAAATTGCTGTTACCACTCAAGAAAGAACTCTTGGAATTATTGTGAGTAGTTCTATGAAAACATCTTCTCAATGTGCTGCACAGTCAAAAAAGCTAACAATGTTAGGAACCATTAGGCAAGGGATAGAGGATAAGACAAAAAGGCTCAGAATGCCACTATATAAATCCATGGCATGCCCACAATTTGAATACTGTGTGCAGTTCAGGTCGTCCCTTCTCAAATAAATAAATAAAGAAATAAATAAAATATTAGAATTGGAAAAAGTACAGAGAAGGGCAACAACAATGATTAGGAGTATGGAACAGCTTCTGTGGGAGGAGAGATTAAAAAGAGTGGGATTGTTCATCTGAGCAAAGAGACAAATTGGTGGGGGGTGGGAGGGATATGATAGAGGTCTAAACAATCATGACTGGTATGGAGAAAGTGAATAAGGTAGTGTTATTTACCCCTTCATATAACACAAAAACCAGTGTTCATCCAATGAAATTAATAGTCAGCAGGCTTAAAAAAACATAAGGAAGTACTTCTTCACACAACACACTGCCAACCTTTGGAACTTGTTGCCAGGGGATGTTGTGAAGTCCAAAATTACAACTGGATTCATAAAAGAATTACGGTAGATAAATTAATGGAGGATAGATTCATCAATGGCTATGAGCCAAGATGGTCTGGAACACAACCCCTATGCCTGTGTGTCCCTAAACCTCTAACTGCTAGACGCTGGGACTGGACAACAGGGAAGGGATCACCTGATAAATTGCCCTGTTCTGTTCATTCCCTCTGAAGCATCTGGGCACTGGCCACAGTGAGAAGACAGGATACTGAGCTAGATGGACCATTGGTCTGACCCAGAATGGCCGTTCTTAAGACTTTTGAAACACCCACTTCCAGTTTATTCTCTGCCAAATAATTCACTTTGCAATTAGACTGACAAACTCTAAGAATCCTGTCTTGTCAGCTCTTCCTTATGTGAGTAGCAGTCTCACATATGACTCCTCAGGTGAGGAACAGTGGGCAGAATCAGGCCCAAAGATGCCTCTTTCTTTGCAAAAAGAAATAATCTAAAAATGTTTTTCTGTATCAAGAATGTGTGGCTCTATCATGCATCATTATTTATAAATGGCATAACATTACCTTCTTTCATTGTCACTGAAAGACTCTCTGAAGTTCAACTATATAGACACAGAAAACTTCCATAACCAATGTGCACATTTTATAACAGTGAGCCTAAACAATACTAAGCCATATAAACACAGCCTTTCCTTCTTTGCTTTTTATTCCTCTTCTCTTTCCTGTCCTCAGTTAGCATGGAGTACATTTGGTTCATCTTCCTCATATGAGTAGTGCTGTTTAAACAACTAAAGCTACTTGGCCCAAAGTAATTTGGAGTGGAAACAGCAGGAAGACGCAATGATGCTTCCTTGACAAAGCTATAGGAGTGCTGAACTATAGTATTTGAATTGATCCGTTGGAATTCCTCTGGGTACCCAGCCAAACAGTCTATAATCTAGACACAGTTTAGGAGATTCTTAAAAGAGTGGGGGGAGCTGTACTCTCAGACCATATTAGCAGGTTACCTGGTTGTAGTGCCTGATACTTTGTTTTGGTGCCAATGGCGTAATATGTCAAAAGACGCTGTAGATGGCAGTATTGGAGAACCGTTGTATACAGCTTTTTAAAAAAAAAAAATCACAAAACATGTATAAACTTTAATCCAGATTTGTTCAGCAATTTGCTACGCTTCCAGGGAAATTACTGGACTGTATGTTGTAGTCAGTACGCTCAGATGCAATGGTGATCAGATCCACATATAGACATACACATACTATTTTTTCCCCACATGTACTGTACAATATAACTGGGCTCATGGGAAGATTACTATTTACCATAATAGGTGTTTAAAGGGCTTGATCAGGTGCTTTTGCAAAAATCAATTAAAATCATTTTCTTTGGTTTCAAGGAAGCATAATGGAAGGATAATGCTATTTTGGGAATCAAAGCAGTTCAGCTAACAAGTAGACTGTTTATCTATGTAACAGTCCCTTAACTCTCCACAGCTACAAACACGGATTGTCTGCGTTGCTCATGAGGAAAAGACAGCGAACCTGTATCTTGCATTGCTGCACACCTGACTTAACATGCTCAAATACTCCCCCAACTAGTAAAAGGATTCCCTGATAAACACATGAAATAGACACCAATCACAAGATGGACTGGCCATGTTTGTCAGCTCACATGCAGTTCTAAGCTAGCTCATCATTCTCCTAGTGTTTGCAACCAAAACATTACAAAATTGTGCTAATGCATGAGAACCTGAAGATAAAAATGGCTAGGAACCAAAGGTCAACTAGCTAGTCCGTTTTCATTATTCAAGTTGAATAACTCGAAAGAGAGCACACACTAACTGGTGAAATTAATATTTGACTTTTAAAATCCTTAGATTTATTAAAATAAAGGCATTATTTTAAAAAACACACGTCAAATCTTCTTACTTGTATTATTATATTAGGCCAAATTAATCCTTAGTGTGATTGCTTTGAAGATGGCCCATGATTTTTAGTCTAACAAATGCTTTTTTTAAGACATATTCTGTACTATATATATACTGTATATAAATGTGGGAGGGGGAGAGGGTGCTTATCTGTTGGCACAGTTGTTCCTAAGTGCTGAATCTACAGAGTATTTTGGACTTGGAGGAATGCAGTACTGTATTGCTGTTCCAATGCATTTCAATCATTTAAAAAATGTAACTGCAGGCACTTATTTACTTGTTATTTTGAGACATAGTAAGTATTGTTTCTCCTAGTAATTCATGCAACACCGGTCCAATCAAGCTCTATGATTCACTGGAGATTTTTGAAACCTGGTGGTAACATGCCAAAAAATACCTCTGCATGGTTGCTATGGCAATCATGCTCTCTAAGGATAAAACACACTTTTAAGTTTTGTCTACAAAGAAAAAGCATCTGAACTTTCAGATTTATCATCACCAGCCCAGTACATTTAGTATTCACAGAGGGGACACGTGGAAAAAACATGCATTTACAAAAAAGAAAAAAATCTCTGTATAATTTATAGTGCCAAGTAGAATAAAGTGCTGTCGTCGGGCTAAATTCATGTTGTGGTTTAATACCATACATAAACTCCTTGGTGGTGGAAAGGAGGCTGGTGAAAGGCAAAACAGTTGTAACCTCCTTCATACTGAGGTGACCATGGGTGTTACACTGGCAGAAATGTAGTTATGTTGATCTAGCACCTCTCTCAATGATCTCATCAAGAAGAATTAAAGCTGTGACCAGCTAACATGCACTCAGAAGGATGGTGGTAGTAATATCCCACCACCTGATCCCCATCAGGATCAATGACGCTGAGTCATAAGGGGCCTCACAGGACCAGGGAGCAGGGCCAGGCTCCAGGCACCAGCTTGCCAAGCAGGTACTTGGGGCAGCCACTCCGGAGAGGGGTGGCACGTCCAGCTATTCAGCGGCAATTCGGCAGACGGTCCCTCACTCCCACTCGGAGCGAAGGACCTCCCGCCGAATTGCCGCCGCAGATCGCAATCGCGGCTTTTTTGTTTGTTTGTTTGCACCGCTTGGGGCGGCAAAATCCCTGGAGCCGGCCCTGCCAGGGAGGTGTAATTTACATATCCCTGCACCATATTTATCCCAGCTGACCCATATACCTTAAGTTATGATTGAAATCATATTAATGATTTATCTTGTGGAGGTGTTTAAATTTGGAAACTAGACAAGATTTACCACGTTGCTGGCCTGGCTATGAAATAGCTCATGTCTTATTAGCATAGGGCCAAATCCTGAGTTCCTTACTTACTTCTTCCTCACAGCACAGTCACTGTGAAATCAAAGTCAGTTGGCCCAAGGAATGACTTAGGGCATGTCTACAGACTTAAGTCAACCTATGTTAGGTCGCCTTACAGGCACTGCTGAATTATTACGGTGGCTCATGTCCACTCTATCCTCTTTCTCTCGGTGGTGCACTTCCTGGGCTCTCAGCTCCCTGCTCCCATCTCTTCTCACCTCCCCGTTCCCCACCAGAAGCAGGGGGCAGCTGTCCAGGCTTCTCGGCTCTCTAAGCCAGTGGTCTCCAAATTTTTTTGATCGCGCACCCCTATCAGTAAAAAAATTTTGAGCACTCACCCTGCTGCACTGGCTCTACCATTTTTGCCAAAGCAAAAAAAAAAAAAAAAAAAAGCCACTCGGATGAAGAAACTAACAAACCAAAAAAACGCTTCTCCTGCTGCGTACCCCCAAGGATCCTCTTGCGCACCCCACTTTGGAGACCACTGCTCTAATCAGGGAGCAGGGAGCAGCGCAGGCCTCAGCCCAGCTAAGAGTGGGGAGCCAGGGGCAGCCGGGCTCTAGCTGCCCAGCTTCCTTGTCAATTTCACGGCTCCAGCATGGAGCCAACAGCTAATGTAAGTAAGGCAATGTCTACATAGACACTCTGTTGCCCTAACTACACCGACATAAGCCCTACACCTCTTGTGGAAGTGCAGTTATGATGTTGGTGTAATAGGGCACTTACATCAGTGTGGCAAGGTAGGGTTGCCAACTTTCTTATCACACAAAACCAAACACCCTAGGCCCACCCCCTCCCTGTAGTACCACCCCTTCTGGAGGGCCCGCCCTCCACTCATTCCAGTCCCCCTCCCTTGGGGGCTTGCTCTCCCCCACCCTCACTCACTTTCACTGGGCTGGGGCAGGGGGTTAGGGTGCCGGAGGGGGTGAGGGCTTCAGGGTGGGGCCAGAAATGAGGGGTTCAGAGTGCAGAAGGGGGCTCCGGGCTGGGGTGAGGGCTCCAGCTGGGGGTGCATGCTCTGGGGTGGGGCTGGAGATGAGGGGCTTAGGGTGCAGAAGGGGGCTCCAGGCTGGGGGGTGAGGTTGAGGGATTTAGTATGCAGGAGGGGGCTGTGGGTTGGGGCCAGGGATAAGGGGTTAAGGATGTGGGAGGAGGCTCTGGGCTGGGGCAAGGGGTCCTGGTCGCCTGGGAGCGACCGCTCAGGATCCAGCCCTGGTTCAGGGCAAGATTCCCTGATGGTGGGACAAGTTCATAGAATATCAGGCTAGGTCTACACTACCCGCCTGAATCGGCGGGTAGAAATCGATCTCTCGGGGATGGAATTATCGCGTCTCGTTGAGACGCGACAATCGATCCCCGAATCGACGCACTTACTCCACCAGCGGAGGTAGGAGTAAGCACCGTCGACAGGGAGCCGCAGAGGTCGATTTTGCCGCCGTCCTCACAGTGGGGTAAGTCGGCTCCGATACGTCGAATTCAGCTACGCTATTCGCGTAGCTGAATTTGCGTATCTTAAATCGACCCCCCCCCCCCCCGTAGTGAAGACCTGCCCTCAGGGTTGGAAGGGACCTCAGGAGGTCATCTAGTCCAACTCCCTGCTCAAAGCAGGACCAATCCCCAGACAGATTTTTGCCCCAGATCCCTAAATGGCCTCCTCAAGTATTGAGATCACAACCCTGGGTTTAGCAGGCCAATGCTCAAATCACTGAGCTATCCCTCACCCCTAGTTCCGGTATCAGATACATTGTCAACACCAAAACCGGCCCCATGGCCTTAGGCACAGTGGCCAGTGTTGTGGTATGCATGGAACCTGTGGGCGTTCACCCAGGCCTACCGCTCGATGTCCGGAGCCTCAGAGACCAGCTGCATCTCTCTCCCACCCTCCTCTGGTGCATGAAGCCTTGGGCGCAAGGACCCCGCAAGTCCAAGAGGGAGTAGGGGAGCAAGCCACTGGGTCACCAATGGTGCTGTAGGATCCTCCACAACTGGCATCCTCCTTGTCATCACCAGACGAGGCTATAACAGAGCCCCCTCCCCTAGTTCCTCTGTATGACGCTAAGGCACACCAGCAACTACTGAGGAGGGTCGCTGCCAACCTCAGTCCTCAGGTGGAGGAGTTAGAAGAGCCCTCAGACTCTCTCTTCAATGTCCTCTGCTCCACTGCACTGGCCAGGGTGGCTTTGCCCCTTCATGAAAGGGTCTCAAAGATCACCAATGCCCTGTGCAAACTCCTTCCTCCCTTCCCTCCACCTCCAAGAGGGCTGAGCGCAAGTACTCTGTGCCATCCAAGGGCCACGAGTACCTGTACACCCACCCTGCTCCCAACTCCCTAGTGGTAGAGGCGGTTAACCACAGGGAACGACAGGGTCAGCCCGGGGCTACCCCTAGGAATAAAGGACTCCAAGAGACTAGACTTGTTTGGGTGTAAGGTTTATTCATCTTCTAGTCTCCAGTTGAGGGTGCCAACCATCAGGCCCTCCTGGGACGCTATGACTTTAACATGTGGCAACCTATGACCAATTTCTGGGAAGGAGTTCAGGGCAACATAGAGGAGGGCACGAAAGTGGACTGGGTGACACTCCAGGCAGCGTCAGATGTGGCGGACGCCACCACCTGAACCCGGGCCTCCGCCATCACTATGCGCTGGGCATCCTGGCTGCTCCTCTCCAGTGTGTCCAGGGAGGCTCAGCAGTTGATGCAAGAGCTTCCCTTCAATGGGCAAGCCCTGTTTGTGTAACAGATGGACAATAAGCTCCATGGCCTCAAGGATCCCGCACGACTCTTAAAACATTGGGACTGTATGTTCCCAGCCCTCCCCACAAGTGGTTCAAGCCTCAGCAGCCTCAGGGCCAGGGGAGCCACCCTCGCCAGGAGCCTCCCCATAAGAAATCCAGAGGCTACAAGCAGTGTCCTAGCCACCAGCCTTCGCAGGCTTCTCAGTCGAGCTTGGCCTGTAATAAGCTGGCGGGCAAGTGCTCATTTTGAGGGTACGCCCAAGGGTGACCTACCGGACTGTTCCCAGGATCCTTCCTCCCCTATTTTTGCCAACCACCGTTCTCCTTTCCTCCCTGCATGGGCATCCATAACATCAGGCTGATGGGTCCTCAGTACTGTGGCACGGGGTACACCCTTCAGTTACTTTCTACCCTCCTTCCCACCTCCTCTCCCTGTCCCTCTTCAGGGACCCTTCTCACAAGAGTCTCCTCGCACAGGAGGTAGAGGGGTTACTGCAGCTAGGTGCAGTGGAGGTCGTTCCTCCAGAGTACAGGAACAAGGGGTTCCATTCCTGTTACTTTTTAATCCCAAAGGTGGTGTGCGACCTATCTTGGACCTGCGAGAACTGAACTGCTTCTTAGTGAAGCTGAAGTTCCCCAGGGTGTCCCTGGCCTCCAGGAGACTGGTACGCTGCCCTCAATATGAAGGATACGTGCTTTCACATCGCCATCTTCGAGAGACACAGACGCTTCCTTTGGTTTACGGGAGGTCCCAACCACTGTCAGTTTGTGGTCCTCCTATTTGGCCTAGCGACAGCACCACGGGTATTTACGAAGTGCATGCCAGTGGTGGCTGCTTATCTCAGACATCAGGGTGTCCAGATCTACTCGTACCTCAACAACTGGCTCACCAGAGGCAGCTCCAGGTCCAAAGGGATGTTGCAATGTTGTTAACCACTTGCCGTTGCCTCAGCCTGTTGGTAAACAAAAAATCCACATTAGTTCTGGTACTGAGGATAGCGTTCATTGGAGCGATGCTCGACTTGACCTGCTCCTGGTTGTTCATGTCGCTGGAGAGATTCATGGCATTGACAGATCTCATCACGGAAGTCTCCACGTTTCCCCTGACCATGGCTTGCCTGTGCCTCCTAGGTCACATGGCAGTGTGCACATATGTGGTGCACCATGCCAGGCTCCAGATGCAACCCCTGAAGCAATGGCTGGCGACAGTCTACTCCCAGTCAAGGGACCACCTGAAAAAGGTTGTTACCATCCCTGTGATGGTACTTACCTCACTGCGATGGTAGACTGACCCCGGGAAAGTTCTGGAAGGAGTTCCCTTCATTAGCACTCCTCACTCAGTCAAGTTGGTTTCGGACGCCTCGGACCTAGGCTGGGGGGGGGGCACACCTTGGCACTCTCCAGACCAAGGGTATGTGCTCCCCAGAGGAAATGACACTACACATAAATGTCAAAGAGCTCAGGGCAGTGCACAGGGCATGCCTGGTCTTCCTTCCTCACCTGTCGGGCAGAGTGTCCAGAGTCTTGACAGACAACATAGCTTCAATGTTCTACATCAACAGACAAGGGGGAGTGCGATCCTTGGCCCTCTGCCAAGAGGCACTCCATCTCTGCAATTTCTGGATTGACCACAGAATCCATCTAGAAGAGTGTCACCTTCCAAGAACACGCTAGCAGATCACCTAAGCAGGGACTTCTCCTCTCACCATGAGTGGGTGCTCCACCCGGAGGTAGCCGGCACGATCTTCCAGAAGTGGGGAACTCCCCAAGTGGATTTGTTCACCACCAGGCAGAACAGGAGGTGCCACAGGTTTTGCTCCAGATGGGGTCCGGTCTAGGGCCCCCTTTCCGATGCCTTCCTCCTGCCATGCACAGAAAGCCTAATGTACGTGTTCCCTCCGATTCCGCTCATCAGCAAGGTCCTAGCAAAAATCAAGAGCAAGAAGGTGCAGTTATCATGATCGCCCCGGTGTGGCCTCGCCAGCACTGATTCGGGACACTGTCGAGCCTGGCAGCAATCCCTCCGTGGCCCCTGCCGAACTGACCGAACCTATCACAGGATCATGGTCGACTCTTGCACCCAAATCTCACATCCCTCCACCTCATGGTGTGGATGTTGCGTGGCTGAACCCTGAGGAACAGGCCTGTTTGGAAGGGGTCCAGAAGGTCCTCCTCGAGAGTAGAAAGCTCTAGACCAAACAGACTTACTTGGCAAAGTGGATGAGGTTCTCCCTCTGGACAGCCGAACGGGGCATCTCCCCTTCGCATTCTTTGGTGCAGTCAATCAGACTACCTGCTTCATTTGAGGAACCAGGGCCTGGCACACTCCTCTATCAGGGTACATGTAGGGGCCATTTCTGCTTTCATCCGCCAATCCAGGGGCAGACAGTGTTCTCCCATGACATGACATTCAGGTTCCTCAGAGGTATTGAGAGACTTTTTCCACAAGTTCAGTCCCTCAGTGGGATCTCAACTTGGTTCTGTCCTGGCTCACAGGCCTGCCCTTTGAGCCTTTGGCCTCATGCTCCATCTCACCTATCATGGAAGATAGCTTTCCTGGTGGTGGTGACGTCAGTGAGGCGAGTCTCTGAGCTGCGAGCCCTGACCTCAGAACCGCCATACACGGTCTTCTATAAGGACAAGGTCCAGCTCCGGCCCCATGCAGCCTTCCTTCCCAAGGTGGTGTCTACTTTCCACATGAGCCAGGACATCTTCCTTCTGGTCTTCTGGCCCCAAGAACCATGAGACTGGTGAAGAGAGGCACCTTCATGCTTTGGATGTAAGAAGGGCCCTGGCTGTCTACCTAGATCGGACAAAACCTTTCTGTAAGTTAACTCAGCTTTTCATCTCTACAGCTGATAGAATGAAGGGCCTCCTGGCATCCACACAGAGGATTTCTAACTGGATCACCTCTTGCATTCGCACCTGCTATGAGTTGGCAGGAGTCCCTCCGCCACTGATCGTCAGAGCCCAGTTGACCAGAGCGTAGGCATCTTCGGTGGCCTTCCTGGCACACTTCCCGATCCAGTACAGCTGTTGAGCTGTGATGTGGTCCTCAGTGCACATGTTCATGGCCCGCTATGCCATCACTCAGCAGGCCAAAGGCGATGCTGGGTTCAGCAGAGCTGTGTTGTAATCTACGCATCCATGAACTCCTACCCACCTCCACGGGGTACTGCTTGGGAGTCACCTAATTTGAATGAACATGAGCAAGCACTCTAAGAAGAAAAGACAGTTACCTTTTTCCATAACTGGTGTTCTTCGAGATGTGTTGCTCATGTCCATTCCACAACCCACCCTCCTTCCCCACTGTCAGAATTTCTGGCAACAAGGAACTGAGGGTGGGGGGAGCCGGCAGCACCCTATATACCGCAGCATACGTGCACACTCCAGGGGGTGCCGGAGCCAGTCCTCTACGGATACTGATTAGCGGGCAAACTTCCGGAACCGGTGCATGTGGCAAGCACACACACCTAAGCTGCATGGACATAAGCAATGCATCTTGAAGGACACGTTATGGAAAAAGGTAACTGTCTTTTTCCAATTCACTTCTTTTGACCATGGGGCCTAACTCATTACCAATTCTTTGTCTTATTTCACAAAACATTCCACCGTGTGACCATCTTTTATTATTATATCACTTCCAACCCTTCTCGCTTAAAAGGTTGCAAGAGTCAGGAGAAGATTCCAGTGAAAGAGGCCTTGCTAATAGATCTGAGGCAAAGAGCTGTCAGAGGAAGCTATTGCAACTGCACAGGCAGTGTGCTGGGAATGTGCTTAAGCACCCCGTTTACACCTGTTGGGAATTGGGCTGCAAGAATCGCCTAGAGAACTCAATGACGATAGCAATGGACAGGACAGGACATCTGAGCACGGCAGGATTGGCCAACAGGGCATAGTACAGGGAACCTAACAGATAATAATGAGTACTAAAGGGAAAGAAGAATGTGCTTCAGCGATAGTAGTTGCAGCAACAACATGCTCCTGGAACTCTAATTGGTCTAGAGGGATTTAGAGTTTAATTCTCTTTATAACATTTAGAGATGTGCTGGCTTCATTAGATACCTACTTTTTGAGCTATCTACTGGTAACTACAGACAGTCTGGTATGGAACAGGAGTGTTTGTTTAAATATCGATTGTGCTTATTTTAAATGCAATTAAACTGCATAATGAGATATTTGGTGGCCTAATTAGAACAATATTGTGATACAGCACTATTCCTGCAAATTTGGCTTCTGAAAGGACTGACACAGAAGTCCATTTTTCTTAGCTGTTTTGGTTTAAAATATCTCTCAAATGTGTATGCTGAGTACGAAAATCATCCTGTTGCCAGTAAGTCCCACCAGTCAAACATCTTATTTTCAAAGCTCAGCAAAAAAATAGGTGAAGTGCATTGCTAAGCACACAGCAGTCAGGCAGTACTGCATTTGACATGATGATACTTTTGTATATACCTGTCCTAAGATAAATTTAAGAACCTACATGGTCTTATTTTTTGACTTAAGAGTTTTATAATATACTGTTATTATAAAGCTGAAATGTTATTCTAAACTAGAGCTGTGCAAATAACTGATTTGTGTGTGTGTGTGTGTGTGTGTGTGTGTGTGTGTGTGTGTGTGTGTGTGTGTGTGTGTGCTGGCAGTTTGCAAATGAGTTGTCTGAAAAACTTCATCAAGCTCTAACCTGAGCATCTCTGTTCTCAAATATACTTAAAGCCATGTGATCTCAGCAATATGGGTTCATATTTCTATGTATATGTCAAAGCACATAATTTTCATGCATGCAGTAGCTCATTTTACAAGATAATGTACAAGCATTTAGGTTGGTCTGAAGCACTCCAGTACTTCAGCTAGTCAGTCCTATTGCATTGTGATGACATGAATGGCTTATTTTCTGAGACTGGATATTAGCTGTATTAGAAAGAATTTATTTTACACTAATAGAAATAAATGCTTATCTCAGAAGTGTCAGCATAAGGTATGTAAAATGAGATATCTACTCCTTTTTTGCAAAATAAAAAATCATGGATCTTCTGTGTTCTTTGTGTGGTCCTTTGAAATCACTACTTTTCCATCCTTATACGCTCTCTCCTCAAAGGCCCTGTATCATAGCCATTTTTGTTCAATATAGTCTGTCTGTTTTCAGCTTCCAGAGCTCCTCAATGCAGTTCCATTGTCCAAAAGAGGATACTAAATAGCAGTGAAACACTCCACCCTCTGGAGTTGAGCCGTTTGTATCCACAGTCTCCACAGTCCTTGCTGACGCCCTAGGGAGGATGGACTGAACTAAACTCAAAGCGAAACTGGATCCCTCATGCTGACAGCCAGACACAGTTGATCTGTGTACTCTTTACCCAATGTCTCCGTTTGAAAAGCAACATATTTAAACATAGGGTTGACTCTTACAACATAGATCTTCTCCATATAATTCAGGCTGTGAGTATTTTTTTTAACAGAAGAATAGTTCTGAAACCCTGGGGAAAGCAAAGAACATACATTTAAAAACAAGTGACTTTTAAACAAAAACCAGCATGATGATTGTTTAGTAAACTGATAATGGAAACTACTATTTATTACATATTGTAAAACCAAGGACTGGAAACTCCAGAAGAGGGAGATTTTTTTAATAGCCTTTCATGCTACCTTTTGTACTCTGTTTTCATGTATCGGGGGTAGCCGTGTTAGTCTGTATCCACAAAAACAAGGAGTCCGGTGGCACCTTAAAGCCTAACAGATTTATTTGGGCATAAGTTTTCGTGGGTAAAAAACCTCACTTCTTCAGATGCATGGAGTGAAAGTTACAGATGCAGGCATTATATAACGACACATGAAGAGAAGGGAGTATCTCACAAGTGGAGAACCAGTGTTGACAGGGCCAATTCAATCAAGGTGGATGTAGTCCACTCCCAATAATAGATGAGGAGGTGTCAATTCCAGGAGAGGCAAAGCTGCTTCTGTAATGAGCCAGCCACTCCCAGTCCCTATTCAAGCCCAGATTAATGGTGTTAAATTTGTAAATGAATTTTAGTTCCTCACCCACAACCATTTCAGATTTGGGGACAACTTATACCTTCAAATCAGTGGCACTGCTATGGGTACCTGCATGGTCCCACCATATGCCAACATTTTTAAGGCTGCCTTAGAACAACACTTCCTCAGCTCTCGCCTCCTAGTGCCCTTCCTCTACTTGCACTACGTTGATGACATCTTCATCATATGGACCCACAGAAAGGAGGCCCTTGAAGAATTCCATCTGGATTTCAACAATTTCCACCCCACCATCAACCTCAGCCTGGACCAGTCCACACAAGAGATCCACTTCCTGGACACTACAGTGCAAATAAGTGACGGTCACATAACCACCACCCTATATCGGAAACCTATTAACCGCTACACTTACCTACATGCCTCCAACTTCCATCCAGGACACATCACACGATCCATTGTCTACAGCCAAGCCCTAAGATACAACTGAATTTGCTCCAATCCCTCAGACAGAGATAAACACCTACAAGATCTTTATCAAGCATTCTTAAAACTACAATATCCACCTGGGGAAGTGAGGAAACAGATTAACAGAGCGAGACGGGTACCCAGAAATCACCTACTACAGGACAGGCCCAACAAAGAAAATAACAGAACAGAATAACTGGCCATCACATACAGCCCCCAGCTAAAACCTCTCCAGTGCATTATCAAAGATCTACAACCTATCCTGGAAAACGATCCCTCACTCTCACAGACCTTGAGAGGCAGGCCAGACCTTGCTTACAGACAACCCCACAACCTGAAGCAAATACTCACCAGCAACTACATACCACACCACAGAAACACCAACCCAGGAACCAATCCCTGTAGCAAACCTCATTGCCTACTCTGTCCCCATATCTACTGTGGCGACACCATCAGAGGACCCAACCACATCAGCGACACCATCAAGGGTTCGTTCACCTGCAAGTCTACTAATGTTATATATGCCATCATGTGCCAGCAATGCCCCTCTGCCATGTACATTGGCCAAACCGGACAGTCCCTACGTAAAAGAATAAATGGACACAAATCGGACATCAGGAATGGTAATATACAAAAACCAGTAGGAGAACACTTCAGTCTCCCTGGACATTCTATAACAGATTTAAAAGTCACTATTCTTGAACAAAAAAACTTCAGAAATAGACTTCAAAGAGAAACAGCTAAACTAAAATTCATTTGCAAATTTAACACCATTAATTTGGGCTTGAATAGGGACTGGGAGTGGCTGGCTCATTACAGAAGCAGCTTTGCCTCTCCTGGAATTGACACCTCCTCATCTATTATTGGGAGTGGACCACATCCACCCTGATTGAATTGGCCCTGTCAACACTGGTTCTCCACTTGTAAGGTAACTCCCTTCTCTTCATGGGTCATTATATAATGCCTGCATCTGTAACTTTCACTCCACGCATCTGAAGAAGTGAGGTTTTTTACCCACGAAAGCTTATGCCCAAATAAATCTGTTAGTCTTTAAGGTGCCACCGGACTCCTTGTTGTTTCCATTTTCATGGTGTGTTTTAGTGGCATATATTACATTAAATGTGGTTGGCAGCTTTTATTACTGCTAATTATTAACTAATAATTGCTACTATTGGGAGCATGTCTTCATCATTGATGTGTCATCTTTCTAGTATAGTGGCCAGAAACTTTATATTTGTGACATAAAAATATTCCTAACTATATACTCTATCTAGATTTTTATACTAGGTCTACCACCATGGTATCTGTGCATTGGGGCATGTTCATTTGTTTAATATGTTTGTATGTATTAAACCGAGCTGGTCAGATTTTGATCACAGTTATACCAATGTAAATCCAAAGTAACTCTGGTATAATTGGGATCAGAACCTGACATTTATTCTGTATCATTACAAAGATGTGAATTATTTGGTTGATAAATTGAGGGCATTTTCTCAAAGGTAATAACTAAAACCTATAAAAAAAACTAAGTATGAAGCTAAATGCCAAGACAAGGTATCATTATTACTATCTGTACAGCAGGGATCCTCAAGTTATTATACTGCTTTGTCCAATGATTAACCTAATTATGTCTCAAATTTTTAATAATGGCTATCTTTTCACAGGAAGAAAAGCTGAAACAGTTTAGAGCAGTATAAACAAAACAGGGTGAAAGCGGTTGATCCAGCCATGTTTATTGTGGGCATAGGGAAGATGACTACTAAGGACAATAACAAATCAGAGTAACAGACCTGTGCACAGTCCATCAGTCTACATCAGATCTTCTGTCATATTGACTGAGACTCCTCCATGCCAGTATAATGTAGAATAATTTGAGCGACAGAGTGGTTCAGTGTAATTATCCAAAAGTACTTTTTAATTGTCAGAAAAATTCCTATATTAAAGTTTGCTTCTGCATATGGAAGAAAACATTGCTTATTTGTACTCCTGGAAAAAATAGCTTAATACTTAACTTTTAAAAGATTTTTAAATTATACCTAAATTTCACTGAAGCTGAAGTCTATAGAGTTTCCATTATGTATTAATTTCACCATGAGGACCATGGACTGGACATCTTATTGAAAATAATGTACCAAAAAATAAAATGGCATGGCATCCTCTCGCTATTGATTTCAAATCTGTGCTCAGGTTATGTTTAGTCTTGTGGAAGGAGACCAACTGAAAATATTGCACTTATGAACAATGTAAAAAGGCTACAGAGAATCAGTTCTACCATGACAGATTCCCCTCCACTAAAAAAACCCCAACCTTTTTATAAAATATATTTTTCCTTCCTGTATTTTCCAGCCTTATCCATAAGCGATGCATCTTTCAGAAGTAATGAATCATCGTGGATGTCATTTGCTTCCTTTCATATCCGACACAAGACTCACATCCAACTACAATTTCAGCCTCTTTCTGCAGATGGTATCCTTTTTTATACTGCCCAGCACCTTAGTCCTCGATCAGGTAAGGACATTCAGGGCTCTGTCCACAAGTACTGGGTCTGTATCATATAGGAGGGTCCTTTCTTTAAAAAGAAAAAAAAACAAATGTAAACAGTACAAATGTTCAGTCTTTATATTAGTGTTCAACGTCCATTTGAGTGCCAGTGGCTTTTGAACTTTTCAACCAAGCTCTTAAAAAGTGGCATAATGTACCAAGTTTTGGGTGGATCCAAAGCAAGCATGTACTTTTTTTTGTCTTAATGGAAATGGACCAACAAATATACATTGAAGGATTTAAATATAGACATTGGAGCCAGCCCCCCAGCTGCTGTACTCTTGCATAGCTCCGTAGGCTACAATGAAGTTATGCCAATTTACATCAACTGAAGATTTAGCCCATATTTTTAAGACACCAAAAATAAGGAAATGCAGAAGTTAGCTGAACTGAAGCTCAGAGAACGTAAATGGAATACAGAGAGCTCATGACGTTCATGGAGAGTTTAAGTATTTATTATACCTAAAGATGGATCAATGCTGACAAGTTTGCTGTTGCTAGAAAAATATTTACCTCAGTAAAACATCTGAGTCCTGTACTTGCTAGACAGGCAGAATGATACAATTAGAAGTAGTCAAGTACAACTGTTTTACTATGTATAAAATATTTTAAAGCCTTGGTAAGTTACAATCACATTTTTAAAACAAAAAGAACAGGAGTACTTGTGGCACCTTAGAGACTAACAAATTTATTAGAGCATAAGCTTTCGTGGACTACAGCCCACTTCTTCGGATGCCTATAGAGTGGAATAAATATTGAGGAGATATATATACACACACATACAGAGAACATGAACAGGTGGGAGTTGTCTTACCAACTCTGAGAGGCCAATTAAGTAAGAGAAAAAAAACTTTTGAAGTGATAATCAAAAGTTTTTTTTCTCTTACTTAATTGGCCTCTCAGAGTTGGTAAGACAACTCCCACCTGTTCATGTTCTCTGTATGTGTGTGTATATATATCTCCTCAATATTTATTCCACTCTATAGGCATCCGAAGAAGTGGGCTGTAGTCCACGAAAGCTTATGCTCTAATAAATTTGTTAGTCTCTAAGGTGCCACAAGTACTCCTGTTCTTTTTGCGGATACAGACTAACACAGCTGCTACTCTGAAACCTATTTTTAAAACAGTATGGCATAAAATCTTGTTTGCCAAGCCATGTATATAAATTTTCAAATCTAGTCTTTTAATTGTATATGGAAAATGACTTTATTTATATATCTTAACTTTATAGTACATTCCTCTAGTGATTTTAGACAGAAACATTTCATATCACTGCATAAACTATTATTAACATTAAGGCACTGGTGAAACTTCCCAACTGGATGTCAAACAGTAAGTTATGCAGAAATAGGGATTTATGTACTGGAAAATAAATAAATAGTTTGTCATATTTTTAGATTCCTTTGTTCAAAGCCTAAAGGATTTTAGAATTTTCAATAACATGCTCAGCCATATGCACAAATATTACCACCTTCTCATTCCCTACACAGCTGTCTTAATGGGCTACTGCCAGGTGAGATTGATATGGGCATCAGACAATAACAGTACCACCTGTTCAAATTATGACCCCAATATAGAAATGCAGTTTCAAAGAAAATAGATGGCACAATGTGTAACACAAATATATTTTTTGCTAAGAATCCTATTTTCTACTAGGCACCTTTTGTAGGTTTATAATTAAAAAAACAGTCTGGGATTCTACATGAATAATTTCCTCCCATTCAAACTAAACAATTTCATGTGTCAAAAGATCTCAGAAAAATAGAGAAAAAGAAAAAAAACCCTACAATTTATCTAGCTCAAAAGAAATAAAAAAAGTCAAAGGCCATGATAGCAGCTAATACAGACAGAAAGTAACCACCCCTTTGGAGAGATAAAAGGGAGTGCACTAAGAGATCCTACAGCCTTTTTAAGTTAGGCTGCAACTGGTTAGCATGAATATGCTCTATTTCTATTGCTATTAGTGAGAATGTTTAGTCTGTTCAGGAGAGAACATTTCTTAAAACCATCATCCTGAGCCATACAAATTTCATTTCAAATGTTTTTCCCAAAAAATACTTCCCCTTCCCCTTAACAAAAGTTGCTGTCTATGGAGTAATTTAATTGCTTTACAACTTTCATACCCCTCATTCTCATTACACTGAAGTTTTGAAGGGTTTCGAAAAAGCTAATCTTGCAAGCTCTTTACATATGCCTTCATATAATCCCGTCAAATCCAGACAGAATTAGACTAATGAAAGACTCAAAAGTATTCTTAGCAGCCAACAGATGTGAAAAGGCTTTCTTTTGCAGATTAGTTTACAAAGCACTTTATATAATGCCTTTTCTTTTTACCTAGTTATGTAAGATTTAATAAATGAATTGGTTGCACAAAGCACAAGGACTTTTAGAAAATTCCTTGTCTAATGGGGAATAATTGAAAAGCTTCTCTTTTCTATTCTCCTCTCTCACTACAATGGACTGTTCTTGAAAATCACCTCTGACTTCACAACTAATTTAGAGGTGCTAGTGACACACAGGCTATCTTCACTGGCACAGCTGTACAGGAGTTGTTACTAGTTTGCTTCTGAGCTTCAGACTGGGCTGGAGACAGGCTTTTGTTGTCATACTGAGCTCCTAGAGGCATTGCTGCCACCTGTGATTTTGCTGCCTGAGCCAGTTTTAGGGTTTTCCTATGACATATATGCTGTCCTTCCTTTGGGACTTCTGCAACAAGGATGGATGAAAGAAATGTTGCTATCTGCTGTTGTCCCCGTAGTCCTTTCTCAAGGCACTGGGTGGAGATGGAAGGGAATACTTCAGTTTGGATGTGTTGTCTATATTTTTTTCTGTAAAGAGAAAACCCATGAATTTAGAAGTGCTCAGGATTTGTTTGGTGTGGGTATCTGTAGTCCAGGGGTATGTGGCCAAATTAGGGTGACCAGACAGAAAGTGTGAAAAATCGGGACCGGGGGTGGGGGGGGTAATAGGAGCCCATATTAAAAATAGCCCCAAATATCGGGATTGTCCCTATAACATCGGGACATCTGGTCACCCTAGGCCAAATGTGGAACCTGGCTGTTCAGATGGATGCCATGGCCCTATCTGAGAAGCTCATCTTGTCCATTGAGGTCTCTGCAACAACCACCTTTGCCAGGGATATTTTCTTAAGGATGGACCTGTAATCAAGATGGTCTCAGTTGTCTAGATCCTTTATGTTAGCCAGCCAGGACATCATGGTTCTGGCCCAGACAACTAAGAATTGCTAAAGACGACTTAAAATCCCTCCTGAGTCTTCCACCTTCCTGTCTGTTGTGTTCTTGTGAAGGGGGAAAAAATCCCTTCCTGGAGCAATTATCATATCCTTCGCTAGTGATGCCACCACAGCATCTACCTTTGGTATCTCTGTAATTTTAGGGGGGACGGGGGTTGGTGCTTGCATCTTTTAAAATTTGATTGCATGTCTACTTATAAGGCATTTACTTTAATCTCTGATTACATCGTCAAAGGAAGAGTGAAGGAGTATTGCTAGTTTGGGCTGAGATTTAGCTGACGAGACTTTGCACTTTGCCTTTTCACCGCAAACCTCATTGTCAGGCTGGATCTAAACAGTGGATGCTAATTTCCTGCACCAAGAAACAAATTTTGAGGGGAGTTGGGTGGAAATGGGGTGAGGTAGGGAGAATTCTTTCCTGTTTTTTCCCCCCGTTTGCCATATTCTGAGCCCAAATCAGAAAGCTGTCCTGCCTCACTAAAGAAAGTGGAATCTGAGTACGTGGACAAGTATTGCTCAGCCTTTTAATATTTTCTTTCCCTTTGTGTGTTTCCAAGATTTGTGGGCTCTTTTTCCCTTTTTCACAAAGTTGCTATATGGCTGTGGCTAGAGTAGGGTCTCTTTTGGCCTTTATACCACGAGCCTTAATCTCTTGACTAGATCTCCCTCTGCATCCTCCTCCTCTGGATCTAAAGCCTACATTTTGTGTGGGTGTCTTTTCATAAGAATCCCTAATACATCTTGGGAAGAAGGGGAGGTTAGCACGAACCCTGTTTCTTTCCCGAGGGTGCTAAAAAACTATGTAAGTGTGATGGGAAGCAAAGGGGACTTTACGAGGCTTTTTCTTGCAGATTTGGGTTGCTGCAGAACTTACCCCAAGGGATTTGGTTGAATAGCATTCCCCAGACCCTCTCCATGAGGCTATCAGCTCACACCTTTCCGCAGTGGAGGTGTGGTGGCTACATGGGAGAAGGGATGCCCTCAGATGCTGGTCTGACCTTGAGCCCCATGCCTCAAGCCAGCGGATAAATCACCCTTTTCTGAGCCTGCAAAAGCTGCCTCATAGGTAGAGCACTACTGTGATTTAGTCTAGCAATTGCAGGTCTGCTGTGCATACCTGAGAGGGAACAGAAGAGTCCCCCAGGGGAAGCATTGCAGCAGCAGATCCAGGTCATTGACACCAACATGCTGCCAACTGGGAAAAGGAGGGTAGAGCTTAAAGTACTTGCTGCTGCCTGAAAGGCTTTAAAAAAAAATCAAAGTTGGCAAGAAAGCAGTTGGAAGCAAAGCAAACTGCCACTGACTGGAGCTGCAAAGCCAGATGTTCTGGCAGGCTCCATGAGAGGGCATGGTCAAGTACTGACTCCAGACTGCAATGGTGAATTGTTTCCAGAAATAGCAGAGAGAAGGGGACAGCTCACATGCAGAACTGCAGGAGATGGTGGGCTACAGCCATAGATGGTGGAAGCTCAGTTTTAATGGGGAGGAACTAAGGAATAGCAGGATGGGTGCTCTGCAGAGGCTGTTACTGAGACCAAGTTGGAGGAGAGTAGGAAGTGCCAGCTCCAAACTGGAAGGTAGGGGCGTGGCGGTTTGTTTCTCTCTCACCAGCTGCAGGGGTAGCTGGTCCCAGTCCTACCCCAATCACCCTGGTTCCTACTTGCTCTGTAGACCAATGGCCAGCCCTGTGACAGCCACTTCAGCCCCTCTGGATAATGCTCTTGCTTCTGTCTCCCCATATGGCTTATAGGTAACATTGGGTCCCAGTATATATAGTGGAACAATTAAGGGAGCAAAAATATAGATCAGCCCACACAATACTTCCAATGAAGGGATGCTAGCCCCCACTGTCCCTCCCCATTCCACCACGCCTGGCAGTAGATATTTAACACAGCGTGAGGAGCTGAACTGTCATGGTAGGGGAAGATGGCAAAGCTGATAGGAAGATATCATCCTTCCTTACTGCACCATTGATCCAGCCTTCCTGCCCCCGCACAGATCGCTCTGGGGGAAGAGCTCCATGTGGCAGGGGGCTATTCACAATCAGGCCGTGGGATATTCTTACTTTACTTTAAGGATTTTTAGAAACTGAGCATTAACTCTGTGTGCTTTTGTATATACACACACACACACAACACACTATTATGCTTGTCTAGGGTGCACTGAAACCATAAATAAAGTCCTTCCATAAGTGCCCACTGCCCACCCTGATGGATTTATATTTTCACAACAGCCTGCTCTAAAACTTAACATTGCTCTAGGTCAGCTCTTCATTCAATAGTTAAAAATACCAGTTTACAGTCTGTCTCTTGTAGTCCACTGGTTTGAATCCAGTCTAAGGCAGGAGGGATAAATGTCATTGCCCCATGATAGCATGAAATAAAGTTTTGTTTTCCTAATCTGATTTTCTTTGAATGTACATTACAATAACCAGATTAGTAGTCAGTAGAGGGCAAAGATTGAGTGGGCATGTGGAGACAGTCCTACCTTTGCTGCCTTAGAGTATGTACGCTTTGAGTTGGGCAATGGGATTCCCACCTTGCATAGTCATACTTGTGCTAGCTCTCAAGTTAACAAGCTAAAAACAGAATGCAGCTGTGGAAGTGCAAAATGAGGAACAAGCTAGACATCTCAAGTACATGGCCATTGAAACCTAGTCACATACTGGGGACAGCTAGCCTGGCCCCCTGCTCATGCAAGTATGTCTCCTTGCGCTGGGAATCACACCCCAGCTTGCAATGCAGACACCCTTAGAAGTAGTCCTTGCAGGCTTAAGACCCATGAACTAGGGTAGCTCTCGGAATGCTCTTTTTGCTTCACTTTTTTTCAGTCCCCACACCATCCCCCAAATACTTGAACCCCAAGAAAGGAACAAATGGCCAAATAAAAATGGTGGCAGATCAAATATAAATTTTATATTCACCTAAATATGCGACCTGCAAACTTTCTGAATATGCTTGCCTCTAGTTCAGTGTAGTTCAATTTGACAATCCCAGCTACCACCCACACCATTATTTATGCTATTGTTTAAAGTAAAAAAAAAATTAATTTAAGTCAGTCACAGCTGAATTTTCGCTAGATCTTATGCAGTTTTAAAAGATTTAGGAAAGCTAATTTTAAAGAGTGTGTTATTGTAGCAGCAGTTAGGTGCTCACATTGAATAACAATAGATAAACTTCTACCTGTACTTTTTATAATACAATTAAAAATTTTGAAGGCCAGTAAATACAGGCCAGAAAATCTCCAGTACTTAAGCACTTTTCCCACATATCAATAGATATGGTAACATGTGTATTCTTTAGTTACTACAGGGTACCGTGAGTATTAGAAATAGTTATCTAACAGTACACACTAAATTATCTAAATTTAAGTATCACTACTGTACTTGCCAGCCTGAAATATGATGTACCCAAGTCCTGCCCAAATTGTAATCAAAATAGATTTATCGTGTTCAAACCCTTATGGGTGTGGTGACATTTACAAATCCCACATAAAGCCAAAGCAATCAGGCTTTATACAGCTGTACTGCAGGCAGCTGAAGGCACAACTTGCTCATCAATCTGGGATCCTAAGGCTTCAGGGCAAGCTCTTCATGACCCTTTACAGCTGCTGCACTGGTCACAGCTCTACTATTCTCCCCATTTTAATTCCCAGGATACTGGATCCATCCACACAAGTGCTGACCCAGTAGCCTTTCTCCATTTTCCCCTTAATATTTCCCTCTCTGCTATCATGTTCTGAGCTGGTGGAAAGCCCACCTGTCTCCCATGTGTGGGGTGCTGAGATCAGTCTTGTGGGCAATCACTATGATGGCCACAGCAAAGAGTGTATTAAAGAAACTGTTTTAATTTATAACCAGTATTTATTTTTAGAAATGTGATATTCACATTCCCACTCCCTTAAGTTGCTTCCTGAGACATCAACCCTCTCCTCCATAAATTAACAAAAAATAATAATTTTGTGAGTGTGAGTTATACATATTCACCGGGAGAACATTATCTTAAGCCGTTCCATGCCCCGTCACTTATACTACAGCAATGATAACTGTGTTACATGCTAATCAATAATAACTTTGCAGTGCAACAAATTATTTTAAGCCTAAATACCAGTCCTCACCACCTTCACTCCTTGGGTATACAAGGCCCCAAAGTCAATGGAATCAGTGCAGTCAGACAGTGTGGGGAAAGAGATGGCTCCCCCATCTTCCTCACCCTTGAACTGTGCTCCATAAGGATCTATCCACAGTATTATGAATGGTGGCTCTTGGGTGAGGTTGTGGCCAGTTGCTGCATAACACCATAGATCTAGCTATTGCACACAGTGTGAAAGGGGGTGTAGTTACCATAGTTGCAGAGGTGCTGCAGTAGTCGCAGAGGAGAGGCTGCACTGCCATTTGGAGACGGGCTTCTGTCTCTTCTCCCTGACAAGCCTGCAAAGCCTGAAAACAGGTTCAGGTTAGGATTTGACCCTAAATGATAAGTCCCTTGAGCAGCCACTTGAATAAAGCAGAATCAAAAAGTCTGCTGCAAGATACAAGCATATGTATTTATTTTATAAAATTATTACTGTTTTTTGTGACAAGCAACTAAAATTAAATGTCATCAAATTTTTTGTTTAACTCTTTTGAGAGGAAGGGACTCTTCTCAAATAGAAGTATTAAAAGGAATAAATTATTGGCAGAAATTTGACAGAGAACATGAAAAAATGGGTGTTGCCAAACCAACTCTAATGAGATTAATCAATCAATCAAAGTTCCTGAATAGATAAGGCTGTCACAGCTCTGACATTCACATGGCAGATGTGACAGTTAAGAAACAAGTCAATGGATAAATAAAAGGCTGACACTGAAGTCAGAGGCTCAAAATGATGGCTTGTCAGAGCCCTAAAAACTAGCAGTAGGTTCCATTTTGGAAAGTTTCCTGACTGCCAGTCTGGCTAATCAGACGGCCTCAAGGAATGCTACCTGTGGATTGTCTTCCAAGGAGACTTAGGATCCTACGAATAGCACACTACTAAGAGCAGACAACTGATGCGCAATGGTACTGGGATGAAGGCCTCGGTCTATGCCTTTTTGGAGAAAGTGCAGAATGGTTGGCATTCCTGAATTTGCATTGTGCTCTTGGTACCACTTGTTGAATCTGGATCACACGGAGGATTACCCTTTTAGTGTTGATACTCTCCTAGATGAAAATAATGTCTTAATGACTATGAAGGACAGGTTGAGACCTTTTAGTGCCTCCCTTTCAATAGTCAGGCTGTTAGTTAAAATTGTTTGGGGTCTGGATGAAGAAGACGACTTTGTGAGAGGATGTCTGGTCTCCATGGATGGTGGAGTGGGGGCTCCAATGTCAGCTCTATCAGGTTTGAGAATCAAGGTCTCCTTGGCCAATGGGAAGTTATCAGTATTACCGTTGCCTGTTCTTTTATTTTCTGGACCACTTTCCCAAGTAACAGAGAGTGGAATCATGTAAAGTAGGCCCCGAGGCCAACTGGGTGATAAGGCATCTGTCCCCATGGATCTGTGGTCTGCTTCCCTTGTGAAGTATTTTGGCCTCTTCGCATTTGTATGATTTGCGAACAGATTGGTTGAAAGGAGACTGAAAGATGAAACTGAAAATCTCCAGAGTCGGGCACCACTTGAAGTTGTTGATCCTGCACCAGCTGAGCCTGTCTTTTTCGTTCAGATTCCATGTGATGTGGATTATATATCCATTGCGTCCACACACAGTGCTAGACTACTTATTGTCCCTTGGTTGTTTAAATTTAATTTGTGACCACTGTCATATTGGCATATTGAACCAGGACATGGTTTCCCCTTAGATGGACTGGCACTTTTGTAGAGCTGGCTTGACTGCTCTCAGCAGCTTAGGATGAGAGCCTTTTCATCCTCACTCCAGAGGTCCTGAGCTGTTTGGGTCTCCAAGCAAGCTTCCCAGCCCTCCAAGCTGGCATCAGTTGCAAGGACTAAAGGATCTGGAAGGCAGATAAGCATGACTTTGTAGTTATATTCATGGGCTGACCGTGCTTGTAAGGAGTTGAGCATCTGTGTTGGAATCAGTACTTGATCTTTCATGTGTTCCAAGGAGTGGTCCCACACCTTTAGTGTGAATGCTTGAAGATTTCTGATGTGTGATTGTGTCCATGGAGTAATCTCTAGTCATGACACCAGGAGTACTAGAAGTTGGAGGCAGCTCTGGAGCAAGAAGATAAATTCCTGGATGGAACCAGAGAACTTTTCTTGTCGCTAATGATGAAGCCATGAATCTGAAGGAGATTCAGTGTTCAAGACATGGCCCTATGCAATGCTGACTGTGATGCAGCTCTAATCGGGATGTTGTCCAGGAAGGACTACAGGTGAGCTCCCTGCTACTCGAGTCTGGCTATTATCACCACCAGCATTTTAGTAAATACCTGGGGGGCCAAAGGCAGGCCAAATGGGAATGTTAGGTACTAATAAGGTTTCCTGCTGAACGTGAACCTCAGAAGTCTGTGGTGGCACAGTCTGATAGGGATAAGGAGATATGCATCTGCTAAATCTACTGAAGTAATGAAGTACCCCCATGACAGAGAAGACATCTTAGATGCCAGGGTCTCCTTCCAAAACTTCATTTTCTTCATCCACTTATTGAGCCTTCTGAGATTGCAAATGGCTCTAATATCCCCCCATGAACTTCTGTAAAATGAAAAAGATGGCATGGAACCTAGAGAACCTTTCATCTGAAGGAACACTATCATTCCCATATCCAGATCGCAGCCAGAGATGCTTGGAAGGTGACTGAGGAGGCTTCGAAGCCCTTTTTTGAGCGTGGCCTCCATCTTTCTACCCACGGGGTATCCTTCTGAGGGAATAACCATAACCCTGGTGAGATATGCCACAGCAGCATCCATCTTCGGTAGCTCAACAATAGAGCCCTTTGGTTCTTGAATGTCACAGAGCCCGAGGACACGCTTGTTAATGTGCTTGCCCTTGTCAGACTTGTTCCATTCATCTCTAATCACTTCATCAAATGAGGAATAAAGGGGTACCTGCAGCCTCATGAGAGGATTTTGAGAGGAGAAATTTACACTGAGACTCACTCTCAGGAACCTGCTCAGGTTTCAGAGCCAGACAACTCACCCTCCTCAGTGGATGAGAGGGAAGAGGACTTAGCTCCTGGAGTTTTTCTGCTTTTTCTTTCAATATTTAGGCTTTTTTTATTTAACCTTTTTTGCGGGCTTTGGGAGCATAGCTTTCATGAAGTCTTATGAGACTTATCTTTTTTAGGGCCTGTAGCCCTCTTGAGAGGTCTGTCTCTGAATCCTCACACACTGAGTCCCATTCCCCCTGGGAGGAGAGAACTCAACATCAGAGCCCTCCTGGTCAGCTTGGGAAGGAGGGAGGTTGATTAGAAGCCCTGTTTCTTTCCCCAGAGTGCTCAGGACCCACTTTAAAACTTAGATTATAGATTATTTTTATAGATTATAGATTATAGGACTGGAAGGGACCTCGAGAGGTCATCGAGTCCAGTCCCCTGCCCGCATGGCAGGACCAAATACTGTCTAGACCATCCCTGATAGACATTTATCTAACCTACTCTTAAATATCTCCAGAGACGGAGATTCCACAACCTCCCTAGGCAATTTGTTCCAGTGTTTAACCACCTTGACAGTTAGGAACTTTTTCCTAATGTCCAACCTAGACCTCCCTTGCTGCAGTTTAAACCCATTGTTTCTGGTTCTATCCTTAGAGGCTAAGATGAACAAGTTCTCTCCCTCCTCCTTATGACACCCTTTTAGATACCTGTAAACTGCTATCATGTCCCCTCTCAGTCTTCTCTTTTCCAAACTAAACAAACCCAATTCTTTCAGCCTTCCTTCATAGGTCATGTTCTCAAGACCTTTAATCATTCTTGTTGCTCTTCTTTGGACCCTTTCCAATTTCTCCACATCTTTTTTAAAATGCGGCGCCCAGAACTGGACACAATACTCCAGCTGAGGCCTAACCAGAGCAGAGTAGAGCGGAAGAATGACTTCTTGTGTCTTGCTCACAACACACCTGTTAATACATCCCAGAATCATGTTTGCTTTTTTTGCAACAGCATCACACTGTTGACTCATATTTAGCTTGTGGTCCACTTATAACCCCTAGATCCCTTTCTGCCGTACTCCTTCCTAGACAGTCTTTTCCCATTCTGTATGTGTGAAATTGATTTTTCCTTCCTAAGTGGAGCACTTTGCATTTGTCTTTGTTAAACTTCATCCTGTTTAACTCAGACCATTTCTCCAATTTGTCCAGATCATTTTGAATTATGACCCTGTCCTCCAAAGTAGTTGCAATCCCTCCCAGTTTGGTATCATCTGCAAACTTAATAAGCGTACTTTCTATGCCAATATCTAAGTCGTTGATGAAGATATTGAACAGAGCCGGTCCCAAAACAGACCCCTGCGGTACCCCACTCGTTACGCCTTTCCAGCAGGATTGGGAACCATTAATAACAACTCTCTGAGTACGGTTATCCAGCCAGTTATGCACCCACCTTATAGTAGCCCCATCTAAATTGTATTTGCCTAGTTTATCGATAAGAATATCATGCGAGACCGTATCAAACGCCTTACTAAAGTCTAGGTATACCACATCCACCACTTCACCCTTATCCACAAGGCTCGTTATCCTATCAAAGAAAGCTATCAGATTGGTTTGACATGATTTGTTCTTCACAAATCCATGCTGGCTGTTCCCTATCACCTTACCACCTTCCAAGTGTTTGCAGATGATTTCCTTAATTACTTGCTCCATTATCTTCCCTGGCACAGAAGTTAAACTAACTGGTCTGTAGTTTCCTGGGTTGTTTTTATTTCCCTTTTTATAGATGGGCACTATATTTGCCCTTTTCCAGTCTTCTGGAATCTCTCCCGTCTCCCATGACTTTCCAAAGATAATAGCTAGAGGCTCAGATACCTCCTCTATTAGCTCCTTGAGTATTCTAGGATGCATTTCATCAGGCCCAGGTGACTTGCAGGCATCTAACTTTTCTAAGTGATTTTTAACTTGTTCTTTTTTTATTTTATCCGCTAAACCTACCCCCTTCCCATTAGTATTCACTACGTTAGGCATTCCTTCAGACTTCTCGGTGAAGACCGAAACAAAGAAGTCATTAAGCATCTCTGCCATTTCCAACTAAGCAGTGGGCCTACCCTGTCTTTGGTCTTCCTCTTGCTTCTAATGTATTGATAAAAAGTCTTCTTGTTTCCTTTTATTCCCGTAGCTAGTTTGAGCTCATTTTGTGCCTTTGCCTTTCTAATCTTGCCCCTGCATTCCTGTGTTGTTTGCCTATATTCATCCTTTGTAATCTGTCCTAGTTTCCATTTTTTATATGACTCCTTTTTATTTTTTAGATCGTGCAAGATCTCGTGGTTAAGCCAAGGTGGTCTTTTGCCACATTTTCTATCTTTCCTAACCAGCGGAATAGCTTGCTTTTGGGCCCTTAATAGTGTCCCTTTGAAAAACTGCCAACTCTCCTCAGTTGTTTTTCCCCTCAGTCTTGATTCCCATGGGACCTTACCTATCAGCTCTCGGAGCTTCCCAAAATCTGCCTTCCTGAAATCCATTGTCTCTATTTTGCGGTTCTCCCTTCTACCCTTCGTTAGAATTGCAAACTCTATGATTTCATGATCACTTTCACCCAGGCTGCCTTCTACTTTCACATTCTCAACGAGTTCCTCCCTATTTGTTAAAATCAAGTCTAGAACAGCTTCCCCCCTAGTAGCTTTTTCAACCTTCTGAAATAAAAAGTTGTCTCCAATGCAGTCCAAGAATTTGTTGGATAGTCTGTGCCCCGCTGTGTTATTTTCCCAACATATATCCGGATAGTTGAAGTCCCCCATCACCACCAAATCTTGGGCTTTGGATGATTTTGTTAGTTGCTTGAAAAAAGCCTCATCCACCTCTTCCACCTGGTTAGGTGGCCTGTAGTAGACTCCTAGAATGACATCTCCCTTGTTTTTTGCCCCTTTAAGCCTAACCCAGAGACTCTCAACACTTACGTCTCCTATGTCCATCTCTACCTCCGTCCAAGTGTGTACATTTTTAATATATAAGGCAACACCTCCTCCCTTTTTCCCCTGTCTATCCTTCCTGAGCAAGCTGTACCCATCCACACCAACATTCCAATCATGTGTATTATCCCACCAAGTTTCAGTGATGCCAACAATGTCATAGTTGTATTTATTTATTAGCACTTCCAGTTCTTCCTGCTTATTCCCCATACTTCTCGCATTTGTATATAGGCATCTAAGATACTGGTTTGATCTTTCCTCCCAGTTTTGTCCTGACTCTCCTTTCTCTCTGCCAATATAGCCCACACTCCCTCTTGTTTCCGACCCATCTCCCCGGTCTCCATGTTCCCCACTTACCTGTGGGCTTTGCTCACCTGTCCCCGTCGAACCTGTCTGTGTCTTACAGGTCAAGCAGGCCTGCTGGGGATTCTGTCTTGTGTGCCATGTTAATTCTCTGTCTTTTGAGTTCAGGATCAGGATATCACTCACTGGTTTAGCTTGATGGTTTTGTTTACTTCTAATATGCAAATTGAGATAAACCCACATTCCTTTGTCTAGGACAGACCTGTTTATTACCTTTACCTAGGCTAGGCTATCTGGTCTTACACAGCATACCGAGAGTATTCATAACTTCACATATCATGTTAGCAAATGCATTTTACAATGATATTAATAACCACTGTTATTATATTTCATATACCTCACACAGGATATTTAGTACAAATATTATTGCAGCAGTGTGTAGGGTGTGAATACGTGGGTGCCTAGGGTCACAGCTTGATATTTGTGTCCTTAGCTAGAGATTTCCATGAAAGAGAAAAAACAGGCATGCAATACTGATTCATAGATTCCAAGAACACAGGCGATAGAATTTCCCCAAAATAATTCCTAGAGCAGACCTTTTAGAAAAATAGTCTATTTTATTTAAAATTGCCAGTGATGGAGAATCCACCATGGCTCTTGGTAAATTGTTCCAATGGTTAATTACTCTCACTATTAAAAATGTATACCTGGGTGCTGCAGGTGGCATGGAAATGTAAACAAACTGTCTGGCGGCCTGCCAGCGGATTACCCTGATGGGCCACAGGTTGCCCACTATTGACTTATAGACTGTAATCAAGTTCCTTCTCAACCTTCTGCTTGTTAAGCGACATAGACTCAAGGAGCTCAATCTATCACTGTAAGGCATGTTTTGTAATCCTTTAATCATTCTCATGGCTCTTCTCTGAACCTTCTCCAATTCATCTGTACCCATCCACACCAACATTCCAATCATGTGTATTATCCCACCAAGTTTCAGTGATGCCAACAATGTCATAGTTGTATTTATTTATTAGCACTTCCAGTTCTTCCTGCTTATTCCCCATACTTCTCGCATTTGTATATAGGCATCTAAGATATTGGTTTGATCTTTCCTCCCAGTTTTGTCCTGACTCTCCTTTCTCTCTGCCAATATAGCCCACACTCCCTCTCGTTTCCGACCCATCTCCCCGGTCTCCATGTTCCCCACTTACCTGTGGGCTTTGCTCACCTGTCCCCGTCGAACCTTGTTTAAAGCCCTCCTCACTAGGTTAGCCAGTCTGTGTCCGAATAGGGTCTTTCCTCTCCTCGAAAGGTGAACGCCATCTCTGCCTAGCAGTCCTTCCTCGAATAGCATCCCGTGGTCTAGGAAGCCAAAGCCCTCCTGGCGACACCATCTTCGCAGCCAGGCATTCACCTCCATGATGCATCTGTCTCTGCCCGGGCCCCTACCTTTGACAGGAAGAATTGAAGAGAATACCACCTGCGCTCCAAACTCCTTCACCCGTACTCCCAGAGCCCTGTAGTCACTCTTGATCCGCTCAGTGTCACACCGCGCAGTATCATTTGTGCCCACATGGATGAGTAGCATGGGGTAGTAGTCAGAGGGCTGGATAATCCTCGACAATGCCTCCGTAACGTCTCGGATACGGGCCCCCGGCAGGCAGCATACCTCCCGAGATGAAATGTCAGGGCGACAGATAGGCGCCTCCGTCCCCCTCAGCAGAGAGTCTCCGACCACCACTACCCTACATTTCCTATTCTCAGTGGTGGCAGCAGACTTTCCAGCCTTAGGGGTATGAGGCTTCTCCTCCTTTACTGTAGGGAGTGATTCCTTCTTTCCTGTATCAAGGAGAGCATAACGGTTACCTATAACCACGGCAGGAGGGTTCGGAGCAAGGGTGGAGCACTGCCTGCTGCCAGAAGTAACCACCTGCCAGTGTCCACCCTGAGCCATCTCCTCCTCCACCAGTGGTGTATCAGCAGTCCTGTGTACTGGGACAGCTAGCTACCTCAGCTGTCTCCACATGGACACTGTCGAGGAATTGCTCGTGGATTCGGATGCTCCTCAACCTAGCCACCTCCTCCTGTAACTCTCCCACCTGCTGCCTGAGAGATTCCACCAGCAGGCACCTCTCACATTGGATGGTCCCCGCAGCCTGGATATCAGTAAGTGGAAATTGCAAGTTACAGTCTTTGCAAAACCACACCAGGATCTGGGTAGAGGCATCCATGCTCAGGCTCTCTGTCTGGCTACAGGCACAGGTGGAGGAGACAGTAGCAGTGCTGGCACAGGTGTTGCGGGTCTTCCTAACCATCGTAAGCCTCCCTCTGTCAAACTCCCGTCTGCAGCCCCCTGTCAGCTGAAAGGGTTGTTTAAGCAAAAAGTTATGAATGTAGTTGCTTTATAGGTATTAAGGGGAATCAAGAGAAATACAGATGGAACTGGCAAGGGACCCTCGCCCCTTTCCTGCTCCCCTTCCCAACTCCCTTGCGAAACTCCCTGTTAGCAGCCCCTGTTCGCAAAGCTCCCTGGTCGCTTGTGCGCTGCTTTATAAAGCCCTGGCCTGTATGAATGCCCCGCCCACTGATGAAGGCTCAGCCACTTACCAGAGGCTTCTAGCTTTCAAACCTTCCTTTGAAGCTCACAGCTTCCAACTGCCAGCCACAGCACACGGTCCTTCAAACAACCAAAACAAACAAACAGACTGACAAACACAAGCTCAGCACACAGCAAGTAACCCTCAAACACAAACAAAACTTGGGGGAGGGAGGGCTCAGTTTTGAAGGGGTCCCCTGGGACTTATCCATCAACTCAAATGCTCAGTCCTCCTTGCTTCTGGAGCCTTATCCAGCTCTGCATTGGCATGCCTGGTCCATTTTTCCCCTGCTGGTATGGCAGCTGCTTCAGTAGGTCAGGTACCACACCCTCCTGTCCGACTTGTAGTTCTGGGATTTAACAGAGTTATGGACAGATGGCTGGGTACATCTGCTGAGCCTGGGAAAGCTGCCTTATATATAGAAAACCACTTGGTGCTTTCTTGATCACTCTGCTAGGCCTTTAAGGGGCAGAGGAGCTGGCAGGGAGATGCTGCAGTGGAGGCTCAGGGACAGTTAAACCCCTGAGTTAACTGATCAGTAGAGGAGGAAGAATACTAGTCCCCACTGCCCAAAACACTAGACAGAAAAGTTAAAACAGAAAGGAGTAAAGATGGTAGCAAAATAAACCACCGTCTGCTGCAGTGGAGGCAGATAATCTGGCAGCAAGCCAGAGCAGAAGGGGCATGGCCAAACTATACGGCACCAAAACATGGATCCACCTCCCTTAACTGCAGAGAGGAGAGCAGCCCAGACAGCCAGAATTGTCATGGATGCTGAGCTGCAGAAGCAGAGTTATCTTCATTGAAACTAACATGCAAAAGCATCAAAAACTGATGTTTTGTCATATCAATATATTATGCCAGGCTTACTGTGGAAACAGCAGATGTAAAATGGATGCACATCCTAGTTTTGTACTTTTGTTTCCTTTATTATTGTGCAATTTTCATGCAAGGCTTTGCAAAATGTGTATACCACTTACTTCAACCCCAAGATGAGAGGGTATTTGCATAGTACAAGTTGTGCAGGGTAACAGGTCCAGTAAATAAAAATATCAAACTATAAAGCCATATTCTCACATTTGATTTAAAATGACGTGTGTTCATGGGAAAGATTTAGTGAGACCGGTATCAATCAACATACAATGAACCATTAGATTTAAACAGATCATTCTATTTTTTGCACATGGTAGGTAAAGTAATTCACCTTTCTCTCAAACTGAACTTGTATGACATGTCCTGCACATTCCCAGCTATATGAACTGTTCCATGACTGAGATGGTGAAACTCTGCCTCATTTGCTGCAGACTTATAAAACCAATGTTAAAAACATTCATTCCCCACTGTAACTCCATTAAAGTCAATGCAGTTCTCCTGGGATGCATGTGATCTACTCAAAATAAAGTAACAAAGAATCAGACTGAGTTTCTCTAACAGAGAAATTAGTCATTCATGAATTTAATCCTAACGAACTCATCACTGGTAGGTGATTTCATTTTTAAGCATGATGAATCACAATAAAAAAATACCATATTTAATTTTCTTACATTTTAATGTCAATTTTACTGATAAAAGGCTACAGAGGGGGAAAGCGCCTGTTTGATAGAACTGTCATTTATATCTATTACAAACAAGAAAAACTACATTAAAAGAAAATTAAGTTGCAAAGTCAAGCACTCAAATGTTAGGAAATGCAAGTGTTAAGGTTACCGTTCCAACCTCAATTTGGCACCCATTGTGCGCATGCATAATGATAGTCCTTAATTTCATGACCACATACTATTTTCCTGCCTCATCCCATGGACAGAATAAGCAGTGCAGTTATTTCTTCTCTTGTCCCCCACCTCAATTCCTGCCCATGTTCTCCCCTCCCTACTTCTATTCCCCCTGCCCCCATCTCCAGCCCTCCCATAATCCCCAGCTCCTTTCCTTAGCAACTATGCCCCACTCCTGTCTTCTGCCCCTGTCCTCCCAGTCTTGGCTCCTGCTGCTAACACAACTGCTGTTCTCCATTTCTTCACCCTCCTCCACACTGTTCTTCACCCCTCTGCTTTCAATTCAGGCTGTTCCTTTTCCTCCTCCTCCATGCTGCCTGGATGTAGAAGAAACATGGAGAGCACATCTTCCTCCTCAGGCCCTGTGCCTGGTGCCACAGCAGTCCCAGGGAGAAGCAACTGTAAGGGACTTGAACCCCTTGGATGAGGCATGCTCAGATGTGCTGGGGATAGCACATGCACAATCTGGTTGCAGACAGGAAGGGATAAGGCACGTTCAGTCAGTGAAGACAGAATCTTCAGGGAATTTAGCTTCTAAATTCTAGCAAGCCTCTGCTGAGCACTTTTAAATTGAAATTTTTCTGGGACTTATAACTTGGCCACATTTGGACAGTTTTTCAGGGACTGCACAACACATATTGTGGATATGAGGGCAATCTTTCCAATCTCCCCTTCCACCTTGCCAAATTTCAAATCCCTGCTCCAAAGTGTGGCAACAGAGCTTCTCAAGCAGTTGTAAGACTTTAACACAGGCCAAAAATAAAATAATAATAATAATACATTTTCCCTAATCTCATTCTCAGAAATAGCTGAAGTACATTATTAAAAAAAAATGCTGACAGAGGCACACACCCAACATGGAAAATTTCAGCTTGAATGGTTTGAGTCTGGTAAAGTTACAAGAAATTGAAAAGAGGGTATTAAAATGAAGTGTCAGGACACCTTAACTATATGAGTTGCTACCTAAACCATCTCAAAGTAAAATCTATTTGACATCAAGTTAATTTATCTCCACAGGTGACTTTCTATGTATATCCTTAGTAAATGGATTTGTACAACTACGCTACAGCCTTGGCGACAAGATAGTCATCTTACAGTCTCTTCAAAACGTATGTACAAATGGAAGTACATGGCATTTCCTTGAAGCAGGAAGAGTAGGTAATGAAGGTTACCTGGATCTGGATGGCATCAACATTACCCAGAAAGCCAGTGCTGGAATGACTGCCCTCGACATAAACACAGATTTCTATGTCGGAGGAGTGTCATCCTTAAATCTTGTCAATTCAATGGCAATAGAGAATGAACCCATAGGTTTCAGTGGGTGTATACGAGAAATTATTATAAACCACAGAGAACTAAAACTCACTGAGGCAGACCCTAAAGATGGTTCCAATGTAGGTGACTGTGATGGAACTGTTTGCGGGTACACAGTGTGCAAAAATAATGGTAAATGTCAAGTTCAAAACTCAGGCTTTTCTTGCTTATGTCCTCAACCCTGGACAGGGAACACATGTGAACAATCTGTTTACTGTTCACAGAATGTGTGTCTGCACCAGGCTCTTTGTATTCCTGATCCCATTTTATTTTCATACAGTTGTGCATGTACACTAGGATGGTCAGGTAGATACTGTGACAATGAAATCTCATTTTCTACAGCAAAATTTGCAGGTAATTCATACATCAAATACATGGATCCTCATTATGGAAAGAGAGACCTCAGATTTACCAGTGTATCTCTAAATTTTACTACTAGTCAGAGTGAAGGCTTAATTTTATGGATGGGAAAAGCTGAAAATGAAGACAATGATTTCCTTGCATTTGGTCTTACTAATGGGACCTTGAAAGTTGTGGTTAATCTTGGAGAAAAAATCTCTGTCCCTTTAATTCACAGTAAACATTCCCTTTGTTGCAAGAGATGGCATTTTGTCACCATAGCTCAAAACCAGACTTCTATTAAAGTGTACCTTGATGAATATCTGGTTCTCTTTGAAGATATTGATCCACAAAGAAAATACATTGCTCTAAACTATGGAGGCATTTGCTATTTTGGGGGGTTTGAACTTGGCAGAAAAGTAAACATAGTCACTTCAGGGCTTTTTAGTCAGGAGCTAGTTGGTAAAATTAAAGATGTTGTACTCTTTCAAGATTCTAAAACAATCCAATTAATTAAGGCAGAAGGCTACAATGTTTATGATGGAGATAGGGATTAACTGAAAAAAATTAGGGATAAAAACCCCCACATGAACAGATGAGTAGGTTTATGCTCCACTCTGTCTACTGGCTAGTAATATTAGAAAGACTCCTTTTTAGTAATATGCTTAGTAGTATTACGCACATGCTGTAACTACTTGCTTGCTACTATAAACTACCTAACTTTTTATATGGTTGGGTGAATAGCACAGATGAAAAATGGTCAAATTTACTTATGCTACTAATCTCATTTCTAGATACTGTTTTGAAAACAGGAAACTTTGATTTTATAGATTTATTTTGCGTGAGACAGTTTTGTACTCTGAAAGTGAGTTTACAAGAAGAACTGCCCTGAGAAATGTTTAAATTACTCCCTCCTTTCCAGTTTCTTTAGCCCAGCATTCTCAAGTACACTGTATTAGTAAAGAAATAGAAAGGCAGACATCAGAAACCAGTTCTCAGGGAGGGTGATGGAGTACAGGTTGCCTAGTTTTACCTGGAATTCCTGGAAACCAACTGGCAATAGTATACAAAAAATTAACTACATTTGCCTGAGTTTTATTTACACACACACAAATCTGTCTACTACTGTCATCCAGAATTCAGTACTTTTCCCATTTATTTTAATACCAAAAAGTTTATTCAAGTCTTAGTTTCTCTTACAAATTGCCTGTAAAGCATGAAAAAGTCAGCATTTGTGGAATAACTTCATGCATGCACAGCATTTCATAGGAAAACACTAGAGTTTTCCTTCAGTGTAGGTTGAGATTTTCCAAGATGTCTAGGGGATATAGCCACACATCTCCCATTGAAGTTCAATCCTCGTGTCAACTTAAAACCTCAACCATAGATAAAACCCCAAAGTAAACAAGTTTAATTCATTTTGCAAATGCCTAGTTATCATTACTTTAATGATCAGTACTTTAATCAACAAGAAATAAAACAGATACTTGTGTTATATTTAATGTGCTCAGTTATGATATGGCCTCCAATGCCATTTAAATTTTTAATTTCAATCAACTGCTATTAATTTACTGTATAAATAAAATGTTTACATCAAAACAAAAGTGGTGGATTTCTACCTTCTTCCCTTTTATTACAGCTCAGGATCAAGCTCTCTTCTCATATTAGAAATTAACTATATATATATACACACACACACACACACATATATACACACACTGTACTCAACTGCAGAGAAGAGAAATTACATGGATTTATTTCAAGATACAAATCCAGCTACTCAACAAGAATCATATAAGTAAAAGGCTGGATGCCTTCTAAGGAGACAATATAAATAATTTAAATCTATCTGAAGTACCCAGTGACAGGCCAAATTTCCAGGCCCATTTCAGGATACATATAAAGCAGCAATGTCTCCCCTATTCATCAAACTATTTCTTAAATATTAAGGGACAACAGTCAATACTCTGGGACAGACACTTGCTTGGTCCACTTCTTTATGCTGCTCAGGCAATGCAAAGGGAGCGGAAACTGCTCACAAGTCCTTTGCTGGGGATTTCTCCAGTGTAAGGTTGTCCTCAATGAGCACAGAGGTTCCTATGCCTCACACTTCCCAGTAGAGATATCAGAAATAGAGAGAAGAGTAGCTGAAGAATATTGCTTTCCAGCTACCCCCCAATGGACTGTTGCCATTTAGCAAGTTAAAGAAGCCTACTAGGATAACTGGAGCCAAGAAACAGGGAGGAGTAACAGGTATATTAGGGAGGTTATTGGTTCTCAGCTATTCCTCTTTCCCAGGCTCTCTCTTGGTGGGAGGGGAAGGGAGCCATCTATCCTGCTCTCTGCCCCAAGTCTCCCACAGCCTAGCAGCTAGCCAGACAATGGAGTAACCAGTTACTCTCTCCCCTTCTCCCACCATGTGATGCAGCAGGGGAACAGTTAACAGCTGCTCACAGCACTCCCAGCTCACACCTGAGGAACTCCCATGGCTACATGGAGAATATGGGAGGCAAACTGGGGAGGCAGCACCCTATACTACCACTCTATAGTGATGAGACGTATTCAAACACTTCAGTTTAGAACTGAAGGGCAGGACTCTGGGAACAGATTTCCCAGTCATCATCAACTAAAAATGTTCTTAATACAGGTGTCTTTGAAAGCCACAATTGAGAGCTACACGGTGGATACCACTGTTACCCTATATCCACTCACCAAGTTTTTGAAAATGTGATGCAGCATGGGCCAAGCTATCATGTTCACAAATTACCTTTTCAAGCAAACCATCTTAACATAATTAGGCATGCTAATTTTTTAAAGGGTAGCAGTTCAGTTTTACTGGTACTGAATTATTTTTATGATACAAACAGAATATGAGGTGGCTTGTGAGTACCAGCAGATTGGGAAGAAGACTACTAATAGGCAGATTAAAAGAAAGCCTATACAACAGACATCTAGTACAGATATTGAAATTATTTAAATCTTAATCCCATAAACAAAGTCACCACTTTAAATCAGAATATAAATCTAATAAACACAAAACATTACCTACTTCAAAATGAATATAAAGGAATGGTACTATGCATATAGACCCCCAAAGGAAAAGGATATTTAAACTTAGATTTCTTGGCCGAGAGAACCCAATTTGTTGAAATGCAAAGCAACACCACAATGCTTGCAATTTATTACCACCCATGGAATTAATAGCCCAACCACCACTTCAATTATTGAACCAATTTTGAACAGAATGATTTGAGTCCTGTAGTCCATAGGCCATGTAGGATTTTTAAATTAAGGTTTTAAATATGGCTTTCAGTTCCTAATTTAGTTGAGAAATTATTTTGTGAAACTTGAGAGCTATTGGCCTAGGAATAATTATACAATAAAAGCTACCACCACCTTTATTTGGTATAAAACATTTTTAATTTTAACCTTATTTAATTTGGCTGTAAAGCTATGTGCAATGTCTGCAAATAAGAAGCTACTTTTAAATATATGACCAATTTAAAAAGTTAACAATTATTGTCTTTTAATCACAAATCTGTTATTGGAAAGAAGAGGTTTATTCTACACCAAAGTGCAAAAAGCTGTGTTCATAGGTAAGGCAATGTATTCAAACTTCTTTATACACAATATTCTTAAGTAAAAATAATTAGACCAAATACTGCAAAATAGTATGATGGACAGAATAATGTAATGGTAGAATATTTGTTTTTCAAAAGCAGATTCAACAAAATGAGCAATATATTGTTTTTGTTTTTTTTTTTTGAAAGTATAAGAGTAATATTTTGGTTTAAAAAAAAGTATCAGTGGATGCCAGTCACCATAAAATCTGAACTGCTCTGTTTATTAAAAGCCCTGACATGGTCAAAAAAAAAAAAAAAAATCACTCGTCATTAAGTGTAAAGCAAAGCTACAAGAGTCATTCTACATCTTGTTTGTTGTATTGTTTAGTCTACTGCTTCATACCTATGAAATCAAACACACAAAGTATGTGAGAAAGTTTTATCATTTTTAGAATCAAAATATCCCTTAAAATATTTACATTTTACAGTAAAAAGGATAGCAAAACACAAGATAATGTACAAGCTTAGGTATTCAAGTTTTTGAAGCATGAAAAATTATGGGAAAATTAACTGACTAGTAACAAATCAAAGTTTAAAGAATATAGTTTAAAAATGTTATTAAAACAAGTGCAGTTTAAAGCAATAACATTTGGACAGCTCAGCCTTCTAATTTCTGGTCACAAACTGCTTCAGATGCTTGGGAAATACTTGATTACTACTGGAAATAATGCTGAATTCTTTTATTGTATTACTGAATCATTAAAAAAACTTCACACTACTCAACGTATGTTGTATTTTGTGTTGTAATGTATGAGGGATACTAAGACTCTGCTACAGTCCTCAAAAACAGTGCAATTTAAAAACAAGGCTATTATGTGAAATTCATTTTTAAATTTACTGGAGCATCTTAAAACAGAAGAGAGCACAAATTACCAAAGGCAGCAACTATAATGCATACTTGACTAAAGCCAACTTCATCAACTAAGAAATTTCTAAGCCTTTATTGCATATTAATAAAAGAAATCTTTAAAATTTTGAATATACAGCAATGTAAAATTCTGAAAAATATTAAACTATTTCTAGGGATAGTCGGTATAATGTAAAAGAAGATGAGTATTGGTACACAGCTTTGTACCAAAACACAGACTTGTTTTTGCAAAACACCAACAATGAATAAAAAAAGATGGCACAATCCTAGCAGGCATTTTTACAAAACTTTAGGACACAACTAACAATTATTTAAATAGGATTTTGAAAGACTGCCTGCTCTTTTTACCTTTTGCTTTTAGCTCTGTCATTGTGGTCCCTGTCTTTGTGATGTCTGTCTCTGTTCTTTTCACTTTCTCGTTCTCTATGTCTCTCCCTACTTTTCTCCCTCTCTTTATCCTTTTCATGAGAATGTTCTTCACTTTTAGGTTTATCTATCTTTTTTTCTGGATTTCTACTCTCCCTAGAGGATTTTCCATCAGATCCCCTATCACTATGTGAAAGTCGTAACCTCTCTTTGTCTCTATGTCCTTCCTCTCTGCTTTTTTTCTCCCTCTCTTTTTCCTGGTTTCTGTCTTTCCGTCTATTCCTTTCAGAATCCTGTTCCCAGTATTTTTCACTGTTGCACTCTTTTTCATGTCTGTCTTTCTTTTGGTGGTGGGATTCACTATAAAACCTTTGTCTATGCTGATCACTTTTTCCCCTACTGAACCCTCTCTCTAAATGTTGTTCTTGTCTGCCCCAAGGGTCACTATGGCGTCTTTCTGGTCTCTTATTGTCTTTACTCTGATAAAAGTTTTCTGGCCCTGGAAATCTTGATTGTTTATGAGCCAGCGATGGCCCTTGCGCAATGGGTCCAACATAATGTGGTGGCTGACCTGATAAATGAACAACAGGTGGCCATGGCATCATAGGATTTTGAGCGAAACCAAAACCTGGAGGAGGAAGAAGTGGAGGTGGTAGATGAGGAGGAAATCCAAACATGGGGCTGTTCTGGGGGGGGAAGTTAGGAGGTGAAAGTGTTTGAAACTGAAATCCAGGTAGATTAGATTTAAGATGCTGAAAATTGTGCTGCTGAGGTCTAACTGGTGAGAAGTTTCCACTCATAACTGGGCTGGGGACTTTGGAAGTGAATTCAGAATGAGAAGAATTTTCTTTTTCAAAATGAGATGAGGTTATTGCTGGTCCTCTTCTAAATGAGTGCACTGTTTCAATATTTTTCATCGGTGTATCTTCCTGTAACTGTTTTGTCTCTTCCATTTGTGAAGCACATACATTATCTGTTTTAGTTGGAGCCGAGGTACACTGCATCTCAGATGTCTGACTACCACTTTGATACACGTTTAAGCCCTTTTCTCCCGACTGTTTATTTTCCATCTCCATTTGCTCACTTCCAGAGATGTCTGATTGTATATTTTGTCTTTCTTCATTTCTGTTAGTGTCCCCTTCCTTATTTTCTGAAGCATTAATCTGTTGGCTTCGTCCAGCTGCTTGTCTTGGGTCCCTTTTAAGATTAATAAACTGTGGAGATTTGGAAGTATTAGCAATTATACTTTCAGCAGAACCTATGTTAACATTGTTATCACCACTTGCTTTACCTGCATTTGATGAGGAAGAAGAGAAGCTAGAATTTGTGGTCCTTTTGCTTTCTTGCAAAACATTCTCTGTGTCATACAGCTGCCACTTTGGATCATTTTCTTTACACTCCTCAGTTTCCTTGCTCTGTGATTGAACAGATAAGTTTGTTAAAAATGCTTCTGTAGAAACATCTGGTGGTTTTCCCTTAAGACTTAAACTTATCAGAGTTCCTACAGTTCCTGCAGAACATGAGGTCCCTGCAACTGGTGTGTCCATTGTTACTGTAACATCAGTGGATTCTTGTGAATCATCTAGTCTAGTCTTAGTTTCTATAGCTTCATCAGCAGTTTCTTCAGCAATATTCATTTTTTCTTCTTTTAAGCTTGTTTGTTCAGCAAATAAAGGCATTTCTTGACTAGCACACTGGTCCACCACTGACTGATGGTGTTCATATATCTGTCCTGTAGTACCCAAAAGACTTTGAAGAATATCATCTACAGGCAGTGGTTTATTTGCTAGTTCAAGAGTAGAAGACTGATTTTCCCATCCAACAAGAACTCCAGGAAGAAATCTCAGTGGCTTTGGTGGCTCATGTTTGATGCTTTCTACTACAGGTTCAATAACTGCTGGCATTTCTTCTGTATTAGATTGTTGAGGCTTATTTCTCTGCTTATGTAACACAGCTGTGAAGGAATTAAAAAAATCATTTTCTTCCTCCTCTTCTTCTACTACTACTTCAGTACTAGAGACATCAGGCTTGCTCGATTTGCTTTTTTTTTCCGGAGGCAAGTTACTCGGGGCATTTTCAGGGATTTCATCCACAACGCTAGTGCTAGCACTAATCTGTCTCTTCATTTTTTGACGAATTATCAAACCCAACAACAGATTCGGTCGATGTATTTCAATCCCTGCATAAAATCATAAAAGCAATTAATAAATGAAATACATTTATCTGGAGACAATCATTTTAATAAAAGGATAACTTATCATATGTCTATAGTATTCTTTGGGTCCCATCAGCCCCCCTCACCCAAAAGAGCTGTTCTATGTGAAAAATCAGTTACACTTCTTCACGCTTCTTAAACGATGTAGCAAGGACTGCTTCCCAGTATGCTCTCTCCTGTATCTAAAGGTACTGTGTGTTTCAAAGGCATAAGGCAACCAGACAGCTGGCTCAAGCAGTGCACCTCATTTTCATGCCATTGCCTCATAGGAGGCAAATTCTGCCCATCAGGTAGTTTGTTTGGGATAACTTAGGTTCCCTTAAAAATGTGGGTCTCCTTTTAGCAATCTGAGTCAAACATATGGGCAATGATAATGCAAGCTTACCATCAACTCTGCACAACAATGCACCATATTAAAACATAGCAAAAGGTTTAATTTCGGATATTTTTAAATATACCTAAAATGAGCATAAGTAAACTTGATATCCAGAAGGACTGGCTTAAATATAGGTAATGGCTATCCTACAATCAAAACACAAACACTGTCAATCTCTTGCCCTCATATTTAAATGAATTTAGCCCAGGGAAATCCTTCAAAAATAAAAATGAACAACACTCAAATATCTTGGCCTAGATCCCCAGCCCTACTACAGCAGAAAGGGGACATAAAATCCACCTTAACTAGTTACTTGGGTTCCCCCCAATTCAAAGTAGAGGTAATCTTTTGGTGGCACAAACTCCCCTTTCCAGGGCTCCAGCATAATCAGAATGGCCAAGCAAAAGCAGGTATGGTTGGAGCATCAGTGTTTTCATTAAGAAGAAAACTGAATATAAAAATAGCATAACAAATACATAATTTTTCAAAGGATCAATGTCAAGGTTGTTCAGCCTAAAATAAAAAACAGCTCTACACAAAAATGTCTTACCATAAAGAATATATGTATATATTTTTAGGTTGGCTAAGCCTTGCTACTATGTAAATAAGTAAAAATTTCAAATGCCTGACTTGGAATGCAAAATCTAAGTATACAGCTTGTCATTCTGTAACTTATGTTCATGTATACAAGTGCTAACTGTGATTTTTTAGCATAGAATTTCTCACAAGTTTCACTTAAATAATAATGATTCAATTGAGGTTTATTCAGATTTTTGCATGTGTAGGGATTCACAATTTTAACTTCCAGAAGAAGTGAAACAAATAGACCTTAAAGGGAAGAGTGCCAGCTGTTCTACTGAACATTCTATGCCCAACAATCATTTCCCCAAATGGGAACAGAGAATCATAGAATCGTAGGACTAGAATGGACCTCGAGAGGTCTTTTAGTTCAGTGCCCTGAACTCACGGCAGGACTAAGTATTATCTAGACCATCCCTGACAGGTGTTTGTCTAACCTGCTCTTAAAAAGCTCCAATGACAGTGATTCCATATCTTCCCTAGGCAATTTATTCCAGTGCTTAACTACCTTGATAGTTAGGAAGTTTTTCCTAATGTCCAATCTAAACCTCCCTTGCTGTAATTTAAGCCCATTGCTTCTTGTCCTATCCTCAAAGGTTAAAGAGAAAAAAAAATTCTCCCTCCTCCTTGTAAAAACCTTTTATGTACTTGAAAACTTATGTCCCCACTCAGTCTTCTCTTCTCCAGACTAAACAAACCCATCTTTTTAATCTTTCCTCACAGGTCATGTTTTCTCGACCTTTAATCATTTTTGCTGCTTTCCTCTGGACTTTTCCAATGTGTCCACATCTTTCCTAAAATGTGGTGCCCAGAACTGGCCATAATACTCCCAGTGAGGCCTTATCAGCACAGAGTAAAGCAGAAGAATTACTTATCACATCATGCTTACAACACTCCTGCTAATACTTCCCAGAATTATGTTTGCCTTTTTTTTTTTTTTGGCAACTCCTCACTCTCAATTAGCTTGTGATCCACTGGGACCCCTAGATCACTTTCTGCAGTACTCCTTCCTAGGCAGTCATTTCCCATTTTGTGTGTGCACAAGTGATTGTTCCCTTCTAAGTGGAGTACTTTGCATTTGTCCTTACTAAATTTCATCCTATTTACTTCAGACTATTTCTCCAGTTTGTCCAGATCAGTTTGAATTTGAATCCTATCCTCCAAAGCACTTGCAACCTCTCCTAGCTCGGTATCATCCACAAACTTTATAAGCGTACTCTCTCTGCCGTTATCTAAGTAATTGATGAAGATATTAAACAGAACCAAACCCAGCACTGATTCCTGCAGGACCCCATTCAATATGCCCTTCCAGCTGGACTGTGAATCACTGATGAATATTCTCTAGGAACAGTTTTCCAACCAGTTATGCACGCACCTTGTAGTAGTTCCATCTAGGTTGTATTTCCCTAGTTTGTTTATGAGAAGGGCACGTGAGACAGTAACTAAAGTCAAGATAGACCACATCTATCACTTTCCCCCCTATCCACAAGGTTTGTTACCCTGTCAAAGAAAGCTACTAGGTTGGTATGACACGATTTGTTCTTGACAAATCCATGCTGATTGTTACCTATCACCTTATTATGTTCTAGATGTTTGCAAAATGCTTAATTATTTGCTCCATTACCTTTCCAGGTATTGAAGTTAAACTGACTAGTCTGTAATTTCCCGGGTTGTCCTTATTTCTCTTTTTATAGATTGGCACTAAAGTTGCCCTTTTACAGTCCTCTGGAATCTATCCCATCTTCCATTAGTTTTCAAAAATAATCACTAATGGCTCAGATATCGCCTCAGTCAGCTCCTTGAGTATTCTAAGATGTATTTCATCAGGCCCTGCCAACTTGAAGACACTTATCTAAGTAATTTTTAACTTGTTCTTTCCCTATTTTAGCCTCAGATCCTACCTTATTTTCACTGGCGTTCACTATATTAGATGTCCAATCGCTACTAACCTTTTTGGTGAAAACAAACAAAAAAGTCATTTAGCACTTCTGCCATTTCCACATTTTGTGTTATTGTTTCCCCCCCCACACATTGAGTAATGGGCCTACCCTGTCCTTGGTCTTCCTCTTGCTTCTAATGTTTTCTTGTTACCTTTTATGTCTCTAGCTAGTTTAATGTTATTCTGTGCCTGGGCCTCTCTAATTCTGTCCCTACATGCTTGTGTTGTTTGTTTATATTCATCCATTATAATTTAGCCTAGTTTCCACTTTTTGTAGGTCTCTTATTGAGCTTCAGATCACTGAAGATAACCTGGTTAAGCCACAATGGTCTCTTGCCATACATCCTATCTTTCGTACACAATGGGATAGTTTGCTCTTGTGCCCTTAATAATGTCTCTTTGAACAACTGTCAATTCTCTTGAACTGTTTTTCCCCTTAGACCTCCTTCCCATGGGATCCTACCTACCAACTCCCTGAGTTTGCTGAAGGCTGCCTTCTTGAAATCCATTGTCTTTATTGCACTGTTTTCCCTGCTACCATTCCTTAGAATCATGAATTCTATCATTTCAAATGATCACTTTCACTCAAGATGACTTCCACTTTCAAATTGTCAACCAGTTCCTCCCTATTTGTCAAAATCAAATTTAGAACAGCCTCTCCCCTAGGAGCTTTCTCCACCTTCTGAAATAAAAAATGGTCTCCAATATATTCCAAGAACTTATTGGATAATCTGTGCCCTGCTGTGTTATTTTCCCAACATATGTAGCTGAAGTCCCACATTACCACCAAGTCCTGTGCTTTGGATGATTTTGTTACGATTTTTTTTTTTAAAGCCTCATCCACCTCTTGTTCTACCATGACATCACCCTTATTTTTTACCCATTTTATCCTTATCCAGAGACTTTCAACAAGACTTTCAACAGACCACCACTGCAGTGGACCTGGGCACCAAAGGTGCACATATAGGTGAGTTTTCTTCCCCACAATCCAGAACTCTCAGTATCTATAAAAGCTGCCCCAGACTCACACTACTGCTGGCCCCAAGCAGGACCAAGGAACCAGAGACATGACTTCACAATGCCTACACATTATGGGTTCACTTCTTCAAGCTGCACTTCCCTCACCTAAAGCCTTTGTCTAAACAAGAAACTAGCCCTGGTTTAACTAAAAAGGGTTTTTGACTCAATTTAAGGTTTATCTACATGAGAACATCCACGAAAATAAATCAGTGAATGTGAATAAACCTCTTCCAGAAGTCACTTGCATCACTCTATTCACTGAGCTGTACTAAATATCAGACTCTCTCTCACCTTTCCCTCTATCCCCTGCCACCTGGCAATGTATGTTAAACATGAATCACAAGACATTTTTTGGATTAAATATTTAAACACATTAATCCAAATAATTTTATGGGTTGGAAACTGGTTTCCAGTCTGTTACAAAAGATTCTCATAATACCAGGACGATCAGTAATGTTTTATTCAAATAAGATGTGCAATACTCAGTTTGCTCAAAAACACTGTTGTAACTTAAAACGTTAAACTTTAATTTTCAGGTACATTTCGTATTCCATTCACGGGGGAGGTGCTACTATATGTAAATTTCCAAGATCTCTATTGTACTTACCAGGTCCATCAAAAGGTACAAGATGATGTGGAATTTTGTCTGAGGCACCTAAAGGGATAAGATACAAATCCTTCACTTGCTTCATGTTATTGGCAGCTACACCATAACGCTTCCTGCTGCTGAAGTATGCAAACAGCAAAGCATAGGAAATTTGATCCTCTTCAGTTACCGGGGTGAAGCGAACTACACAAATTTCCTGTTTAAAAAGGGAAAAAAGAAGTGTTTACAATTTTTTTTTTAAGTAAATTTTAATAGTGCTTGGTCTTCAAGTAAATATACAATCCACAGAAAAGGGGAAACAACTGACTAGAAAAAGGAGGAGATGACAAAATACAGTAGAGAGACAGAAGAGTAGGAGACAGCAGAAGAAAGTCTCTCTGAAGCATTAAGAGAAAACAGAATGAGAAGCTTCCAGAAAAAAAAATTACTGATTGTACATGACAAAAAATTAAAATATTTTCTCTGTCTGCTGATTCTTGTATACCAGCTTTTTCAGAAGGCATGCCAAATTTTGAATATTTCAAATTTTATTCTACCAACCCTCCTTAGGAATATGTATTCTGCACTATTTTTAGTGTTTAAGATATATCATTAATTGCTACAGTGGAAAGGCAAGAACCCTAACACCAGGTATGGGAAAGGGGAAGGAGAGGGAGGAACTCCTTGTGTTTTCTCGCACACAAGGGCAAATCAGAACCACCTGACTAATGTCTGTATTGACTTCAGCTGGGTGAAAACTGGAGAGAGGGGAACGGAGGAGTGACAAGCCAGAAATTAACAGTAGGAAGAAGGGATAAGATACACTATCAACTCCAAACCCCAGGTCCCAACAAAAATATCAACTACCCTCAAATTGGATTATTTATATTTAAACATCACAGTAGAAATGGCTCTTCAAGAGGGATTTGAGCAGTGAGAGGATAGCAGCCTCATGTATCAGTTTTTGCTGTGTACATAAAGTCATACTATTTTCAACAGAGAACTGTTTGAAAACATTATATATACACAATATTGACACTGCAGCAGACAGTTAAAGTCTTCTAATTTAAAGTATAAGTTTCTTCCTTACCTTGGTTCCTGAAGCTTTTATTTTTTCTACATACTCCCAAACAGTGTGAGGTGATATCCTGCCACCTACTTGGATACTATCTGGCAAGTCCTGTCAGAAAATCAGATATATAATTTGAACCCACTGTATCTACTGAAATAGATTTCAAAATAATAGAGGAACTTGACTCCTAAACACTTATATTACATAGGATTTAGTTTATCAGCAGACGTTATGCCACTTCAGGAAAACAAACTAGTTTGCATTAAACCATGGAGTTGGGTTTTTCAATATAAAATCAATAATGTGTAATGGAATCCACAGTACCTCTTGCACACTTCTACACCTGTAATTATACATCACTAACAAAAGGTATAAATAAAAGATTTTCAGTAGGGCTGTCGATTAATCGCAGTTAACTCACACGATTAACTCAAAAAAATTAATCGCAGTTTTAATCACACTGTTAAACAACAGAATACCAATTTAAATTTATTAAATATTTTCATATATATTGTATTCTGTGTTCTAATTCAAATAAAAGTGTATATTTTTATTATAAATATTTGTACTGTAAAAATGATAAACAAAAGAAACAGTATTTTTTAATTCACCTCATACAAGTACTATAGTGCAACCTCTTTGTCGTGAAAGTGCAACTTACAATTGTAGAATTTTTTTGTTACGTAACTGCACTTAAAAACAAAACAATGTAAAACTTCAGAGCCTACAAGTCCACTCAGTACTACTTCTTGTTCAGCCAATCGCTAAGACAAACAGGCTTGTTTACATTTACAGGAGATAATGCTGCCCTCTTCTTATTTACGTCACCAGAAAAGCGAGAACAGGCATTTGCATGGCACTTTTGTAGCCAGCACTGCAAAGTATTTACATGCTAGATATGCTAAATATCCGTATGCCCCTTCATGCTTCAGCCACCATTCCAAAGGACATGCTTCCATGCTGATGACGCTCATTAAAAAAATAATGCATTAATTAAATTTGTGACTGAACTCCTTGGGGAAGAATTCTGTCCTCTGCTGTTTTACCCACATTCTGCCATATGTTGCATATTATAAGCCGTCTCAGATGATGACCCAGAATGTGGTATTCATTCTAAGAACAATTTCACTGCAGATTTGACAAAATGCAAAGAAGGTACCAATGTGCGATTTCTAAAGATAGCTACAGCACTCAACTCAAGGCTTAAGAATCTGAAGTGCCTTTCAAAATATGAGAGGGACGAAATGAGGAGTATGCTTTCAGAAGTCTCAACCTTCTCCTGGTGGCATCTGACTTAGATAATGAAAACAAACATGAAAAAATAATTGTTTGAAACTGAGACACAGGAGTCTCCATAAACCGTGTAGGGGTTTTATAACATATCTTCCTATAATGCTAAAGTGTATTGCATGCTTTGCACTGCACTAAGTAAATGTAATCATGGTAACAGAGAATCTAACTCTGATTATAAAGCTGAAAAGGGTACTGTGTCTGATTCACCTTGCACAAATATAGAGCATTGTGATACCTTTGATCATATTTTTATTCCCAAAGATTACTGTTATAAACATTTTATAACCCCATCATCATCTTCCCTGTCTCAGACTGTGAAGAGAATATAACAATGAAAAATGACAAAACTTAATCTATAAAAAGGTACAAAAAAATCAATTTATATTATGATATAAGAATTCAGACCATAATTGCAGAAGGACTTATAATAAAGGATGCAGTTTATGTTATACAAATTGTGATTGCCCGCATGCTCAGCAGGAACCACAGTGGGCACTCTTCCTCCATATAACAAGGTTTTTGCTTGCTTAAAGAAAAATTTGTTTCATGTAAAACTGACCTAGCACTTCCTCACCAGAACATGAACACCACTGAGGCTGTTCTTTCAAAGGCCAGTTTTGTCTTGCCTCTTTCCTGCACTCTGCAGAGAGAGTGATGTACGTTATGGAGAAGAAGAAAGGGCACCAAAGCAAGGTAAGGATAGTTTAATCTTCACAAGAGCAGCCTTGGAAGTGTTATTGCTCAGATTGGTATGGCAATCATTTTAATAGACAGTTCACATAAGTTTAAAATTTAAGGAAAAACAAATGTATGCTTAGCAAACATATCTTAACATGTCTAGTTGATTCTTCAATCCTCTGATTATTCGGGTTCACTTGCTTTGGTTGGCTTTACAACTACCCCTATATTTGGAAAGGTATTTCAAGAAACACAAAATAGGAGAGGAATGTCCTTAAACACTCCAAAAAAGCTTACATCTTGGTTAGAGAGACCAGACAGCAAGTGTGAAAAATCGGAACAGGGGGTGGGGGGTAATAGGAGCCTATATAAGAGAAAGACCCAAAAATCAGGACTGTCCCTATAAAATCGGGACATCTGGTCACCCTAATCTTGGTAAACCATGGGATCCTTTGAGGCAAGCTTAAGTATACTTACTGTTAAATAAATAAATACTTATCTAAGTCAATCTGCCAGTACAGTATTTAACATAATGATCAGACTTCACTTTTCATCTCAGTACAACTATGATCCCTTTATTTGATCCCAAATAAGTGACAAAGCAAATGAATAAATAGTTTAAATTAAATTTTCATTCTTCATGGTAAATATAAATGTTTGAACAAACATACAGTACCTCAGTTAAATACTCAAAAGAGCCAGAGACTGGGTAGGCCTTGATAACAAACTTTGCTACAGAAGGCATATTGATAAAACCTTTCCAGATGAAGTTCAGTCGAGCCAGGAACAGAGTTTCACTTTCAACAGTACCAGGCGTCTCTGATCTAAAGAAAACGGGTTTAAAAAAAAAATAATGACTAGACTGTGCCCCTTATAAATATATGTGATCAGGAAAATTAGTACAATGCTTGAAATCCACCTCACTAAAAGTAGCTATATGAAAGTAAGATCTGTAGCATCCTTAGAATCATAGGGCTAGAAGGGACCAAAAGGGTCATTAAGTCTGTCATGGGGTATTGAATTTTCAGTTATTTTGTTGAGGAACTTGTGTAGTTGATCATAAGGGAAAGGGGTAGACAGCCAGATTTTTGAGCTTCTAGTGCAGTTTCTAAAAATGACACGAAGGGTTGTCAGGTAATATATAATACCTTATTTTGCCAGTCTCTCTTCTAAGGCTACTCAATTTCTCCAGATTGAGAAGATATTTAGCGGAGAGCTACAAGTGTACCTTCACAGGTTTTTTTCAAACTTATTTTTTAAACTTTGTCCATTTGCCACTCCCCATCCTTATCATCACACCCCTTTTCTGCATCACACCATCTGTCCTTCCCCGTCCTTTCTCTCCACTGACATTTCCCCATCCCGGTATCCTCTCCCTTCTACAGTTTTTATCAGCTCTACCTGATCCTCTCCTTCTCCATCCCAATCTCCACCCCAGCACACACAAAGATCCCAAATCCACACCCTCCTCTTTATCTCTGGTGACATTTGCTCAACCCCCACCCTCTCTTTATTCCCACCGCCTCTACCTCCCACAACCAGCCCCACCCCTCTCAATTCACCATTCCTAACCTCACACACATCCCCTTCGTTCCCCACTCTCCTTCTTTCACTTTCTCTGGGGCGTCCGCTCCATCTTTAAAAAGATCAGAGCCATCCACAATCAGAACCATCTATTAATATATTGCTCCTGCCCACTTCTGGCTCAAAGAGACCTGGTTCCCTTCATCTGACTCTACTTTGCAGCTGCCCTCTCTCACAGAAGCCTCTCCTCTCACGTTCTCCTCCCTGAATCTGACAGTGGTGGGGGCGTTCAGCTTCTCCTCTCCAAGTCCCGCCAATTCTAACCCCTCCCCCTCCTGTCACTTCTCATGGCCTAATCTTTTGAAGAGCACTGACTCCTCTCCTCCTCCATGTTGCTGTCACCTACTATCAGCCCAAATCCTCCCCATCGGCCTTTCACTCTGATTTCAACTCCTGGCTCGCTCTCTACTATCTTAAAAAAAAAAGCCCACCCTTGACCTCATTTGCCTCTCTAACTACTGCACCCTCTCCCTTCTATCTCTAAGCTCACTAAATGTTCTGTTACAATCACTGTCTGGAGTTCTCCTCCTCCAATTTAATTCCCAGATCCTCTATAATTTGGCTTCCACTCTCACTAAAGTCTATTAATGACCTCTTCATACCCAAATCTCAGAACCAGTACTCCGTCCGCATTCTCCTTGACCTGGTCAGCTGCTTTTGATGCAGCTGATCATATTCTTTTCCTTGAAATCTTGTCCTTTCTTGGCTTCCATGACTCTGTCCTCTCATAATTCTCCTACCTACACATCACATTCACCACTTTTGCTGACCAACTCCACCTCCATTAAATTATATAAATGCCCAACATGTACAGTAACACTATTCACACCACATTCCTCACCACTGCACTAGAACACAAACTCTTAATTCCAACCTTAGCAGCATCAACATACATGTCTTCTAAGCATCCCTGCACTGGTGAACTGTACAATGCATTATTTTCCAATGAGAAAATGTAAGGATGGAGTTAAGGTTTGTAATCACTGCAACCTATGCAATGTTATTATTTATACAAGAGTATATCATGTTTTACAGAGAGACAGCGCATGCCTAACAAAAAAATTACAACCTCATCTATGCACAAATGCATGAATTATAAATAGCCACATAAAGTTAAAGTAAACTAATCAGAGATAATGCTAGCGATGAAGAAATCTGTAAACAATAGAATCTCAAACCCGACAAACTAATCTCAATCAAACAAAATCCTGAGGGCCTGATTTTCAAAGGTGCAGAGCATCCTCAAAACCCCTTACATTAACTAAAGCTTCAGGTAATCAGCATTTCTGAAAATTATGCCCTGAATGAATGCACTCAAAAATATTAACACACTTAGGCTTTATTTGATTAGGAGAGGTTAGGGTCAATGGGCACCCCCAGATCCTCTAAATTAGGGACTTTCAACAAGAGAATCCCCATCTGATCATTACTGTCAGGAGAGAGAGACAGACATGGGGGGGAGGAGGGAGAGAGGAGGAGGAACTATCTCCAGGACAGCTAGAATCCCCATATTTAGCTTTATACATCAAAAGTAGAAACCAAGCCATATTTAGTTTTATATATCAAAACCAATGCAATCTTTAACAAAGAACTTTACCTTTACACTTTGCCATGTCATTTATAGGCATGTTCTGTATCCATCATCAGAAAATGTATGGTGGATCAATTTAATGAATAAAGATAAAGAATATGGGAAATTGAAGTTCAGATTCTTTGAAGGTTGGAAAGGGAGATTTCATTGAAAATTCTCAAAGAAACGGACACCACTTTTGGAAAATTGCATTTTTCCTATTATTTTGAAATATTTTAGAACTGCAACTGGTCTGTCAAAGTAATGCCACTTTACACTAGAAGAAGTACAAAAAGCCAGTTACTTAAAGAAGCATTTAGACAGTTTGATCACTGTTATGGGGTGTACCAGACCCTCTTAGGCCACCTGCTGGAGGCCTCCTGGCCCTGTCACACCCCACTCCAGAAAAGGGCAGTGGACAGGGTCCTCCAAGCTGCCTAGAGTGGCTATGTGGGACACAGACAATCAGAAAGGGGCTGCAGGGAGCAGCCAATCAGGATCCAACCATCTAGTATAAGAGCTGCAGGGCCAGAGTGAGTTCAGTTCCCTGCTGGAGCTGGATGGGCATGAATGGAGTGTGGCTGGCTGAGGGAGCTGCAAGATCTCCGACAGGACAGTGCTGGCAGAAGCCAGGGAGAGCGAGAAAGAGCTCCAGGTTGGTTGCGGGGACTCCATCGGGACAAAGCCCTGAAGTAATGGTGAAGAAGGTGCAGGGCCGCAGGGAAGTGGCCCGGGTGAATTAGAGCAGTGGTGCAGCTTAAAGGGACATGGCAGACAGCTGCTATATACAGGGTCCCTGGGCTGGGACCCAAAGTAGTGTGCAGGACTGGGTCCCTCCCACCCCCATTAGCCACTGGGGGAAGTGGCCTGGATTTTGAGGCACCTCAGAAGGGGAACTGAACTCTTTAGTGGCCCAGCAAAAGACCCTGGGGCCTGAACCGCCCAGGCAGGGTGAGGACATTGCTTCCCAGGAGAAGTCCTGCAATACGGCTCAATACCAAGGCTGAGATCACTGACTACAGGACTAATTAAAGACCTAAGCCCAAGGAGGGCCACAAGGAGAGAAAATGAAGACCAACACACACTTGACTAGGGGGTGCTCGCGAGAGGTGAGTGTGCCCCACTAGTCACATAGCCTTCTCTATTTATAACTCATCATATTTCAAGTTTTTACTTACATTACTTAAATTAATCTTAGCTTGACCGAACAATCATAAGGTTTTTTTTATACAGATATCACAAGAAGTTTATTGTTACCTTGGGATAGATGAGAATGCTGGCTTTGACAATTCTTGTTTATCGTCTTCTAATAATTCAGAGGCTAAAATATTTGACGTTGCAGAAAGTGCATCTGCTATGTTTTCTGCTTCATTGTCTGACTGTTTACGTGCAACTCCTACAGACACTTTCACATTTTTTGCAGAAAGGTCATCAGTAGGTGGTGCCATTCGACCTTGAGAAAGGGAATTAAAAAAATTATTTTCTACTAATAAAGAATTGGTCTTTATCTGAAAATAGGGAAAAGATACCAAACACCATCAAAGCTGGAAGAACTAAAGAAAAGCTAGAGCAGCAACGAGAGAGGCACAGTTCCTATGGGAGCTCCTTCATTGACCATGCCGCCCTATCAACTTTCATACTGTCTGTAGGCCTTGCTGGACCATGACTAACCAAAGTCCGGAGGTGAACCAGTTCAGGACTTGACAGAATACCAGCTAACCGAGTAAGCGCATTCCTGACCTGCAAGGATGGTACAGGAGCACACAGACCCCTCATAAAATAAGGAGGGAATGACAGGATAATAGATGAGGATATTTTGTTCAAACTATAGGGTACAAATACAAGGATGGTCACTAATAACATATGGAATGTAAAACATAACTTGTTTGTATCAATGTATAAAAGGAGGAGCAGCTTTGCATCAGTGTAGCAGACAACACTATATTCACTGTGACGTTACCTTGTCACCGGCACATATGCGTTAAGTGTCCCTGTGACCCACTGGACAGGGTGCTAATATTGTGCTTTGCTGACAATAAACCTAGCCAAGCCTTCATCATGAAGCCAAGCCTGTGGTCTTTATTTATGAGTAACATCGAGGTATGCTGAATAAGTAAGCTATGCTGGTGCAGCTAACGCCAGTGCTCCATGAACAGCATAAGAGCAGCACAGACACAAAGCAGAATTAACAGCTCTGTCTCTTTAAAGTTTACTAGAAAAGTAAGATGATGCTCCTTCCTTATCTGCAAATTGGGGGGATAATGAGGTTTATCCATTTTTGTGTGTGTTACTTTTAAGATATATGTTTGGAAAGCATTACCTATGTGGTAAGTGTTATTAATTTTAATACACTTTTACTATAATTACCTATGCAGATTTTACAGTTAAGATCAAAGAGATGATTTTTGTGTTGACTTGTTGTATCCGAAAATGAAGATTCATCTACTTCTTTATCTTTTTCAATCTCTTCTGTCTTCTCTACCAGCTTTATCATAGTAGGTTCCTGTGAAAGGTCAAGCAATCAATTTCAGTTAATAGAAGACAATAACATTTATGTTCTATCAGAAATTCTTAATTGTAATGTTATTTCAATTACCTCAGAGTCAACCACTTGGAAACTTTCAACACTTTCTTCTTCTCCTCAAGTGAGAGACTTTTACTTTGATTACAGTTTATTATTATTTTAAAAAACACCACACGTGCACACACACCACAAGCATTTCAAAAGATTTAAGAAAAGTTAGGCTATCAAATGTCATGATTTGATTTCGCCACAGTAATAAATTAAGGTACGATTTAAAACCTGACTGTTGCCAGAGAATCACAAGAACACAACAAAAAGCCCTTAAAATTTAGGAGTTAAAAAACCACTACTAAAACCCTTTGTATAAAGAACAAAATAAAATTGTTATTTTAATATACTTTTAAAACAAAATTATATATAAACCATCTGTATTATTTATGCACGATAATTATATTGCCCTTTTTATTTTATTTTATTTTTTTAAACAAAATCAACCTTCTCTTAGAATTAAAATAAAGTACCTGAATTTCCATAGCTACTTCTTGTTCTTTTATTGGAGCATCACTCTCAATTTCTATTTCTCCTTTGTGAGTAATTTTTGTTATTGGTCGCCTTTCGACTTCCCTCTGCTCTTTCTCAATCATTTCAATTGTCTATAAAACAGTAATATTACATATATTTACACTACATTAGACGTGATATGGCATTAGACGTGAATGCTTGGACTCTGAAATACTGAAATAGGACAAAAAAATTCCAGTTCACAGGTAATTTTAAGGAAGGCAAGTAGTTTTATGAAATACATACCCACTATAGTGTGTCAAATCTTCACCTGCCATGCCAATGATTGCATATATCCATGTATCAAAATAAATTACAAGCAAGTCCCTCTCCACGCATTTTAGGACATGCTACTTTAAGTTTTCAATAGCTAAAGAACATTTTGCTAGCCCTTGCCCCACAGTTTGTGTGTGTGTTTATCTATATAAATACAACTTCGAGGACAAACTAAGAGATGTAGCATCTTTCTGTTTCATTTTTAATCACATAGTCCCAATCTGGTTAACAGATTTCAGGTGTTATCTACAAAACAAATATCTATCTGCCAAACAATTCTGTTAGGGATCACTTCATGAATTTTGCAACAGGTTCCATCACAGAGTCAAAAAGCAGACAATTATGTTCTGAAACACATTCCATCTGATAGACAACAACTCTCTCTCTACCCGGAACATATTTCAAGAATAGGATAACTTGCCTTGCCCTTCCTACTGATTCAAAGAACTCAAAAAACTCTATTTTTAAGGAGAATGAATCGTTATATTTGCTCTAAAATAATTCTGTTGCCCAGTGCATGAGACAGAATATTTAACAATTATAATGGCAAGACTGAAAAACTTTACACATGAGGGCTTTACAACTAAGGTGTTTCCAGTTACATCTGTACAGTACCTAGCACAATGGGGGCCTCTAGAAGCTGCCACAATAAATAATAAAATTTTCCATTTTCTCACTATATCTACTTATTTCCTCACCAACTCTTATCGAGGCAGCATCACTCAAAATTAAAAAAACCCACCCGTCAGCTTGTTTGCACAGGTAATTTGCTACTATAACAAAAAGGCCCCAAGTTTCTCTAGTGTATGGCAGAACACGCTAGGTCTAAATTCTCCAGCAAGGCCTCTGGCGTAGCAGATCAGAAATTCTGTGGCAGCCTCATAAAATTAAATCAGTACAGTATCCACGGTTATTGGAAAGGCACAGGAAGAAGTTTTAGATAAGTATATTAATTCTTTGGGGCGGGGAACTTTTTTTGTTGTTTGTATGGTGCCTTGCACAATTGGCAACATGACTGGGACTGCAAGGCACTACTGCAATACAAACAACAAAAAGTTAAATATTTAATCTTGAAATGTAAATCATCATCGAGTTTCAGAGTAAGCATCCCATTGTGCAGAACAAGGGCTGCTCACACTTCTCCAAGGTTTCATTGTGACTGCAAACTCAGCCAAACAGCACTTAATTGGCTTACACCAATTCTGAGCTGGAACATTTTTTTCACAAGCTTAGATTCTGGTGAACAACTCTGCAGCAAAGGATGTGCTTACAGTCGCAATCAAACACAGGAACCAGAGTATGATTTCAGTTTACTGTGAAGATATATTTTAAAAATTGAGATGTCAAGTGATCAAGGTCTGATTATATCTGAAACAGCTACTAGCCTAAGGGTACAGAATACAAGTCAATTTACACTGTTTAACTTATGTACCTGTCAACCTTACTAAAAGGTACACTCAAGTGGCATACATCAGTTACAAAAATCCTGTGCTCACAAAACTGTCTCTTCAACACATTTGCCCTCTGTATTAAGATTATATTCTCAGCATTCTCCACAGACTATTCATGGTAAATCCACTGCCAGCTGTGGACCCTGTCCTTAAAAAGTCTGACTACAGGCATCAAAGTTTCATGACCAACCAGCCAGAGAATCAGGAGGAGTTACCACAATTACAGGAAGATGCATTCAATATCACAAGTGCCTAGAATGCAAGCAACAGTACAAATTATCCATCTGGTGATTCAACTCATGAGGACTAAGTTTATCTGAATTCACACACATGCAAAACTGTCTTACAACTTTACAACAAGTATCAGGGGGTAGCCGTGTTAGTCTGTATCTACAAAAACAACAAGGAGTCTGGTGGCACCTTAAAGACTAACAGATTTATTTATATATATATAAATAAATAAATCTGTTAGTCTTTAAGGTGCCACCAGACTCCTTGTTGTTAACTTTACAACAAACACTATGGGGAGCTACATCTTCAGCTGGTGTAAAATAATGTAGCAGTACTGAAGTCAGCAGTCTAAGCCCTGGTCCACACAACAAGGTTAGGTCGAATTTAGCCACGTTAGGTCAATTTTAAAATGAATGCGTCCACACAACCAACCCCGTTGCGTCAACTTAAAGGGCTCTTAAAATCGACTTCTGTACTCCTCCCCGGCGAGGGGAGTAGCACTAAAATCGACCTTGCTGGGTCGAATTTGGGGTAGTACAGACGCAAATTGACAGTACTGTCCTCCAGGAGCTATTCCAGAGTGCTACATTGTGACTGCTCTGGACAGCACTTTGGTACACTCAGGTGGCATACATCAGTTACAAAAATCCTGTGCACTAGCCAGGTACAAAGGAAAAGCCCCGGGAACTTTTGAATTTCATTTCCTGTTTGGCCAGAGTGGCAAACTCAGCAGCACAGATGACCATGCAGTCCCCCCAGAATCACAGAACTTAGGATGTTTCTACACTCCCTCTATCATCTCCGTCCCTGAGGTTATCGCAGATTAGAAGGTGAAAAACACGCACTTGCAATGACATGTTTTCTGAGCTCATGCAGTCCTCCCCCACTGATAGGGCACAGCTTAATGCATGGAGGCATTCAGTGGCAGAGGCCCGGAAAGAATTAAGTGAGAACGAAGAGCGGAGGCAGGATGCGATGCTGAAGCTAATGGGGGAGCAAACGGACATGATGAAGCGTCTGTTGGAGCTGCAGGAAAGCCAACAAGAGCACAGACCCCCGCTGCATCCACTGTATAACCGCCTATCCTCCCCTCCATGTTCCATAGCCTCCTCACCCAGACGCCCAAGAATGCGGGGCGGGGGGGAGTGGGGGGGCGCTCTGGGCACCCAGCCACTCCACTCCAGAGGATGGCCCAAGCAACAGAAGGCTGTCAAACAGTTTGATTTTTAGTGTGGATACAATAAGCAATGTGGCCTTTTCCTTCCCTCCTCCCCCACCCCACCCAGGCTACCTTGTCCGTTATCTAATTTTTTTTTTAATTAATAAAGAAAGAATGCATGGTTTCAAAACAATAGTTACTTTATTTTGAAGGGGGAAGGGTGGTTGGCTTACAGGGAATTAAAATCAACAAAGGGGGCAGGTTTGCATCAAGGAGAAACACACACAACTGTCACACTGAAGCCTGGCCAGTCATGAAACTGGTTTTCAAAGCCTCTCTGATGTGCAGCACACCTTGCTGTGCTCTTCTAATCGCCCTGGTGTCTGGTTGCTCAAAATTGGACACCAGGCGATTTGCCTCAACCTCCCATCCCGCCATAAATGTTTCCCCCTTACTCTCACAGATATTATGGAGCACATAGCAAGCAGCAATAACAATGGGAATGTTGGTTGTGCTGAGGTCTGACCTAGTCAGCAAACAGCACCAGTGAGCTTTTAAATTCCAAAGGCACAGTCTACCACCATTTTGCACTTGCTCCACCTATAGTTGAACTGCTCCTTACTACTGTCCAGGCTTCATCAGCCACGGGAGCAAGGGGTAGGCTGGGGTAGGTGTGACCGTGTGCTGCTGCGGCTGGAAGAGCAGCCCGAGGCAGAAGCCTCCAGCTCGTATGATATTCCAGGCAGGACTGAATCTCCATGAGACGAAACTTAAAGAAAAGAATGACCTGTAGTCTCTGGCTCCCATTTGGTGCTCTAAGAAGAGGATAGCCATGTCTGTCCATCGACCTCACCGAGGTCTGCCAGGAGCACCCAGGAGATGTACGACTGCTATCAGTCCTACTTCACCATCTGCCGCGAAGGCAAGGAGCTGCTACTGTGTAGCAATGCAGTACTGTGTCGCCAGCAGCACCCAGGAGACATACGGTGACAGTGAGCTGAGCGGGCTCCATGCTTGCCGTGGTATGGTGTCTACACGGGTAACCCAAGAAAAAAAGGCGCGAAACGATTGTCTACTGTTACTTTCACGGAGGAAGGGAGAGCGGGGGGCCTGACGACATGTACCCAAAACCACTTGTGAAAATGTTTTTGCCCCATCAGGCATTGGAAGCTTAATCTAGAATTCCAATGGGCTGCAGAGATTGCGGGAACTGTGGGATAGCTTCCCACAGTGCATCGCTCTGTAAGTCGACGCTAGCCACGGTAGTGAAGACGCATTCCGACAACTTAATGCACTTCGTGTGGACATACGCAATCGACTGTATAAAATCGGTTTCTAAAAATCGACTTCTATAAAATCAACTTAATTTCGTAGTGTAGACATACCCTAAATTACTCCAACTGCTTCAGATTTGTCAGGAACTGTAGGTACGGCTAAGATTTTGTCATGCATATTTTTAGTAAAAGTTAGGGACAGGTCACGGGCAAAAAAGAAATATTAACCGAAGTCGTGACCGGTCCTTGACTTTTACTAAAAATATCCTGGACAAAATGGGGATCTGCAGATCCCTATATCGTCCGAAGGGGGGCAACCATGCAGGGGCTAGGAGCCCTCTGCAGCAGCTGGGGGCTGCAAGGTAAACCTGCCGCCTGCAGCTCCAGGGGTCCCTGTCCCTGCTGCCCGTGGGGGCCGGGTGTTGCAGGGTACCCCCATCACCTGCAGCTCCCGGGGCCTGCTGCGGCGGGGAGCTCGGGGTGCCACTGTCATCCACGAGCTTGGGGGTGCCACCACTGCTGCCTGGGAGTTCCCTTGCCGCCCGGGATCCCTGCAACCTCTATGACTAAATCGTAGCCTTAGCTGTATGATATAAAGGGTTACATTAAATTTAAAAAAAAAAAAAATACATAGTTCTGTAGGTTATAAGAGCTAAAGAATATAAGAACAGCCATTTTGGGTCAGACCAATCGTCCATCTAGCCCAGTATCCTGTCTTCCGACAGCGGCCAATGCCAGATGCTTGAGAGAGAATGAACAGAACAGGTAATCATCAAGTGATCTGTCTCCTGCTGCCGATTCCCAGCTTCTGGCAAACAGAGGCTAGGGACACCATCCCCATCCATCCTGGCTAACAGCGATTGATGGACCTATCCTCCGTGAACTTAGCTAGTTCTTTTTTGAACACTGTTATAGTCTTGGCCTTCACAACATCCTCTGGCAAAGAGTTCCACAGGTTGACTGTACGTTGTATGAAGAAATACTTCATTTTGTTTTAAACCTTCTGCCTATTAATTTCATTTTGTGACCCCCATTTCTTTTGTTATGAGGAATAAATAACACTTCCTTATTTACTTTCTCAATACCAGTCATGATTTTGTAGGCCTTTAACAGATCCCCCCTTAGTCATCTCTTTTCCAAGCTGAAAAGTGACAGTCTTATTAATCTCTCCTCATATGGAAGCTGTTTCATAACCCTAATCATTTTTGTTGCCCTTTTCTGAACCTTTTCCAATTCCAATACATCTTTTCTGAGATGGGGTGAACACATCTGCATGCAGTATTCAAGATATGGGCACACCATGGATATAAGGACATACAAGGACAATATGATATTTTCTGTCTTCTTATCTATCCCTTTCTTAATGATTCCCAAAATTCTGTTAGCATTTTTTTTCTTTTTTTTTTTTTTTTTTTTGGACAGCCACTGCACAGTGAGTGGATATTTTCAGAGAACTATCCACAATGAGTCCAAGATCTCTTTGAGTGATCACCGTTAATTTAGACCCAATCATTTATAGTTCAAGTTTGTTAGAACTCGTAGGAAGGCCTTGGGGAAAAAAGTGACTTATTTGGAAAAACTGGACCTGAAAGATAACTGATAAGATAGAAGTAGAGGCCCCAATTATTAAAGATAGTTAATAAGAAAAGATTGTGCATGTTGAACCAATACTGACCACAAATTGGCCAAAATCTGATTTTACCTAAGTTAGCAATAGAATATGACATCATTTGTTTGTTAAAGGACATAAAAGGATGAACTCTTAGAAGGTTTATTGCTAATACCTGCCTGATTAAGTTGGAGCTGACCAATATGAGTCTAAACATTCCTGGGTTTAGTCTGTTGGTTAGTAGGGAGGGGCATCTCTCCCCTCATCAGCCCTGAGCGCCTGCGTGGCATTTAATAGGTGTCTTCCCAATAAAACAGGACCATCTGTAATCTCTCCCCCTTTCAACCTATGGCCAGAGTAACAGCTGCAGGAGACTTAAATGTGGATGTCTATTTTGAGATCACCAATGCTTTTCAAACTAAACTATTAAACTCCCTATAGTTTGAAGAAATTATTTCACTGTAGATCATTCTCTTAAAACTGACCAGTCAGATTTTTAGCCTCTACTTAGTTTTTTTGTTGGTGTAGGGGACTGCTCTGATGACGTGTCAGATATCAATAACAGATGCCTAAGCTAGGATTGTCAGATATGAAAAGTGTCTCCCCTCTTGAGGAAATCTGTATAAGTGTTAGTGTGACCCCAGAATCTTGCTACTAAATGAGGGTGAGGAGGAAGACATCAATCTTAAGACAGAACAGAAGGAGAGCAGTAGAAGCATCTGTACTGGGAAGGGGAAAATATCCGACTCCTGGTTTGGATGCAGAAGCTACCCCCTTATTTCACTGACACTACAGTTCAGTGAACCCTGCTCACCAACTCCTGTCCCCTTTCAAAGCAGCAACTGTCTGCATCTCTCACTAGGTGGGACTGTGGGATTCTTGGACCACCAATCAGTAACATCAAATAGTTGGTTCACCTACTTTAAACCCTTCTCACCACAAAATGACTGAAATGATCCCATAATCCAGCTCTTCACTCTTCTTTTCAAATCATAGAATCATAGAATATCAGGGTTGGAAGGGACCTCAGGAGATCATCTAGGCCAACCCCCTGCTCAAAGCAGAACCAATTCCCAACTAAATCATACCAGCCAGGGCTTTGTCAAGCCTGACCTTAAAAACTTCTAAGGAAGGAAATTCCACCACCTCCCTCGGTAACCCATTTCAGTGCTTCACTACCCTCCTAGTGAAAAAGTTTTTCCTAATATCCAACTTAAAACTCCCCCACTACAACTTGAGACCATTACTCCTTGTTCTGTCATTTGGTACCATTGAGAACAGTCTAGATCCATCCTCTTTGGAACCCCCTTTCAGGTAGCTGAAAGCAGCTATCAAATCCCCCCTCATTCTTCTCTTCTGCAGACTAAACAATCCCAGTTCCCCCAGCCTCTCCGCATAAATCATGTGTTCCAGCCCCCTAATCATTTTTGTTGCCCTCCGCTGGACTCTTTCCATTTTTTCCACATCCTTCTTGTAGTGTGGGGCCCAAAACTGGACACAGTACTCCAGATGATGCCTCACCAATGTTGAATAGAGGGGAATGATCACGTCCCTCGATCTGCTGGCAATGCCCCATCTTATACAGGCCAAAATGCCATTAGCCTTCTTGGCAACAAGGGCACACTGTCGACTCATATCCAGCTTCTCGTCCACTGTAACCTCTAGATCCTTTTCTGCAGAACTGCTGCCTAGCCATTCGGTCCCTAGTCTAGCAGTGCATGGGATTCTTTCGTCCTAAGTGCAGGACTCTGCACTTGTCTTTGTTGAACCTCATCAGGTTTCTTTTGGCCCAATCCTCTAATTTGTCTAGGTCCCTCTGTATCCTATCCCTACCCTCCAGCGTATCTACCACTCCTCCCAGTTTAGTGTTATCTGCAAACTTCCAGATCATTAATGAAGATATTGAACAAAACCGGCCCCAAGACCGACCCTTGGAGCACTTCGTTTGATGCCGGCTGCCAACTAGACGTGGAGCCATTGATCACTACCTGTTGAGCCCGAAGATCTAGCCAGCTTTCTATCCACCTTACAGTCCATTCATCCAGCCCATACTTCTTTAACGTGCTGGCAAGAATACCGTGGGAGACCGTATCAAAAGCTTTATACACCTTTGAATGTAATAGTTATAGGGGAGTCGTTTCTTACGCAGGGGTTAGGTTCTGAAGTCAGCGTGTAAGGCGAAAATCGCGTATAGTCAAAAGCTCATTGAGTGGAATGGCAGGCGGAATCGCCCGCACTACAGGTACAGTATTTAAATTGCTATTTTTCTCTTTTTTGTTTTTGTTTTGCCGAGCGCGTATAGTTAAAACAGCATAAGTTAAATGCGCCTATGATGCGATTCCACTGTACTACATTCACCTCTCTGGGCTTAGCAGATGGGAGTACGGTCTCTGCTCTTCCTTCCTCTCCTTAGCCAAGTCAAGTCCTATCCAATCGGATTTTTTTCAATAAGTATTTTGAATTTCTGAAAGTGTACAGGTAACTTGAAAACCAAATAAAACTGAAAGATCATTACACATCTCACTCTACAGCTGTAGTTGACAAATCTTACGTGTCTGTTTTCTCTTTGTCTCCAAGCAGCTAGCTCTTTAGAAGCCAGCTCTTCTGGGCTCATTCTTATGAGATGATCAGGGGTAACCTCTCCTTTCAGTACTCTCTTAAATAATATCTGGAAGAAGGACAAACATTAACTAGTGATGTAAAAAAAAAAGTTGATTTCTAACAACAAATCAATAAGCAGCAAATTAAAACAACTAGAGTAGCAGAATAACCTTTGGGAATATATTCTATACTTGATGCCAGCACTATACATTCTTATCTATAACCCATTATTCCTGGGAATACAAATTACTTTACAGCAATTCCAGACCTTAAGAGGTATTATTGTGGAAAGTATTAATGGGTTTTGTGGAGAGAAACAAATCTGTAGGCCATTAATTTTTTTCTTCACATCAAAGCCAAAAATTGGTTAAACTTTTTTTCTTTAAACATTTCATATTTACAATTACGGAAACACATAATAAGATGATGTTCAAAGGAAAAATTAGCATAGACCAACTGCAGCAGTGATTTCATGAAAGATATTTTTCAGATCTTTAAAAAGAATGTAGCAAATTCCATACAGTACTCAGCAGAAAAAGGGTTGGAGGAAGAACTATAGAGGCTAGAGTCTGTACATAGTTTTTATACCAATTTAAATCACTTTAATTAAATGGGTGCAATCCACTTGGGCAGCTGTGTAAAGCAGATAAGAAAAACTAGTTCTTTGTACTACCGAAGGAGAATCTGTAGAACTTTGTGTATTACCCACTGAACAGTGAGCTCAAGGTTGCATCTTTCAAGTCACCAGCATTGGACTTTATATAGTGATCTATGTACCAAGACAGGGACACGTAGTTATGATCAAGAACAGAGCAATGGATAGAGTTCCATGAACCAGGACAATTTTCTTGTTAAAAATCCGGATCTTGAAGACAAGAAGCATGATGGCTGGTAGTGGGTGGGTGGGAGGGAAGGGAGGTGATGCAGCCTAATGGAATGTCTTCACAGGAAAATGTTATTATAGTAGTGGTGTGGATTAGGGGATTGATAATTCTGAAATGAATGGAATAAAGGTGAAATGGAAGGATAGGCTGCTGGACAGAACTGAAAGTGGATATGGGTAAAATGGGATTATGTGGAAAGCAGTGGCTGAAAGAGACAGTGAAAGGAGAGAAACAGACCAAAAGGGTTGGACAATGGAAGGAATATGGCAGCATGGGCAAGAAGTCATGGGGAAATGTGGACACTGGAGACTCAAAGGTCTTAACTGAACAGGGAAAGGAGAAAAGAATATGGAGAAAGATGAAAGGAGAGGACTTCTGTAGAATAAGAGAAAGGAAAAGAAGGAGGAGACCAGAATGTGGAACAGTTAATCAGCTAAAGGATTTCTTTCTGTGAAAGAATTATAGATGAAGAACACATACATTATTTTTGGGATCCTTTAGATTGAACATCAAACTTCTGTATTTGTTCTTATATTTAGAATCTGTGTCCCGAAAAAAAGAAAACAGTTCTTTTTCAATCCTTGTGGCAACTTTTGCTGCTCTTTCCTCAGGAATCTTCAAACTGGAGTCTGTAAGTCTGAAAAAAAGAGTATAGAATTTTTTAAAATAAATAACTATATATGAAAACAGACAATTCATCTGGCAATGTACCTATACCTTTTCATCAGAATTTCTTTAAGAGACTGTCTGACACTTTGTCTTATCTGATCAGCAGAAGGTTTGGAAGCTGGCACAGCTGGTGGAGGTATATTACCAGTTGATCCCCCTTTCTCAGTTTTCTTTTTCTTGAATTCTTGTTTCTCGTGAACACCTAAATCAAAATATGCTAAAAATTAAAATCTTAAAGATAATTTTACAGTAGCTTGAATGTGGGTTTTTTTTAAACACGGGCCTGAACAGATTAAAACAACAACAACAAAAACCTACATAAAGGTGACCTAAAGAGAGTGGACAATAGATTTGTGGTCCGTATTTTAAACTGTATGGATAAAGCTTGAAAGGTTTCTTTACAAAAAAAAATATATATATATATTGGGGGATAAGGGGTGTTTCAGCTTGTTTTTAAAATACAGGAAATTCAGATCTTATCTATCTTAGAACATTAGGGATAACCAGCAAATTAATGGAAAGATCTTTATTCAGTCAGTCTTAAAACTCTGGGGGAAGCTGTTGGTTTCTATTCAACACCAACACCCAACAAACGTTTGGAGAAAGAATGTCTTTGTTAAGAGTTTTAAACAATCTCACCCCTTCAAAGACTTACGCCGTGGCTACACTCGAAACTTCAAGGCGCTGCTGCAGGAGCGCTCCCGCGGCAGCGCTCTGAAGTGAGAGTGTGGTTGCATGCTGCAGGTACTCCACCTCCATGAGGGGATTAGCTTACAGTGCTGGGAGCGTGGCGCTTTACAGTGCTGTAACTTGCTGCGCTAACACCCCTGAGCGAGAAAGTTGCAGTGCTGTAAAGCGCCAGTGTAGCCATAGCCTTAATGACATCAGTAAACAAGAGCAGAAAATACAGTTAGTTGCCTGTTGTGTTTTGGGTATTTGTTATATCAACAACTGCATCTCTGTTCTAATAATGCAATTTCTGTATTGTTACCGTTGAAATGCCTATCACTATTTCTGAAAGATGATCCAAAAATAACTGATGTTATTAAATATATTAATTTACAGCAGTGAATCCACATCAGACATGCCTTTGCCTTATGTCCAAAGGAGAATAGTGTACAATAATGAGAAAATATTTATTTTAAAGTATCAACTTTACTATCTAGAAAAATAAGCTGTATTAATTTTTATACAGAATAAACATGTTCATCCCTTTCATATATAAAGAGTACTGAAGAAAAATGTCCTTAAAATGTAATTATTTTAAGAAACCATGTAAATTATCAGAATCCCAAGAAAATTTTCCAAGACGTCTAGAACAGCTCTCAGTTACTGCCACTTTTGAGAAACAAAAATATTCCCAGGCTTCTGTAGCCCGTTGGTTTACGGATTTTTTCTTCCACATATAGCCAACCAGAAAGAAAATAGGCCAGCTTTTATTAGTTTGACTTTATTTAGTTTATTTTATTAGTCTGACTTTTTAATTCAGATGTTCATGAATCTCTCTAATAATGCACACTGAATTGTTCAGTGAAATAAACTGAAAATTAACATAGTGGAAAGCACTTATCTGTGCATAAAATTTCATTTTAATCTAAAGTAAACTTTCCCATTGAAATTGGCATTTCTAAGCCTATTAGCCCTAAATTTCTTCCAGCTGTTAAACCTGTATGACAGAAGCATGGAAGATTATGAACACTCTCTTATACTAAGTGTTTTTAAACCTACTGTCACCACTTACGTCATTTTTCAATTAAACTGCCACCTCCAGCATGGTGGAAAAAATAATTTCAGTTGTAATCCTTTTAATAATACAACTTGTAGGTTATTTATGTTTCTAAGCATATGAAATTTCAAACAGCAGTAGTAAATTAAATTGGCATTCTTTTCCCTGTAAGAATTTATGAGGAGAAAAAGAATAAAACCATTTATTTTCGGTTTCATTTTTCAGATAAGGGATCAACAATTCAGAATTGAAGAAATAGTTGGATGTGTTTTTGTAACAGTTACAATACTTTTCTTTTTAGCAGCACTTTCATATGATTTCAAAACATTTTACATACATTAATTAATGAGTCACATTCATAAGAGATTTAGTATGTCCTTTTTAGGTCATTATGGAGACAATCCCTGACTTAATCATTAGGAGTACTCCGTGGTTGTGTCCTCAGCTCCCCCGACTTGCTACCTGACCCCTGGGCAAATCACAGACACCCTCCCCGCCTCAAAACTGACACATCCATGACACAGTAGCAACTTGCCTGCCAAATTTCAAAAGTCCCTGCTCCAAAGCATGAAGGGACTAGAGCTTCTCAGCAAAACAGTCAAAAGATTTAACACACACATTTTTTTTTAACCTCTAATCTCCTTTATCGAAATATGACTGAACTATTTTTGCTGAAACTTAAAAATAATTCAGACTCAGGCAGGCACCATGGAAAATTTCTGCATAACGTTTGGGAGAAATATGGAACTGAAAACCAGATCCTATAAAGTGTCAAGCAATCTTAAGAACAAACAATGCTACGAGCTCCTATAATCTAGGAGAAAAAATAAAGCCTTAATTAATACCCAGTTAAAGATTAAGGATCCATTTAATAAAGGTATTTAGGCGTTGTTGTGCTCAGCATTGCAAAACCAACTGATTTAGGAGCCTCTCGTTTTTCAAAAGGGCTCTTAAGTGCCTAAATCACTGCCCATGGGATTTAAGCTTCTAAACCCCTCCTGAAAATGAGGCTTAGGCATTGCAATGCTGAGCACAGCAACACCAAAATACCTTTTAAAAATCTGGGCCTAACTGCCAAACTAATAAGGTCTATGTTTAACCATTTATGTGCTAAAGGACCTCACCAATAATTCCTATGTTAGAGGAATATAGCATAGAAATGTAATTTAACCACTTTTTAATATTTTTTCCTTTCTTTACTTTAAAATCCTCTTGCTACTTCCTGATTCACTGGAAGTATTCCAGAATGTATCAGTGAGATCACATCTACCAGAAGTCTCATTCTTATCCCTGCAATTCATGGTATCAAGGATGTCCAAGAATCCTGCAAACTGACATTTTAGCAAACCAAGAATTATAAGGATTTCTCAGGGATTAGGAAGGAAGAATTTTTTAACTTTACTGGTGCTATTTAGCACATACGTTTTCATTTAAAATATGCATTTATTTGTAAGGTTTCAAATATATTCTTCCAACCAAAAACATAATTACTAGAATGCCAGTGTTAGAGATGGTCCAAGAAACAATTCTTGCAATTAGCTCAACATTATATGTAGGCTAGGTTCAGAGTTTGTGTTCAAGGATTAACCAGACAGCTGTAGTTATATGGCACCAAAATTTCATGAGTTGCTCTCAGAAGATTTCTGCCCCAAATTTTGTAAATTTCACAAGATAAAAATCTTGTAAGATTATTCTTTGTATAATATTTCTGACACAGTAGTTTGTACCTTAATTGGAGTTGGAAAATATACCCCTTACAACTTTTGATGCAATTTAGAAACAAAATTTTATGGGTCATTTGGATAAGAACACTCTTCTCCACCCCCCTTTTCCAATGAAATTTGGGGCAAGGGACCCAGGTGATATTTTCGATACAGAAGAATAAAGAAATTCAAATATCCTACAACAACCATAACATGTAAACTCATACACATAGTATTTCGTATTTTTCTAGAGCAGCGATTCTTGATGTTTTTCAATGTAGACCAAACTTCGTAGACTGTGAGCATTTCCTCTCCCATTCTTGATAGCACAGACCACCTCTCCTTCCATTCACAATCATATAATACTTGTGCAGCAATTATAGAAGCTGCTTAAATGGGAAAGTAACATTAGGAAAGTTTTTCATGCATTTTCAACTGGTAAAGAACATTAAAAGAAGCAAAAAAACAAAAGATTCAGCACCACGTAAGCAGCCTGCTCTCTGCAGACCACAAGCAAGTGTTCCATGCCCCAAAATGTAAACAGAGCTGCTATACATAGAACTTTCATGTCTTGCTGACTATAGTTGCTGTTTGGAGTCTTATTACCTGATTTTACGGTCTTTTCACTTGAGCAAGAAACACTAAGAGAATCTTTATTTATTTTTTCACTCTTCTCTTCAGAGCATCGACGAGGAAGTGTAACTGTTTGTCCCATCTTCCGAATAGGAACTTGCCCTTTTTTATTATCAGAATCTCTGCATTCTGACAAATTCCTCACATCACCTGATTCCTGAAACAAATACTTTAACATATTAGTATGGTAACAAATGTGAAGATGAACTAAACTGCTACAAATCTTCCCCAAAGTATATTTTAAAAATAAAAATGTTGTATAATAAAAATCTCAAACTGAGAGGATATAAAGACATGCTCCTTAAAAAGCTATTGAAAAAGATGTCACAATTTACCACGAAGCAGTGTTTAACCGTTACTTCAAAAATTGGGTTCTTTGGTCTTGTGTTGTATTACCAAGGTAGCATTCCAGAGAACATGCAGTAAGTTCCTTGTTGAAAGCAGCTGTATTTTCTCAGTTAACAGTTTAAAATTTTTAAAAGTATATCATATGTAGAGATAGATTACACCTGTCTGCGAAGCAATTCATATGCAATAAACCTGGCAAATGTGCACAGCAAACAAGATCTAGTTAGAAAGGAAATAAATATTACTCAAAAGGAAAATCAAAAGTATTCTCTAAATCTCAATTTAAAGACTCCCACTGACTTCAATTCAGTTAGTATGAGTGCAGGGGGATGTTAAAAGACCTAATTCCCATTTAAGATCCCAGAGAAGGGCTCAAAAGGGTTTATTATTATTATTTTGTTGAATAAAGTTTATTGTTTTTTAAATCCACCAAGTGAACTGTAAATGATAAGATGAAGATGGACATATAAAGAACATACAAAACTTTCTCAATAGTTACATTATAAAAAGAAAAGGTGAATAAAAATCAAATATACTTGGAAAAAGTATTTTGAAAACATTTTAATTCAGACTAGTTAAAAACTTGAATTTGTAATCTTCTGTTGAAAGAACTAAGGATTCTAATCTTTAAAACTGACCAAACCAAATCAGTTGCTATTTGTAGTGTTGCAGCCATTTTGGTCCCAGAATATGAGAGACAAGATGGATGAGGAAATATAAAAGATATCACCTCACTCCCCTTGTCAAACCAAATCAGTGTAATTTGTGGAATATATAATGTATATTTTCAGAATGGGCATCACAAAAGGATTCATGAAACATGCATTAGAAGTTGAGGCAGTTTTATTTCCCCTTAGTTAATCTTACATGCTGGTTTTGGTTATCTTCTTCAGCTGAATTCTAAATAATATAATTTATATACAGATTACAATGAATATAAATGAGGGTTGGGTTTTTTAACTAAATGTTAACTATTGCATTCATAATTTTAATCATATACTAAAAATAAAGAATCTGAATAACTGTAATGAAACTAAGCCATTTCATTGCTTTAAACATTAGGTACTGATTGGTCAAAATGAGATCCAGAAAATAAATAATTTGAAACGGGGAGGGGGCAAGGATTACAATTAGTCGTTTAAATCTTTTTTCCCCTTCTGCTATTAAATTCATGATATAAACCACAATGCTGAAAAAAGCTTAAATTGCTTAAACAAACAAAACTAAAAAGTGTTGCTTTCATTTGATGTCTCAGTCACACTGACATGATCCTCCTAAGTAGTATGGGACTAGCTCTGGGGTGATCAGTTAAACAATGTCACCTGGTATTAGACAAATTCCAGATAAGGAATCTGACCTAATTTAACAAACAGGACAGGGAATGAGAAGGTAATAGTATCTTTGGGTAAAAAAAAAAAAAAAAAAAAACACATCCGTTTTGAGTATTATATCGAAGGGCAGTGAAATCCATGAGCTCTAGATAGCTATGTAAGAATGACTGCATTGAGAGGTGACTAAACCTAATTACCTCCAGAAAAAAGTTAATTGGAAAGTTGGTTTACAAGACATTTCCATGAACAGACACAAAAAAACAAAAAGTAATAAGGAAAGATCATGAAGTATTCTGATCAAGTGTTTAAAGCCCTGTTGCACAAGTACTTAAATGTACTGAGATAGATGGAGTTGGCAATTGAACAGAAGGGAAATTTAAATAAGATCTTTATTATTATGAACTGAAAAAGTTTTTAGAAATACCATCCTTCACCACCAAACCTTGGACATGTATTCACTGGGAGAGCTCTGAACCTCTTTGGGAGCGAGAACATCTCCAGGAATTTTCCCTCCTGCAGAACTATACTGCCTCTTCATCTCTGTTAAGGAGCCAGCTTGCTCTAGGGAAGCAAGCTGGCTCTTCCTCATCTCCAGAAGCTGCCATGCAAGATAATGGTTATTACAGGATAATGGTTAAGATGGGGAAGGGTTTGCAACATCATATTTTTCAATGCGTGTGCGCACACACACAAAAAACAAGGTAACGGCAGTTTAGCAATAGTACTCACTTCAAAATAGCCAAACCAGTTTAAAGGAACTAATTGGAACAGTATGCCTATAGCAAAATATTAGATAACAAGTTTTAGCCTAGACTGAAGTTTTATGAAGAGTTATAAACCTGGGGGGAATTATTTTAATTGAAAGGAATAAGTACTATAATATTTCAAATAGTAAAGAATATTTTTAAAGGAACTTTAACCATCTTAAATAAGCCTTACCCGTCTAAAAATTTTGACTTTGTGCTTCATTGTATCATCTGTCTGCTTAGCTCTCTCATTTGTTACACTGGGATTACCAGTATGAGTTTGCTTTGACATCCCAGGTTTTTCACATTCCATTGTTCTATCTTCTCTATATGCTTCAAGTTTCAGTTGAGTGTCCAGTATATTTTGATCACAAGATTCTGTTTTTTTGTCTTCTTCAGCACAACATTTCACACACACATATTCTTTATCTTCTTCTCCCATTCGTTGTGCTTGAGAAAGACTCAACCCAACACAGTCACCATGAAACCAATCATCACACCTACCACAGCCTACCATAAACCTGAAAATAAAACAAAACAGTATCAATCAATGCACAGAGGGAGGTAGAATTTCATATCAACTATAGCCTACTTGTTAAATAATTTATCAAAACAGAGCAATTTGTTCTTACCTGTTAAATTTTCTTTAAGCTTTACATCCATTACTCCAGCCTTATGACATGGTTAGATCTTCCCATGTGAAACTGAGAAAATGTGGCATAATAGTCCAGGAGATCACAACTTCAACATGAATTCCCACCCATAACCCCACACAGACAAAGAAATCCTCCTTAGGAATACAGTTTAGAGAAAAAGTCATAGGAAAATAAAAGAAGGCTCAAGACTGATGAACATAAGACTTAAAAAGATAATATGCTCAGACAAGAAAAAGTTAACTCTCTGCACTGGCATCAAGGAATCCAACCTGTCAATAGGCAACATCCCAAATATTGAACTAGCATAAGCTGCCAAAGCATAAGGAAAATGTTCAAAAATGTTGACAATGAACAAAACTCAGCTAAATCCACTGCTTAAACCTCAAGCCATTAAAAAGCTGATAGAATAAACCAACAGACAGTATATGACAGATTTCAGCAAATTGTTACATTTTGTTTTATTCCTCTGTAGTTTTGTGGGGCACAGGCTCATTTTCAAACCATGGCTGGTTTGGCCATCATTTTCATGGACATGCTATGTTTTTCTACTACATTGCAAAACTTTGTACATTTATTCACCCAAGTCAGTGGACATTTGAGAAAACTTTTCAACCCCTGAAATGTAGACCTCTAAAAATGTACATCATCTCATTTGGTCTTCTCATAGATCTGCTTTTGTATTTTGTATGCAGAGATAACTTTAGTTAAAGTTAATAACATCCATTTTCTAATGTCTACAAAGACCCTGGGTATCTAACAAGGTTATGATTTTGCAAGTATTTTGGTATATTGTGAAGTCCTCCATTCTCTGCTCATCTGGTGCAATGCTCTAGTCAAATTACTTTTGAAGAATTCAGAAAACACTCTCTCCCTAAGTTAGAGACTTAATACATGAATGTATCTGTCTTGAAATACTATTCCTGTTAGCAGTTTCGTTTTTTTTTTTTTTTTTTTTTTTTTTTTTTAAATAACCCCTCACCTTAAAATTGAGACAGGCTAACTCTAAGGACTATTATTCAACTGATGTGAAATTTCAGAGTTCTCATGTCTGAACCCATCTTTCCCTTCTGAGCTTTTTTCTATTTTGTTTTTAAGAGTCTAGAAAACAAAAACGAAGTTAAATTTTGAATGAATTAAATCTACACTGGTCACAAGAATATCCTTATAAGTGTAGATAGGTTCTTTAATGCTGAGCACCTTGATCAGGGAATTTGTACTAATTAAATAGAAGACAACATTAATTTTAAAGTAATACAGTGCAAAGCTGACAATCAGCTCAAATGGTTTTATGACAAGTGCTTTAGAAGCAAGATAAATATAATGATTTACAAACCCTAATCTGCTCTAACCAGAAAGTCCCAAGAGTTCTAACAACTCCCTTTTGTCAAAAGACCCCAAGGAACCAGAAAGAAAGAAGAAAGAAATATGGAGATATACCTATCTCATAGAACTGGCAGGGACCCTGAAAGGTCATTGAGTCCAGCCACCTGCCTTCACTAGCAGGACCAAGTACTGATTTTGCCCCAGATCCCCAAGTGGCCCCCTCAACCAGATTCCTATTCACCTACCTGCCTTCCTCTCACAGTTGCGATGCTGAAGCTATTTGATGACTCACCTACTTTGCAAGAATATATTTCTATCATAAATTATGTTGAAAGGTTTGGAAATTCTTTGATTCTCATTCACTAGGAAACTGAAGGTAAACATTCCAGATGGCTCTGAGACACTGGCAGTTGGTCTAAGAAACTACAGGAACCTCAAAAGACCAAAAAACCTGAAAGCCTATGTGTCTAATACTAGAAACTTGAGACCCTAGAGTAGGAAGTTAGTCAATATGGTTGTCTTGGTTCTGATCACTCTTATAACTAGTATAAATCAGCAGTAAAGTCAATGGAGGTGTGAAATTGGTTTAAGAGGAGAATTAGGTCCAGAAGTTTTAGGGGAAAAAATCACTTCCAACTAGCTGATTTCTCTGAGATTCCAACTTTACTTGACATAATGACTGTTTTCCTGTTGCAAACAATCCAGTTATCTGGTTTATGAATCAGAAAAGCAATCTTTTCACTACTGTTTGTGTATACTTAGTTCATGAGCACTTATTTTGCCTAAAACATGCTGGCAAGCACTCATAGATGTGTTCAGTTCCAATCATAAAGCTACAAGTTCCTGAAAGCTTTCTATGAGTATGATATTAGTATTTTCAGATCTACATTCTGGCAAAATGAAGAATTCAGGAGAAAGTTGGTTACATTTGGAGGTAATCACTTTTCACAGCCTCATTACAACCACAACCAAAATATTCATGAACATACTCCGAGTCAGAGAGAGATTGAAGGGAAGTTAAACTCCTGAAAATTATTGTTCTTTACTGTCAATCCTAGAGCACACACCTGATGGGAGTATACATAATATGAATTTCTGTTTTACAATTCAATGATCCACAGGAATATGTTCCACTTAGACAACAGACATCTGCCTCATCGTAAGAAAATATTGGTCAAGATCTGGGACACCAAAAATGGATACAAAAACAACCCCCGAAACATATAAGAAAACAATGTAATGTTTCAACTGTAGTTGAAAAAAAGACTTTTAAAAGCAAACAGTCAATTTTTTAAATTTTCCTCATGTTTAAATAAAGATGTTTATATCCATTTTTGGTGTACCAAAGCACTATTAATTCATTTTGGTTAAAATTTGAAGGAAACAAGGAATGTAATGTCCAGCAGCAGTGACTGGCCCTTAAAGTAGAATTAAATTTAGATACAGTTTAACTCTCATCTTCTAATTTGATATGGAAATGCAAGCATGTTAAATGCAAGACCAGACAACTTCAGATTTTTTTTAAAGGAACAAGGAAACTATAGGCTTTATCTTTGAGAATTTTTCTGCAACTAATGGCCATTAAGTTTTTTGAGATACTAAGAAAACATTTTAATTACTTTCTAGATGAAGAAAATAGATTAAGATGATCAAGCATGGAGAAAGGATCTCCATAGACTGATATTTGAATAGTATTTGGACTGATATGTGGTCAGCACTGTTCCTTTCCCAGGAGGAATACCAACCTCCCAAACATAAGAAGGTACTGATCACCCTCAACTCTGGAGTTAAGGCACTCAGGACCTGGTCCTCTGAGGCTACCTATTTTTAAAAGTAGAGTGGTGGACAGGTCTAAGAGGTAGGTGATTAAGTATGATGTCTTTTATTTTTCAGAGCCTTGAATACTGGCAGCTTTGTTAACCTGAAAGAGTTTATTCTGTAAAATGAGGGCTGTAACTTTGATTTGGCCTGTCTGAAACCTACACTAGAAAAATCTAGACCATTCTTTAACAATAATGAAAATAAGGCAAGTTTGACGTTTCAAGTGCATTTCTCTAACTATATCTAAACTGCTACCAGGGGTAGCCGTGTTAGTCTGTATCCACAAAAACGAGGAGTCCGGTGGCACCTTAAAGACTAACATTTATTCGGGCACAAGCTTTCGTGGGCAAAACCCCCACTTCTTCAGATGCATTGTGCACCTGAAGAAGTGGGTTTTTTAACCACGAAAGCTTATGCCCGAATAAATGTTAGTCTTTAAGGTGCCACCGGACTCCTCGTTGTTCTTATATCTAATTAGGATAATTTCAAGCCATGAAGTACATCTAATGGCCTAGGTAGTTTTCAAAGGAGAAACTGACTGTTGCTCAAAGCCCCAGATATTTGTGGTTTATTGGAGAAACATATGCTGTCAATGGTATATTTTCTATTGGTTAAAGATCAATGCAGACAAAATAAGACACTCTCTCTCTTCAGACAGGGCCTATAGCATTCTCAAATCAGGATGAATGTTGCATACTTCTGTTATGACATCACTCTGAACTGTCTGGAGTGAAGTGAACTATCAAAAGAAATGACTGTCTGGTGACAGAGGTATCCTTAATTAGCTTTTTTGGGAACTTGATGAGAAGACCCAACTTTTAGTGCATTTAAGATTGCACAAAAAAAGCATCCTATATACTAATTAAGGCTATAAGGTTGTGCCCAAAATAGGAAATCTGGTACCTCATAACTCTCCACTCTTAGTAGCAATTACGGAGGCTGTAACTCAGGAATTTACATTTACACTGTTTTGTCTAATCCTACTCAGAGAAGATGGAATTGTAATAAATATATTTGTGTTCTACCTACACTATAACTTCCACTCTTTCTACCAGTGAATCTGCACCACTGGTAAACTGCAGGTCCTTATTTTCCTAGTGTAGACAAGTCTTAAATTTTCTACTCATTTTAAATTATTTTTTCAATGTATTTATTTGCAAATCAAGAAAAAAATTCACTAGAAATTTCAGCTCTAGCACATAGATGATCTAGCTATTTCCCACACAGTTACAAGGGTTGAAAGAAAGGGAATAAAGGTTCCTATTTGAGCACTAGAATGGGAATAATTTGATTTTCCATGGGACCTTTTCTAATCTTTATCCACATTCTGGGTGTTTTTCTGCACCAACAAAATTAGTTTAAGTAATAGGAGTTATGGTTGGATAATGGAGAAGCTAGATAATGCGCAAAGATTAATAAAGGAGTCAAGGAGGGCTGAGGCCTGGCTTGAAGGATCAAGGATTTCTTCTTGCACAGCTGTCACACACTTGTGATTGAAGATGTTCTGATATCCTGGACTATTAACACCAAAAATTCTGACTGTAGACTGCTTCATAGTTTGAAGTGTGAGGAGCTTTACCCATGTTGTAAGGCTGGATTGGAAGATGTAAAGCTGAAAGAGAAAGAAATATGTTTTGAAATATTAATTCACACCAACATATTGAGTAAATCATAGAAGAATCAGAAGATTAGGGTCGGAAGAGACCTCAGGTCATCTAGCCCAACCCTCTGCTCAAAGCAGGACCAACACCAACTAAATCATCCCACCTCAAATGGTCAGGACGGCTTTCTTGTATTTTAATTTAAAAGTTCAGTAATATATAAGAATCACCACAAAATAGTTGATGGTACACCTCTATCCCGATATAACACGAATTCGGATATAACGTGGTAAAGCAGTGCTCTGGGGGGGGGGGGCAGATTAAAGCAAGTTCGATATAACGCAGTTTCACCTATAACGCGGTAAGATTTTTTGGCTCCCGAGGACAGCGTTATATCAGGGTAAAGGTGTATATAGAAATAGTAATGTCCCCAGAAGGCACCTCCTTTAATTCAATAGAACTTTTGAGTGAAAAAAAAAAAAGTTCTCTCTTATTCCCCTTAGAGAGGGACGCCTGCCTGTCTCCATATAACAAAATGAAGAGATACAGTCAGTTGAAGTATCTAATATTAAAAAGGAATTGGATTATACAAAGAAAAGATTGAGAGTAATGAAAATCTATTATTTCCTTTAGGATTAGCACATCTTTTCAAATCTCTTGGCATACACATTCATTTAGAGGACGATTCATTTCAAAGATAAAAATGTCCAGGCTGTATTTTTTCTAACACTAGTTATAACAAATGGAATGTGTTCAAGCCAAAGCAGATTGCTGAATGGCTGACAATTATTGAGGAATAAGAGCTTAAAAATACATCAGCCAGAAGTCAGTTTATTCATAAATCATTTGCTTTAGAAACGGTACTCATTAATAAAACCACACACACACAAAACAGAAAGGGTTCTATAAATCAGTCAAAATGAAGATCAATAATGGTCAGTGTTCAGCATCATTTGATACAGTTAATAAATGTAAATAAGTACATCATCACGAAGTCATTTGCTTAGCATTTTGTATTTGCAGTATATAGCAACAGGAGATCACGGACAACAGATCACTACTGCCATCTTGTAACAGTGTTTCATTCCAGCATTCTCTCTATTAATGGGAGCAAGGTCCCATCTCAAAAATTTACACAAGTCAAGGTACTACTCAGGTGTGTAAAATTAAGCACATGCATGTTTGCAGAATTGGGGGCTTACTCGGAAAGAAAAAAAGGAAAATAAAATCAGCAGTAAAGTGTAATTAATCTAAAAAAAATTTAAATCACTCCAAATTTTAATAACCATTATTTTCCATGTGTACATAATGCAAGAAATATTTTAACAGTCCTATTTTAAAAATAGTCTCAGTATAAAGATTCATTCACCTTCTGGAAATTTATTTTATGAAACAATTTGTCTACCACTGGCTCAGTTGTGTTATACCTGTATCACATTGCACAGCTCAGCAGGAGACACAGGATGGAAAGCAATTTTTATATTATCTTTTCCTGAATTAATAGAGATCTAGCTAGGTGAAGAATTAACTAATGGTGAATGACTGCACTCTTAGTCAACCATCACCTTGATACACACACACATTCAGAGATCTTCACAGGAGCTTTAGAGGAGTCTGCATGTTCCACCCTAACAAGCAACTATAGCCAATGGAAAGACTACTGACTTCAGTGGGCTCTGATTCAGACTAACTGTGAAAGATAGTTCACTTTCGAGGAGACCCCCAGTAAATAAATTAGTACGTGTTCTCTTGTCATCAAAGCATCTATGTGCCTGCATTGGTTTGTTTATTGCAAGTCTAGCTATGGAGTTTTTGATTTTGTAGCAGCAGGAACAACCTGGCTTTTAAAAATGTATCATCCGATCTTCTGGATGGCACTCATAGCAAGGCAAAAGAGCAATGTCAATTTATTATTTTTTTACACCAAGTTTCAATAGAACAACATTTAAGTAGTTTGACTTTTTTTTTTTTTTTTTTTTTTTTTAAAGGAAGAAAAATCAGAAGAAAATCTTCCTTCTGAATGTCTAATGTTACAAGGAGCTTTTCAGCAAGGAAGAAAGGGCGGGTCAAGAGCAAAAATCAAAAAAGCATAGTGAGAGAGACAGGACCATTAACAAAATGATGAACTTAACTAAACAAAGTGAAGTCAAATGCAAAAAGTAATGAAACTGAAAACAAAAACATTCTCTAATTTTTCAGTAATTTTAGACACCAATTCTGCAAGAGAACTACGATGGCAAGATCAGGGCCTTAGGTGTTACATGTAACTAAAAAAGCAAAAAAAATATTGCAGACAAATTTGATTTTCAAATTGATGTTCCTTTATTTTGTAGGCCTACCGATACCAACTTTAATAGTGTCCCTTTAATTTTATTTCCTACTGATGTGAACTAGCACAAATAATGTATGTGCCCATACAAAAAACTATAGTGTCAGAATCTTCAATGTGTACAGTATAGAACTCTGCCACCTGGTGATTATGCATTACAGTGCTGTTTTTAAATTATACTATCATATTAAACAAATTTTCCAGTCACAGCTATACGAGAGTAATATTTGTATACTTGTGGTCAATTAACAAATATAAATCATATCTTGTGTGTCATGCTTGTTTTAAGTTCTGGTCATCACACTCATTCATTCAACTATTTAGGCACCAATTCTGAAAACTTATACCTATGCTTAACTTTAAAAAGCGTTTGCAGGGTCTTCATCTCTTTCCTTGCCTACAGGGACATAGAACTTAATTTCTGATCCACTGCCATAATGATCTCTCAGAAAAAAGCCCTTATGGTGCTGCATTATGTGTATAAATATTCTATTTCAGGGGTGGCCAAACTTACCGACCCTCCAATCTTCAGAAGTTCGAGAGAAGGAGTGCACCTAATGGGGCTCAAGACTTCAGCCCTGGCAGGTATGCCCCATGGGGCTGAAGCCCTGAGAGAGAGAGACACGCTGCCAGAGGCAACACGTGGGGGGAGGCACATGGGGTCCCATGCTCCCCCCCCAATTTTTGCAAGGGTTTGCTGGCCCCACTTGGTCACATGATGCTGCCGGGCTCAGCAAGCTTGGAGCTGTGGCCATGGGGAGAGGCAGCAGCAAACAGTTGGGAGCTACAGGGAGAGCTGCTGCTTTTGCTGCTGCCTCTCCCCATGGAGCTAAAGCATTTGCCCCTTCCTGGAATTCCCAGCTGTTTGCTGCTGCCTCTTCACAGGAAGCTAACACCTGGGAGCTGCAGGGAGAGAACACAGAGTAAGGCATGACTCAAGATGCTGGGGGTGAGAAAGGGGGCTGATCCTTTAAATTGTGCCACCTCCCCACTCTCAGCAGGCACCAGTTGTCTCTCACAGAAACCCCTATCCCCAACACCCTGACATAGGGCAGAAGCCCTGAGCTCCCCCCTCCTCCCCCCCAAGTCTCGTAGACAGAGAATGGGGGGATGAGAGGGGCTCTGCAAGCCACAGTAACTGTAAAAGAGCAGCATTAAGCTCAGAAGCCGCAGTTTGGCCACCCCTGTTCTCTTTCTTTACTATGTATGTATTATATGTCTCATATCCCCTAACCTCAAAGTATCAATATAGTTTAAATATTATTTCCACACAGTAATGGATGCAATTGTTTTAAGTGAAAACTGTATAATTTCACAAGGAAAATTTTTAGCCTAAATATTTTTCCAACTTCACAAGTAAACTAGACAGAAAACTAGTTTTCTGTACTGTTTTAAAAAAAAAAATCTATTAGCGGAATATTATGAGACCACTTATATAGACTATTTACACATAAGTAGTCAGAGATCAGGTTACAGGTTTCAGAGTGGTAGTCGTAGTAGTCTGTATCAGCAAAAAGAACGAGGAGTACTTGTGGCACCTTAGAGACTAACAAATTTATTTGAGCATAAGCTTTCGTGGGCTAAAACCCACTTCATCGGATGTTTGCTACACCTTAATGTCTGCATTTTCAAATTGCCTTCCTGTGCAACCTTAAGATTTGTACTTATTTTAAAATCCAACTAAAGCCTTGATCCTGCAATTTGTTACACACAGGTAGACTGTTGCACATAACCCCAATTACTTCCATTGGGCTCTGCATGGGTACAGCAATCTGCCCAAAAACAAACTACAAGATCAGATACCAAGTGCATTAATAGAGATTTAAAAAAGTAAATAAATAAATAACATTCAAACCAAAGGAATTGAAAGTCATTTGAAAAAAGTTAAAGAATTGAAAGATATATTATTTTTAAAATCTAGCAAGGATGTTGCAATTTTATTACAACGATAACAGTTCCTCCAATGGAGGTTTTCCTTATGTAAAAACAACATACAGTAGGTAATTTAATTTATTAACTAGGCATTTGGTGAGCCCTGATCCATTAAGGAAAAATTCAAGGGGGCCAGAAGAGAGGAAAGTTTGCAATGTTTCCCTTGTGAAGCTTCCCACAGATTTGTAATATATGGTTAGGATTTGCCAGCCTGTAAAAAAGGCAGGGAGTTCAAGCCTCAAAGCCTGTAGATCTTAGGCACTGATGTAAAAGCCAGGGACACTGGAAACAATATAATAGAAGAGAATGCTGTGTAGGGTCTTATGTTTTCTACAAGCACAGGGATGAATATAGGATTCCTTCTGTATGCAGATTCCAGGATTTATCTGGCTCTACATAAAGAAAAACAAAACTTTTTGTTCTTATATAAGTTGCAAGACATACGAGCTACCTTCAGAAAAAAGTAAACTTGGAACTACTGTCCCTTTATTATTCTTCCTATTCTGCTAGTGCCATGAAAATATATTCACTTGGTCAAAATCCAGAAACCTAGTCCATTTCAACAACAGCATTTACAGAAAGTGCAAGGAAGAATTCCTCACATATAAATGCTGCAATCATACATAAAGATATGTTATTGGCTGAGGTGGGAGGGAGAAGGAACACCTCAGCATTAATATAGGATTAAAGTTGCAAAATCAAACAAGTTAGGAAATCCAAAAAGTTATGGTTTCTCATTAAAACTAACTCCGACACCTGGTATACCCCATATACATATTATGGTATGTATTATTAAAAAAATCAAACCTCAGTTTACACTGAGCAAGGAAAACAAATAGGAAATATGTGGTGGAAATGGGCAACTACATGGCAGTACACCATAACCAGCACTTCTGTTCCTGAAGAACTTCATCTTTTATTTATAAAAAAATTTCTAGCTGTTACACTACAAAGATATCACTTTGAATAGAATCAATAAAATACAGTCAGCAGACAAAATGAAACAATAGTACTAATGCCAAAAGCTGCCCCCCTCCACACTTCATAGATAAAGTAGATCCAAAGAATGCTGCTACTACCTTGGTTCCACTGAGGGTGGTGAGGTAAGAGGAAGAGACACCATGTACAGAAACTATGCAGAGAGGTTATAAAAAAATAAAATCAACAGGCACAATCCCCAGCAGAAGATACATTTGGGCTCCAATTGCTATTACTGATCGCGCTACAGTTTTCATGTCTATAAAGCCTATCCACACTGAGGGAACGGACTCCTGCTCTATATTCCAATCAACCTCTTTTAGGTCCCCTGTGCAAAGTACATATATTTTACCTTTGCACTTGGTAGCAGAATGACAGCATCTGTTCCTAAAAGATGAACTGTCCAATAATCTCAATATGGTACTGACCCTGAAGATGAACAATGTTAACTAATTTATTACTGTTACAGTAGAACCTCAGAGTTACAAACTGACCAGTCAACCACATATCATTTGAAATCGGGAGTATGCAATCAGGCAGCAGCAGAGACAAAAAAAGCAAATACAGTACAGTACTGTGTTAAATGAAAACTACTAAAAAATAAAGGGAAAGTTTAAAAAAAGATTTGACAAGGTAAGGAAACTGTTTGTGCTTGTTTCTTTTAAGTTGGTTAAAAGCAGCATTTTTCTTCTGCATAGTAAATTTTCAAAGCTGTATTAAGCCAATGTTCAGTTATAAACTTTTGAAAGAACCATAACGTTTTGTTCAAAGTTACGAACATTTCGGAGTTCCAAACAGCCTCCATTCCTGAGATATCCGTAACTGAGGATCTACTGTATTTTAACAGACATATCCATCTTAGCATATGATTGTGAGAGACCTTATTACAGTACCTCAAAATGTGATCCTTGTACATGCAAGAGAATCCCAAATTAACACTGAAGGAGAAACCTCAACATTTGGTATTTTTTGACTTAACTGATTAATTTTTGCAACCTTGGTTTTGCATTTTGGTAAGGGGGGGCAATTTGCGTTTGCATAGTATGTTAAAATGAAAATTTTTTCCAACCTTAATTCAAGTTGTATTTCATTAACATGAAACCAAACTTGCTAGTCATAAATTAGAAAGCTCTTGGCACACATTTTCCTAATTTGGGACTCCACTTCAGTTCCATTTCTTGTTTTTCATACCATCTACAACATAGCATTGACAAGCAACATCTAACAATGTTTAGAGAATTGTAAAAAGCAACACCGTGAACTTAAAATCTAGGTAATTTTTAAAAAATGAGTTAAGTTCCCAACTCAAAGTGTTTTTTCATTTCTCCCTTTTCCTATGCAATGAGTCACACAAAAAAAGAGGGAAAACTGGCTAAACTAGCTGCTTATACAGGGGAAATGGAGAAACTGAATAAACAAATGTCGTTAAATGCAAAGTAAACAATTTTTGGAGCTCTCTCAGTTTTAGTACTTGTGTGTTGTACTTTTAACAATATTCAGTAAAAACATTTCAGATAGGTACAGTTTTTAAGCTTCTGTCCCTTTTAAAAGCAGGTTTAATTACTGCTGCAGTAACAAGCACAAATAATGTAAAAACACACTGTCCCTGCAAAGGAAGATATTATAGAGAAGTTTTGCTTCCTCTTCTATTCTAAACTCAACCTAGTTTTTGAGATGAACACTTTGAGGATGTATGTTCAAATTAAACATACAAGTCCAAAATGAAGTAAAAAGTAATTCAAAAAACAAAAACGCTCCAACGGTTTTGTTTTGTTTTTCTGTTTGTAAAAACAACTGAAAAAGTGTGTGTGTGTGTGTGTGTGTGTGTGTGTGTGTGTGTGTGGAAACCACCAAGCCTGGGCAACAATGGAAGCTTCCTCAATCACCAATCTGTTCTGTATATACCATCCTTGGGAATGAGAGTGTGGTTCAATTCAAAGCCTATTTGATCCTGGACCTTTCTGCTAATACTGTTGAATGTTTCAATTTGTGCCAACTGTAGTAACAGTTCAGTGATACAGGAACCAGTCCAAAAGAAATGGACTGACACCACAAAACTCATGACACTTAACAGCTATCAGATGGTGGCAACTCCTGTGTCCTGCCAACCTGCATGGTGATTGAACCAGAGAATATATTATTTGTACAATGTAACACCTAGAGGCCTCCAAATAAAAATGGCTCCCCATTGCACTACACAATGTACCAACACACAGTATACAAACATACTGTCTAAATTAAATGTTTCCTATCCCATTACAATTCCCCGCGACATCCTGTTCCTAGTTAAGTTTTAAACATTTGTAACTTTGATTTTAAACTGAAAGTTCTGAGTCAAAGTAGAAATGGACCAAATTCATTCCACCTTAACTGCCAGCCCCCACACTGCCTATTAGTGATCAGATTCTCTAGCCACAACTGAACTTCACAGCTTAATTTTAAAACAAAGTGTTTTGAAGGTCTCTTACTAACTAGACATTCAGAATAGGAAGAAAAAAATTAAACATCCATGAAAAAGACAAGAAACACAGACACGTTTCAATTCAGTATCAATTGAAGGGACACTGTCAAAATAATTTAGGCCAAAAATTTACATTTTGCATTAAAAATGTTTTACAGAACATTTCAATTTATGTATTTAAAGCAATTTGATTAAGTTTAAACATTCCACTGAATTTTTTGCAATCCAAACACTTGCACCATGCGCTAGTGAATAAGAATCCGATAATAAAGCAAAAGTGAAACTAAATAAAATCTATATTCATTGTCCAATCTGAGTGAAATAATAGTAAACACAAAAAGCATAAATGGCAAAAAGGAGTCCAGTTTATCCCAACAAAAATGTTAAGTCTACAATATAAATAGTAAAAAGATGTTTAAAAATATATGTTAAAGAGTGACAGTGTCCCTCCAATCAAGTATTCCACAATAATCTTAAAATCCTTACAGTATTATTTAGTTTTCTATTATTTTATTCTTATAAATTCATCTTCTTCACATGAATTACTAATTTGCAGATTACTCTAGCTGCACTGTAAATATTAAAATACACATTTACTTCATGAATGTTCTGACAAGTAATCATGAAATTCTGGAACATGAAGGACATTTCTTGGTTGCAGATGCTGAATTTATATATAGTATGGTCCCTCAAATGCCTAAATATGATATAAACTTTAATCAACGAAATTATATATTCCTTGTTTCAGTCAGAAAAATGGAGTTCTACAGTATTCGTAGAATAATAGGAATTTCTATAAAGTGAACAGGTAAGGACTGATTCGACACTCATCTGATTGGTAGTGAAAGCACTTCATGCTCCATCTAGTTCAAAAGGTAGATAGGCAAAACTACTTTTAAAGTCAGAAATAAGAACAATTCTTCATAAATATAATCGTGGCAATAATGTAAAAAGTGAGACAAGAGGACTCATGTTATTGAACTAATACTTCTGTCTCATTAGAACATAATGCCTTGTTTCACTCCATCCACAACATGCTGAAAATGAACATTTTATTCAGTGAAAGGAGGACACCGTTAGCATCAGATGTGATCCATCTTTTTAAGTGAGCTAAATACAATTTCAAATACCACACACCTGCATGCAAGTCCCATAAAAAAAACTGTGGCTTTGTCATTTTTTAAAATGTTTTCTTCTCTCACTGTTGTATGAAAGACTCACAGAAACAATTATATTGACTAATCCACAAAGTAAACTAAAAGGAGAAAAAATATTCTCCCTAATCTTTTAGGCATAGTACACAGAGTTAGTTATAACAATAAAACACTTTCAAACTATTGTTTGACTTTTAAGTTGATCATGACCCTTTTAGCTTGGAGTGTAACATTCACTTTTACCAGTTTTCAGGCAAAATAACTATTACAAATCACTCTGAAACACTTAAACCTTACTTTGATGTTTTCCAAGACGTGAGTTTTAAGATGTCTCTATCCTACCTAACATAGTTTAGCAGAATTACATATCCCGCTAAAGCAGAGCATTCATATAATAAAAAAAGATAGACTTTAGTAATATTTCCTTTTGACCAAGCCTTTACTGTGCTATTTAGCTTGTTTTAAAAGTTGGAGCAAAAGGGTGCGGCGGTACACAGGTAGGCAATTCATAGTATGACTGATACAGATTTCCATTAGAAAGGTTGTGCCTGTTTTTTTGTTTGATGTGACAAAGATGAACTAAGACACGAACAGCAACAGAAACCTGAATGTAAAAAAAAAACACTTATCTTTTGAAACCAACAAAAACACTGTATATCCCAAACCACACACCTGTTGCCATGCGGCTTTCTGCAAAAACCGCACTGCTTGGTGGGAACCCATACATATTTGCTTTCGCTTGGAGAGGTATGTTCTGAGCCTTCACGTTTTACAGTAGAAATGTTATCTGGAATGAACAAGGGAGGTTCATCAAGTGAAAGGCTTTTACTGCTTCTTCTCTGGCGAGGTTGAAGATTCTTCTCAATCTTTTTCAATTTCAGTTTTTCTCTTTCATCCTCCTTCAAATGTTCTAAACCTGTGGGATTTGTCTCTCTTTCTTCTTTTACATAACTATTTGTTTTAAGTGCAATTGCAAGTTGATGTTTCTGTGTTTGTTTCTGATTTTGATGTAGCAAATGACCTGACAGTGGATGCACAGACGCTGAGACAGGATGGTGGATTTCTTTTGAACAACCCTGGTGATTAAGAGACTTGTCACTCACATTCTGAACTGATGTCTTTTGCACAGGTGTTTGGACGTGTGATACTTTTTTCACCAAGGTATGGGTCTGCTTCTTCACTGTGACCCCCATATCAAAGCTCTGTGCTTTCACATCTTTATCAGTTTGTTTTTTCCTAATTTTAACTGTTTTGTGAAAATGCTGCCACCTCTCTTGCTCATCTGCACTCCTTTTCAGACTTATTGGAGATGCACTGTGAAAACTTGAAACACTAACACCAACTCGTGGTTTTGAATGGCTTATTTGTTGTTTAGTTGCGAGTAATTTTCGTCCTGCACCTGCAGTCACATTTTGTTTCATCTGTACCATAGATTTAATGTGTTTGGACTTCACAGTTTTGGGACTTTTTGTTGAAATTCTATTATCATCCTGAAGCTTTGTTGCCTCATATCCTTCCATTTTAATATAGCTGTCCTGCTGCTGTACATTTTGGCTTGGATAATCATGAACAATACTGCTTTCTAAAATATTACTTCCTGCTTCAGCAGAAATAGTACTTTTCAAGGCTGTTTTATCCAATTCTGTACTGTCCAAGTGTTTGCTAGATGGATTAATATTTTTATCGGCCTCTTTAGGGTCATCTAAAGGCTCAGTTTTACAGTCTTTTAATGACATAACATTTTTACCAGAAGCTTCCACAGTAGTCAGTGGATCTAACCTACATTTTGTCTTCTCCTCTACAGATCTGGATAGAACTGAAGGGATCTCATGGATGTCACTTGAATTCATGCAAACTGTTGTAACAGATGAAATGGTAGTCATTCCACTTATCTTGCTTTGGTCATTTTCTTTAGGTTTCTCCTCTGTTTCCTTGATTTTGTATTCAGTCTTTTCTTCTGAAGAGGTATCAGAACCTATTTCACCAACCATAGTTTCATCCACTTTATTTTTAAATATATCGATATTTTTTACTTTATTAGCTTCATTATTTGCAGAGGTTACAAAATCCAGCCTTGTTTTTGTAACAGTCTCTGTTTTGCTTTCTGCTTCTTCAGTAGAAGAACAAGTGTCTGTTGAAAGAGAACCACCTCTTAATTCATGGAACGTTTCATCCAATTTTCCTTGCTTGAAAGTTTCAGATTTTACTTCATCCATCTTTTCATGACAAGCAGACTGTTTTGAACTACTTGGAGAAGGTGATGACACTTCTTCTGTTTCCTCTGTCTGACCAGATAGTCTACTACTACGCCTAACCTCTTTAAGATGTTCTAGTTTCATTGGTATATTAACTTCTTCCTGTTTAGTTTGACCCTTGTCTTGCTGTTTCGGTCCTCCCTTTTGGGCACATCCAGATTTTACAGCTGCTTTCTTGATATTAGCAAGAGGTGCAATGTTTGAACGCTTTGCTATAGTACTTTGCCGCAAACTTCGTACTGGTTCTATTAAAGAAAAAAAGAGAATCTCTTAGGTATATTTCACTCTTTTCCTGGCAAACACAAGATTAGACTACAGTGAAAATAATTTATGACTCAACAAAATTTAACTTACAAAATGTTTAATTTACAAGATTAACGGACAAAATGTTAGATCATTGTTTCTTGATTTCAAGAAACATTATTAAAATTTAAAACAAATACAAAAGATTTGTATTTCAATTTGACATTGTCACTGTTTAGACAAATGTAAATGGCCATGCAAGTTCTGGATAGCAAGCAAGAAACCAGAATTTCTTACATCTAAAAGGTCATACTATCACTGAAATAGGAAGAGTATTTAATTGTCCTTCTATATGAAGAAAGTATCATACAAATAAAGTTTCTTGTCACTAAAACAAAAACACAGTAGTTAAGCTTACATATAATTTTGGGATTCTTAAAGTAATCTGACATCCATTAAAGTTCATATTTGATGTGAACTCTTATACTTTAAAAGTTAATCATTTGTAAAGCATGTTGAGATCTTTGGATGAATGACTTTTATACAAGATCAAACTATTATTAAGATAACAACCTTACTTAAAATCCACAAAAGGAAACAGCAAAAACATTGAAAATAAGGACCTACAGAACATATTGAATTTCAAATCAAATTTTTACATTTAAAGAAAATTGTGAAAATTATTTTGTATATATTATAAATCAGGCATTTCCAAATCTCATACGTAGTTTTAAAATGCAGTTCAATCTATACTGCTTCAACTCTGATGTATTTTCTTTTCTCCATCACCCTCCCACACGTAATACTTACATGAAATAATGTATTTCCAAAAATTCTACGTTTTAATAGAATACTGCGCTATACAGAGAGACAGTCCGATATTGGTCAGATTGACTTCAAAATTGGAGTTTTTAGGCAATGGTTTACTTCAATGCTGTTTGAATATATAAAATGGCTCCACTAATTAGTATCTTATCTCTTTACCGGGGTTAGAGTTCACATCTTTCTGACCTCTTTACATGAGTCAGGTTAATGGCACCATCACCTCCTTCACTAAAATTATACCCCAAAACTGAGTTATTTGGAACCTTTAGCAATAGGTCCATTTTTCCAAAATCATTAAATGTTTACAACATTAATGCTGTTAAATAGTTCTGATGAAAAATAATTTCAAAATATTTATATTATCCTTCACATAACCAAGTGATTAACAACATTGACTTAAAGTTTAAAATAGAGAAAAAAAAGTTGTAAAACCCCCAAATGTCCCCAGACATGCAAATCTTTGCATTATTTGAATGATCACCTTGTGCCATTAAACGTGGTGATTTTCTTGGTGACTTGACTGAAGTGTCATCCAATTGGTCCCTTAAATTCCTGTTAGGTAAAATTACGTCATCTTCATCAATGGTATCGTTACCACTTTCTTTAACTCCTTCTTCATCCATAATATCATCAAGACCAATAACTGAAAAAAATAAAAACAAAAAAGAGCCTAAAACTTAAAAGTATCTAGTTATAAGAGGCTGGGAAGGGTGGGGGGCCAGAAAAGGGGGAAGGCCAGATTAAAAAAAAAATAAAAATAAGAGGGGGCATTTGAGAACAAACAAAATGAAAAATGAGGACGTGAGATAGAAAATTCTCATATGAGGCAGTTTCAGTGTAGAAAAAGCTATCACCCAAACTTATCATTTCTGAGGAGGTCCTTGTCAAAGAGTCATGCCACTTGCAGTGGACTCACTTTTATTTTATTTTATTTTATTAAAAAACAACAACAGGGGAAGGTACCCAAGCCTTATAGGATTCAGCTGTCCCTTGCTGTCCATTCCCACCTAAGTGAAGAAAAGGAGAACAGTAGAAAGAGCTGATCCAAAAATGCAGAAAGTTTAAGCCACATTGTTGTTCTAGGACACAGTTTTTAAATTTTAAATTCCAATTACATATATCTGCATCTGTGAGTCACTAATGCCACTAGGAAGAGCACTGAGCACAGCATGCACTAGTCTTCCAGCCAGAGACTGAGAACATAGTCTGTCACATTCCTAGCCTCCACTAACCTGAGAAGGATCCCAGAGGTTGCTCCTGAACATAGGTTTCCTAAGAGGCAGTCAAGCCACTGTACCAGCCACTCTCCTCACTTTCTCTAAGTATGGTTCTGCAATGGTAGCCTCTCCTATCCCAAGATCCTATGTGTGATTAATGAATCCTGGTCCCTGTGGGATGCGAAATCTGTGAGATCAATCCAAGTACCCAAGTGATTTTGCAGAACAAGTAGCAGGGTTTAACAAATACAGCACAGACTCCAGACAACTGATACAACTGCCTGAACAGTAGAAAGCTATCTAGAAGCATTTCAAGGCAAACTAATTTATATGACAAATAGGATCTTTAAAAATTTCTGATAAATGGTTAAAAATGGTTATTTAAAACTGTGACATGACATACAATATATTTGTCTTGAAAATCAGAGAAAGCAGCTGTTAAAGGGACTTAAATAACCATTAAAATTTGTAGACTGTCCCATCAGAAAATATCAACTGTCTTTTTTCAACTCTATGTGTTTGCAATATTCGCAAGAAAAAAAAAAAAGACAATGAAATCTGTGAAAGTTGTTCAATGTTGACTATTCTCTTAAGATACTCCAAATGTGAAAGGGATAAACTGCAAGACATTGATACAGCTAACCGAACAATGGTCAATAAACAAGCTTTAACAGCAGAAGGTCCCCCACCCTCGATTTTTCTACCATGAAGGGAGAAAAATTAATATTTTAGCGAAATATTTGACAGTTTTTATACAGCCGGATTACACAGATTAACCCTGGTACAGTGCAAACAATAAATGTGACTCTTCAGAAGATTTACACTTGAATTTGCTATTTGAACTTAATTCTGGACAATGGACAATCAATCAGGAAGCTAGAGTTAAGAGTTTCCAGAACCAACAGTAATTTACTTCTATTGGCTTTTATTCAATTTGTATTTTGACAATCTTTTGGCATTGCACTGTATGCCTAAGATTGCTGGAAGACATGTCTTTGTGCAAATCAGTGTCAGTTTTCAAATATAAATTCACATACCCAACAATATTTTGACTCTATTCAGTCAAGCTTTTTTATATACTTATGTATGCGACAAGATTGATAATAGTTACATCCTGCTCACTTGAATGAATGTTATTCAAATAATTCTGCACTCGGTTTATAATAATGTACCCAATCACTTTCGGATTAGTATTACATGTAAAGTATTCTCTCTCTTCCATTTCCTTCCCCAAGATGAGATGATGCATGAAAACTGCTTAGTCAAATAACTTCTGAAACATACTTTTGGAGTGCTTCTCAGAGCTTGCATTAATGTCCCAGGTTTTCTGATATTTGTGCTCAGAATGTATCATGTGCACAGAGTTAATGCCCTTCTTATTATTACAGGCAAGGGGAAATATGCAGCTGCTGCTGCGAGATATTAGAGACCCTCAATTGGAGCATAAGAACTAAAACATGCTAACAGACTATGTGCTGCAATTTCCATCTTATAGGGGAATCAGCACCATAGAAACTTGTTAATTTCAAGCCACTTGAGCTGCAATGCAACTACACCTCTACCCCGATATAATGCTGTCCTTTGGAGCCAAAAAAATCTTGCCACGCCATAGATGAAACCACGTTATATCGAACTTGCTTTGATCCGCCGGAGTGCGCAGCCCCGCCCCCCCCAGAGCACTGCTTTACCGCATTATAGCCAAATTCGTGTTATATCGGGTCGCGTTATATCGGGGTAGAGGTGTATTTCAACTGTTAGACTGAATGAGGAGCATTCAACACAGAATCTTGCTGGGAAAATGATGGGAAAAAGTGACAGTAGAAATGTATATTGAGAAAGACAGACAGAAAGACAGAGACCTGAGAAAAGGGCAAAGGTAGCAACAAGTAACAGAAATAAATGAAGAAACAGAGGGCTACAGTACAGACACAAACTGATACTAAGGAAGGCAAGAGAAGAACTAAAGATGGAAAGATCAACAACAGAAAATAAGCAAGAGTAAGAAAGTGAAAATCACTGAGGAGAATATAACAAACAAAAAAACAAGGGTTTTTTCCATGTCTGAAAGACAAGTGGGTTATACATGGATGGGCAATTTGAACAAAATGGAAAGACAAGGGGAAAAAATCTGAGTAAGATGTAAAATAGAACATACAGAAAGATGTAATACCGGCAATCAATTTAATGTTTTAAAATACTTTGGATTACCGAGATTTAAGAATTTTTAAAACTACAACAGTAGTGTATTAATGTCTCATATTAGTGGTTATTTGCACCATACAGATGTAACTATTTATTTTTACTTACAACTTTTAAAAAAAATCCATTTCTACAAAAGTTAAAAATTACAGCTATTTGCTGTTATTTCGTTAATGGAATATTTAAAAAACCAAGACTTCCACAGTATCCAGAGAGGGAAAAAAACAAATTACATTCAAAACTCTGACCTGAACTATAAAATGTACAATATCTTCACTGGTTTATATGTTCAGTAAAATAATTCTTTCCTCCATTATCCATTATATTAAAAAAATTACTTAGACTAAATGGAGATGGTTATACCTTTTGACATGAGACAAGGTAATTCCAAACTGTGGTTCCAAGCCAGTTTTCCTAGGGCTGCAGATTTCCATAGCAGGTTTGATTTTTTTCTTATCTCAGTTTAATTTTTTTTTTGGGGGGGGGGGGGGGAGCTGATTATTAGGAACACAACACCATTATTGCTGCTTTATACTGTTCTTGTCTGCTGCCTCCATCTCTGTTAACTAATGGTAACAATAGGAGCAACTATACCTAAGTTGCTCCAAGTTTGACTTCAACATATGCTATAAATGCTGCACAATTTAATATTTCTACCATGTTGTATATTGTGATTTGATGCAATAGGCCATCAGCATAGAAGGTGAGGGGATCTAATAGGGAAAGCAGCAACTATTGTACCATACGCCTGTGCAAGCCTTAGAGTTGGATGAAAGATTTGTAAAACAGGGAATAATTAATATTCAAGTGAATAAAGCTTTCATTAACTTGAAGTTATGCAAATGAAAGTGGATCTTCCTATACTAGTGTGCCATTTCTTAGAATGATCTGCGATACCAAGATGCAAGAATCTGAATTAAGATTATTCTTTAACTGATAGAGAAAAAAATCAGTTTTCCACAGATCTTCAAATTAAGTCACTACTTATATAATTTACACCAACAATCCAAATTCCATATATTTTATTAATTTATCCTCCACTCTGTTTTAAAGTATATTCGTTTAGATCAAAGAGGGTCTGCTTGTCAATACCCTGTAGAGACACTCAGTGAACAGTGCTAACAATGTCCCCCAGTCAATACTGCCAAAACTAAGGAAGAAAAAAAAACTACAAAAGAAAAACCATTTAGATCTCAGAACATCGGGTTGGACACTTGTTCCTCTCCTTCACCCCAAAAAAGTATTAAATGAAAGATTTGCCATCTCCTTGCTCTCTCAGAGCAGAAAATCTGAAGAGAAGGATCAAATTACCATCCCTGTGCTGCAGCCAGCCATTCAGAAGTAGCCAAAGTAATAATCCAGTATGGGGCTTGATGAAGCACTGAATTCCCATTTAGAAAAGGCAGTTCTATAATATGGAAACTGACTTCACAATTGTCAGTCATGGTAATCTGCTGTTCTGTCAAGTTTGGAAGTAGCAAACAATAAAGAACATCCTCCAACAATTTCAAGTAAAAAAGTTAAAAATGTCTGAAGTAGAAATATTAAGCCAAATGATACAAAGAAACTGAATTTATTCTATATATTTTATTCTTAAAACAGAAGGGCTCTCATTTGAAGGAACACAGGAAGAACAAAAGACTATATGCAAAGGCAAAATCAAATGAGGAATGTCAATTTTGTAGTGCTTCATGAATGTATGATACACACATCAATGGAACTGCCCTGAAATCTCGATGTTTCATGATTCTCCACCCACCAAGTTGTACTCCAAAAGAGTAAGCATTTAAACCTTCAAAAGGAGGTTCAATTAAAGTTGAAAAATAGGTCAATGGTCAACTAGAAATAGAAATGGGTACAGCAAAGCATCAAAATCCCTTATGTCCCAGATGTAATACCAATCAAAATCAATACAGCAGACATTTCCTCCATCATTTACTTTTGGCAAACCCACATTTTATTACCTTGAAAACATGTAAAGCATTTTTGTTTTGCCAAGACATGAGAAAATTTAGGGAAAGAAAATTGATTGGTTAACTGACCAACCCAATTTCTCTAAAGAGCCAAACTAGCCTTAGAAACAGCGTATCGGGGAGGAAATGAAGGTAAGGTTGCTTTTAATGGAAACAGCCAAATAGTGCTAAAATATCTAGCCAATGTGTTGCTCAAAAGAAGGCAAACTTTAGTCAGAAACCATAAATACATTTCATCCAGTGGTTCAAAACAAGATTTAGTAAATACTAGCCTATGCTTCCATTATACTCAATAGTCCTTGAAGTGATCCTCCTTTTAGAATGGAGGATGAATCAGCTGGATAGAATGGGAAGGGGTCGGATGTACCGCATGCAGTACAGACACTCTCACTTTCCACGTAGTGACCCTTATGAAAAAATCATCTAAGAAGAAGTCAGGAATATCTTTTTGTAGACTCACTCTCTCGCCTTCCTCCTCATGTACCATGAATATCAGGTCCTCCATATGCTCCTAAAAACTTGCTTGGGAGGAGGTTTTTCTGAATTTAAGGAGTGAATCAACCAGCTCAAGAGTAACTATGTTTAAGGAAGTATGACCATTCAGGTTCCACAAAGTAAGCATTAGACACTTAAGGTGTGGGTGAGGCACTGGTTTAGGAAAGTTGGATCAGGATTACTGAAGTTTGCACTGACGTTTCTGGCTACACTGGATGTGAAGAGAAGCTGGTAATATTAATGGAGACAAAAGAATAATAGGGTGTCCTCTTCACGCCTATAGTTGTCAATGCGAGAAGGAGAATGTAATTATCTTTGTTGGACTGAGTTGTGAAGAGGCAAACACAGAAATCTCAATGAAATCTGCTCAAAAACTTGCTTGGTTAGCTCTCATTTCCCCTCATCCAGATTACAGTATCTGAGCCAATCAGCAAGACTGTTGGTTTTACAGCAGGTGTGTGTGGCAATATGGTGCAGACCCAAATGTAGAAATCTTTCTAGCCTCTGTTTTGGCTTTCACTTTTTTTGTGTCTTGATGGTTGAGATAAGCCATTGTGGCACTAGTCAGTCTTCACATGAATGACTATAAAGGAGACTGAGTTACGGGGTGGGAGTTCAGATTGGAATCGCTCAATAAATTTATAGATTGCTGGAATATCTATTATAAGTTTTCCCTTGAAGAGATGATGAGGTGATCATTTCTAATGGACCTCTGAAAGTTCAGAGTAATTCTCAACAGATGATCCAATATCCCGTATGTGGGAGTTTCAATGCCTGATCAGGAAGTTATGAAGGAGGCAGAGGTGGAGTATAGAGATTGTGCTACACAAACCACCACCACCACAATGAGCAGCAGATGACACTGGTGTGCCGATACCTAAAGGGGTGTGAGGAATTGTTCAATAAAAGGCCTAAATTTTGTTTTTATTTCTCCTCAGACAATACTACGAGACCATGTTAATTTTGAATACAACTCCCAGATGCAAGCATTTCTGAGATGTGATAAGGGAACTCTTCTGATGGTTCACTAGGCACTCAAAGTGTTCCCCAGGAGCTTGATGGTGCAGAGCACATTGAAACCTGTCAACTTGCATTACTTTACTTTCTCCAGTAGCTAGTCCAGGTTACAGTGAGCTGCATAGTCTCTCACACAGACTACCAAATCTGCCATCAGCTACATGAACACTCAGTGAGTGGGGACTGGCAGAAAAACATTGCTTGGAAATGATAATGGTTGTTCCAACTGCAAAGCATAGCCACTGCTGGTGCAAGATCACCTTTAGAATACGATACGCCTTCCTTGAGAAAAAGTAAGACCAGATGCATACCATTATCCCATTGAATCCTCATTGCATGACAGAACTGCACCCCAAAATATAAGTTTTCATTTATTTATTTATTTAAAAGCATGTTTCTAGCCTTTAGGGTTTGAAAGAAAACCATGACAATGTGAACAGAGTATAAACCAACACAATTCAAGTCTGCAGACAGCCTGAAACAATAGCTGTCAAAAGGATGAATTGAGTCATTATTTTCAATGGCATGGTAAGCTTGAAATTTAAATATCCGTATTGTTAATTACCACTTCTGATCATTTTAGCAAAAACATCCAGCTACTGTGCCAAAAGCCCCAACTCCTCTCCATGCAGCTGCCAAATCCTCCAGCTTTGTCCTGACAATTTCTACAATGCAAGTTGTTAAAACAAAAATATTTGGAATACTGAGAGGTACAAGTGTAGGAACAGCACAAAATAAATGGACTTTAATATAAAAAGATCTTCTGTCCTTATTGTATTATTCATTTTCATATTTCATTCGTTAAAAATTCCACTTATAAATTTAAAAAACAGCTGTCGCAGAATTTCCACTACAGTGCCACAGAATCCAAGAATGTTACTGCAGAATTTAGGTTCAACTTGCTATGGAGTACATGGAAATGTGAGCATAAGAAATCTTTGTGCGGGGGGGACGGGGACGACTACTACTTAGATTAGAAGAATTGAAGCCTCCGTCCTGAAATATATTTTGTATACTGACGTTTTGATGAAGTCTGGCCATATTTCTAATCTTTCTACGACTAGGTTTCATTTCTGTTTCCTCACATCTTTACAAGATAGGTATACACGGTGTATACCTATCTTGTAAAGACAGGTATACACCGTGTATACACTTATATACACATGACTATGCAGAACATGTGTACCCAAGAGGATGTGCAATATTGACATATCTTAGGATAAGATTCAGCATCCCCAGCAATATCTGGAGGAAATGGAGCAGTGACTCCATAACAGATAACAGACTTGTGCATCATTACTATTCATATAATCCAAATTTTGTCCAAGTCCATGAGATAGTGAGGATTCCGTACGTCTAATGTGAAAAACAGGATTTTTTGGGGGGGGGGGGGAGCATTGTAGGTTGAGGGACTACGGGGGAGTGAAGAAGGAAGAAGAGTGTGGGGGAAGAGGCTGTCTTTAGTCATCATGAAGATGCAGTAAAGGTCAAAATATTTAGTTTTTGCTTTACAGTTCATTTCTAGAAATACCCTTGTTGTTACTTTCCTTGATCTATTAGCTGGAGCTATAAAACAGAAAATTGAGTTAAGATGAGAATCTATTCTAGGTTCTGCAGTAACATAACTCGCTTCCTCACTGTGATGAGGAAATGGTTTTTGTTTTTTTGAGGAGGGAGGAGGTTTGGAAAAAAACTGATTAAAGTACTTGACGATATGATATCAGCATTTTCAGATCTATAGCTCAAACACTGCAAAGCACTACTGAAATTTCAGCAATGTTATCCATATCAAGATTCTGTTTGTACTACCAATCAACCATGAAATCTTTGAACTTTTAACCATAAGGATACATGAATAGTGGGCCAGATTTACAATGAATTCAATGTAAATATTCTGTCAATGTAAATGAAATTAAAAACTGGCCCAGTGGCTTTTAATAACTTTCAAAAATGTTGCAATACACTTTTCAATAACCATTAAACAATGGTATTCCTCTTTTAAACATTGCTACGAACTGGTTCTAATTCAAATATATCCCAACTATTACAAAGAACACTGTTAGCGATGGCAATGGTTTGGTTTGAAACCAACCAAAGCAAAAAACCTTGGGATTCGGTATCACCTGAGTACTAAAAAGCCTAGAATTATCAGAGTGTCTCAGAGCTCTCAGGAATAGTTTGCATCATCCAAGCACTCCTACTGCTAACTCTGCATTGTTGCAATTCTGAAGGCAGCTGGCTACTTTTGCTGGTTAGGTGTAGTACTTATGCAAAGCTTATCACTGCTTCGGTGGGAAATAAAGAACAGCCTGTGTTTTAATGCCTGGGGCCTAAGTCATAAAATAGAAGGGGAAAAACCCCAACTCATCATTTTCTACATTAGCAAAAAGGGATGGCACTAAGTATTTTAAATTGTAATCTTAAAAAATTGTAAGATTTACCTGTTGAACAAGGCATCTGGAAATTGGGATCATTGCTATCCAAAACAGGCAAACAGAACTGGGCACTTGCAGATCCTAGCATAGGATCCTTATCGCTGAGCATGTTCTTCAGCGAATCCTCTAAGAGATTCTGACTTGTACTAAAATCCTCACAGACTTCATTCTCCAGGTTGGATCCTAGAAATAGGGCATCATCTAAGTGTTCAGTAGGAATTAAATGGTTAAATGTATCAACTATATCCATGAAGACTCCTGTGTGTCTTTCAGCCCTATAGAAAGATAAGAAAAATACCATAAGAAAATAAGCTACAAATTGTAAATAACCTAAGAAACCAACAAGCTGTTTTGGTGGTTGTGTCACTGATTTCACTATTTGTTATTAACTTTAAGTTGCTATGTTGTATAAGCAAGCCCCAGTGTACTCTACTAGCAAGCTGCACCTATATCATGTGACAAGACCTGTCCTGGTTTCTGTAATACTTCTGTATGACAAATTGGAAATTCTGCTGCAGATTCAGTAATTAATAAAAAAGTCGAGTAAATATTTAACTAAATATTAAAAATGAACAGTTAATATAATTTTAATTTTATATTGTCCTCATGTTGTCAGTATGCTCCATGTTTTTGGAGCAAAAACAGATAACTGCATTGTACAAGGAGACAGGGATACAGAGAAGGCTGCTATGTTCAATAGCTGGGTAGCGGAAAGTTGGCATGTTGGCACACAATAAGGTTTTGATAGACTATAGGTTTTGGCAGCCAGAAAGTAGTTGAGGCTTTTGGAGAAAGGAAGAAGATGCATATCCTCTCTTGTTCTCTCCTCACCTCATAACCTCATAAGATACCAAGCAACAGATACAGGACAATGGTTGTGAAATCTGCCCTGAATATGTAACTGCAACGGAAATGCTCATGCATTATTACAAACAGTTGTGTGTGTGCGGACACAAGGTGCTCAAAAGTGTTAAGGGTTTAGAATTCACTTACAACACTGAAATCCTCTATGCCTTTTCCATACTAGGGAAGTTTTCTAAGTTTCCCCATGGCTGTTGGCACCAGTCAAGTGACATGGTTGTTCACAACATGTAACTGCTAATACAGTTGAACCATTGTTAACATACTGTACACGGAGTAGTTTTAAATGGCACATTGTTAAAAAAGATGGCAAGCTGGACACCCTACCCTAGACAATGTTGCCAACACTAATGTAGTTGAACAGACTACAAATTCAACCATGGGATTAAAAAAAAAAAAACTTGGTGTAGATAATGCTGAAGAACCATGCACCAGTCCAGGCCTCTTAAAAGGATTTAAACATGATTAGCTGCCACAATAGCTAATTGTGTTTGTGGACACAAGCCATGTTTACAGCCAACGACTAACTGATCACAAATACCAGGCTATTCTTAATTTTTATAAACAAAAGCTTCTATTTTGGAGCACAATTCTACATCAAGTTCTTCAGCCACAGACCCTGTTTATAACAAAAACATACAAACAGAATACTCTTAATATTCAAAAACCTATGTCCTCAAAAGCAAGATCAACAATTAAGATTATAGGTCATAGACCCATGGAGGGGGGGGGGGGGGGGAGAGAACAGGCATGAAAGTATGATTCAACTCTGACCCACTGTCATTTGTTCCAGTAACAGAAGTTTTGAACTTTTCTGCAATAATTTATACAGCATTGTATGAAATTCAGAAAAATGTTTCTGCTGCTATGGATTCAAATGTCATATCTGTATATCTCATTGTCAGTGTCCTTCAGAATCTATATTCCATACTGTACAAATATTATATAGAAACATCTACTGCAGATAAGTTACCTTTCACACAGTACCTAATGAATTTTGAGGAAGTTTTTTGTTTTACTTTTAACATCCTTCCAATGAGAGTATATTCCATGCATTAGCAAAATTAGGAGTTAAACTTCTGTTCTAAACGAGGCACTTTTCTGCCCCTAGGGGTTAATGGCTGTTTTTAACATCACTGTTTTTTTTAAATTTTCAACCTTAATTTCTAGGTTCTCTTTAGGAACAAAATGTAGGTCCACATCACAAATATTTATTGTAGGAACTTGTCAGTCTTCCACAGTTTCAGCTAACTTAAAATCTGTCTAGGTTCTCTCTCTCTCATTGCTTTAACCTGTCCTTTCCCATTTTCCCTATTTCCAGTTCGTAAAATTCATTTTTTTGTGCCACAAAATAAGCATAATTGAGGTCTCTGTATCCCAAAGAATGCTTGACTAAAATATTGTTATGGTATTATTAAGTGTGGCAGAGATTCATATTGCACAGTATCCAGCCAGAATTACATTAAAAGTAGTCCACAATGATTATGATTTCCAAGAGAAAGGAATTCACATATCAAATTTCTCCTCCTTCAAACCAGCTTTGCAGGAGGGAAAAAAAGCATATCGGAGGAAGGTGGTGTCCACACAAACTCTTCTTAAGTGTACTTGTCTGCAAGGAACATTACAGATTAGAACAGTCCACAAATTACACTATTCCTCTTTAATTATACTTTCCATTTACATATTCTGGATTTTCTTTGGATACATTTAACTTTAATGTATTCTTTAGCTGCCTTTTTCTTTAAGTATAAGCTTTTATTTTTTTCAAGAGTCTACCTCCACTTACTGTTAGCTTATTATGTACATCAGGTTTCATATTTTTCTTAGTTGATGTTAACTATAATTTACCTTTCTCAAAACCTTTTTTTAACCTGCTACTGCTCTGCATATATTCATTTTATATTCCTAAATTTATATTAGCCAAATTTCATACAGTCAAACTTTTAAGTCAAGCGGTCTCAGATGAAGACAGAGAATCAAGTTCACTTTTTTAAACGTAAAGTATAACATAAATTTAACTTAGGCTATGAATAATGGAATCTGGCAGAACCTAAACTGAAGGAAAAAGCAAAATTTACAGAGGTTTAAAATGTTCCTTATGTAACTGCTAATTAGAATGCTAAATGTTGACAATGGTATTAGCTGAGCTAATCAACTAAGTCTTCTGCTGCTGTGGACTCCTAATGTATTAAGGATCAGATATAATTAGTTCCATTATTTTTATATATTTTTCTGAATAGTGTTAATGAGGTCCCCTGGAACAAGTGTGCATATTTTGTGTAGAGTATATGATTGTACTAAGGCACTTGATGGGGTAGACCCATGCGCACATATGTAGTCATTTGTGGGACCAGGGCCTAAGTCTCATACACTAAACAATGCAGCCTTTTCAACAAGGACTTTGTTGGCTTTGAGACTGGTCAATGACCAAAGTTTTAAAAAAAAACATCTAGACACACTCATGGGAAATGAGTTGGACCCTATATGCAGACTCCACAATAAAGGCCAGAAAATGTTATCAAATGGCATATAGCCCTACTATGATAAAATGTCAGACTGGGAGGCAAAAGAAGAAAGCTCCATCGTAGCTGGTATGAAATTAACTACATTCAAACAGAAAAATCCTTTTTAACCTTATGCTGCATACTGTACCTTAAATAACCCAAGTGAAAGGAGCATTCATCATATTAAATTTAGTTTACCCCCCCCCCCCCCGGCTCCCCCAGGATTATAAATATCCAGAGCCACCACAGATTGATGACAGACTGGGAGACCTTGGTTACATCACATCCACCAATGAATTTCATTTCAGAGAGGAGACACTCAGTAGAAATAAGTAAGTTTTAAAACCACCTGTCCTTTTATAATCAAAGCAAACAAAAAGATAATATGGGTTTGATACTCCTCTAATTCAAGTTATTGTGGGTTTGTATTTTAATGCCAGAAGCTATTATTTGTATTACAGTAGTGCTTAGAGGCCCAAACTGAGAGAAAGCCTAATTGTACCAGGCACTGTACTGACACACAGCAAGTGTCTATGCCCCACAGTGTTTACAATCTAAACAGATGAGAAACAAAATGTTCGAAGGGGAACAGAGGTATAAGATGTGAAGTGACTTGCTCGAGGTCACACAGCATGTTAGTGGCAGAATGGATAATAGCACTCAGATCTCATGACTCCAAGGCCAATGTGGCTTATCCACTGGACCACTCTGCCTCAAGTACAATAATCAAGAGCAACTAATACACATCACAGAGAAAAAAATATTTGGTATGACCACCAATTTATGTTAAGCATCTGAATTCCTACATAACTACAGGAAAATAGTTTTAAAGATATAAAATTTATCTTGGCAGTGTCCTTTAAAAAAAAAAATACAAAGCTAGGTGGAAACATGGCTGAATGTGGTCTCTTTCCAGCTGTTCTTCAATTTTATTCCAATCACAAAGCCATCAAAAAAAATGTGCCTAATAGTCTCTACTCAAAAGATTACCATCAGTACTAGTATAGTTGTAGGTCAGGTCTAAGGCACATTGGCCATACTGTATGGGAGAAGTTTGCCCAGCTCTCAGTCCCTTACTTTCATTCATAGATCCCAAGACCAGAATGGACAACTGTGATCATCTAGTCTGAAGTCCTGTACAATAAAGACCACAGACCTTTCCCAAAATAATTCCTAGAGTATATCATGACCCTTGGTAAACTGTTCCAACAGTTAACTGTTCTCACCAATAAGAACGTATGCCAGTCTGAATTTGTCTAGCTTCTACTTCCAGCCACTGGATTGCGTTAATTCCTCTCTCTGGTAGAGTGAAGAGCCCATTATTAAATATCTGTTCCCTGTGTACGTACTTATGGACTATAATCATGTCACCCCTTAACCTTCTCTTTGGTAAGTTAAATATATTGAGCTCCTTGCATCAGTGTAAGGCATGTTTTTTAACCCTTTAATCGGTGTTATGGCTCTTCACTGAACCCTCTCCAATTTATCAACATCCTTCTTGAATTATGGGCACCAGAACTGGACACAGTATTCCAGCAGTAGTTACACCAGTGCCAAATACAGAGGTAAAATGACCTCTCTTCTCTTACACAAGATTCCCGTGTATTCATCCCAGGATCACATTAGCTCTTCTGGCCATAGCGTCACACTAGGAGCTCATGTTCAGCTGACTGTCCAACACACCACCAAAATCCTTTCCACAGTCACTGCTTCCCAGGATAGATGCTTCCCCGTCCTGTAAGTATTGTCTATATATGTATACATTTACATTTAGCCATATTAAAACACATATTGTTTGCTTGTGCCCATATTACCAAGCAATCCAGATCACTCTGAATTAGTGACCCGCCCTCTTCATTATTTACCACACCCCATTTTGAGTGTCATCTGCAAACTTTATCAGTAACTATTTTATGTTTTCTTCCAGGTTATTGATAAAGATATTAAACAGTACAGGGCCAAAAACCACTCCTTGCAGGACCCCACTGGAAACACACCCGCTTCATGACAATTCCCCATTTTCAGTTAGATACCTATCAGTTAGTCAGCCAGTTTTAACTCCTTTAACACATGCCACGTTAATTTCATATTGTTCCATGTTTTTTAATCAAAATATCATGCAGTATCAAGTAAAACACCTTACTGAAGTCTAAGTAAATTACATCAAGATTATTACTTTTATCCAGGGCTTTGGAGCTGTGCTCTGGCCCCGCTCCAGCTCCAGGCAAAAACCTGCAACTCCGCTGCTCCAGAGCTGCTCCGCGCTCCAGCCCTGCTTTTATCAACCAAACTTGCAATCTCAACATCAAAAGATATCAAGTAGTTTGACAGGATCTATTTCAAATAAACCCATGATGATTTCCATTAATTACATTATCTTCCTTTAATTCTCTCTTACATGAGTCCTCTATCAGCCACTCCATTATCTTGCCTGAGATTGGTGTCAGGCTGACGGACCTATAAGTACCTGGGTCATCCCATTAAAAATTGGCACATTAGCTTTCTTCCAGTCTCCTGAACTTCCTCAATGCTCCAAGACTTATTGAAAATCAACATTAATGATCCAACATGCGCCTCAGCAAGCTCTTTTAAAACTATTGGATGCAAATTATCTTGACCAGCTGATTTTAAATGGCTAACTTCAGTAATTTCCGTTTAGCAACCTCCAGAGATACCAGTGATAAGACTACAGCTTCTGTTCCCTCCATCCCCCAATACAAAACTGAAATATTTATTGAACACTTCTGCCTTTTCTGCATCATTATAATTTTACCATTTCCATCTAGTACTGGACCAATATCATTGTTAGAATTCTTTGTGTTCCTAATATATTTTGGAAACTCCTTATTGTCCTTAATTCTGCTGACCATAGATTTCTCCATGTCCCTTTGCTTCACTTATCAGTTTCTACAACTCCTAACACCTAATTTATAGTCATTACCATCAACTTCTCCTTTCTTCCATTTGTTGTTTTATTATTATTATTATTTTATAGCTGCCTTCACTTTCCCTCTAAACCAGATCAGTTTTGTAACCTGTACACCTTCTTCCTCAATTGTGGCTTTTGGGGCATCTAGTGAGGTGTTCTTAAATGATTCCCAATGACCATTTTTTCTAATTAAATTCTTCCATGCTGATTTGACTCAGTTGTTTTTAGCTTTGGAAATTAGCCTTATTTTAGCTACAAGTATTACTGGACTTGACTCTTCATCACATTGTTTTCTGACTCTCCTAACCTGCTCTTCTCTTTTTCACCCTACCTTAAAGTTCTTTATAAATGAGTCTACCAGAAGCATATGCTAATGATAGAGCTGTTGAAATGTCAACAGCCTGACAAGTCAGAGGTTCTGGAACAGCTTCCCAACAGACATTTTTGGGGCAAACAATTTAACTAGTTTTAAGAAAGAACTGGACAAATTTATGAGTGCTATTGTATGACACAGTTGCTTGTAATGGCAGGGGGCAGTGCTCAGCAGCTCCAGGGGCTAACGTCCAGTCTATGTCCCAGTTTTATGTTCCTAAAATGCTCACGCTTCAGCCATCCAACTGCAGGGGTCATGAAGGGATTCCTTCCCCCACTCTCTCTCTCTCCCCCAGTTTTATTCTGATTTTGTTTGTTTGTTTTGTCTTCTTCCTCTGAAGCATCAGAGGTGGAGCTAGGGCACTGGATGGAGTGGACCAGTGCTCTAAGTTGGGCACCAAGCATTCTTTATCAAGTATTTGCTGGGTGGTTCTTGCTCACCTGCTCAGGGTCTAACTGTTCACCACATGTTGGGTCAGGAAGGAATTTTCCCCCATGAAAACCCCCCAGTTACATCGGATGTGATCTTGGAGGGGTTTTGGCTTCTTGTGCAGGTCACTTGCTGGGATTACCTGGTATCTCACTTACTCATTGCCATGCCATTGCAGGGGCCTTAGGCATTGGTGCACCTTAATCTTGCCTGTTCTCCCTGTGGCACGTAGTAGTCTAGTCTTCTGTGGGCTGCTAGACTTTGGTTTAATTTTGGTTGTTGGGTGCTGGGTTTAGTATGTGGGGCTGGATGGTGTTGGTGGCCTGTGATATACAGGAGATCAGACTAGGTGATGTATGTCCCTTCTGACCTTAAATTCTATAACTCTATATTAAGTCAATTAAAACTAACTAAAGTAGGTAGAATTCTTTATATGACTATCTTGAACATTCAGCCTTTCATCACTGATGGACAGCAGACCCCTCAGAACTAGCTTCCTCAGTATTTCAAAGGAAGCACCTAAGCAGTCAAAAAGGTATTTTAGGGTATTTCTCTAACAAAGAGATCCAGTAAGCATGATCCAAGATAATTATGTTAATAAACCAGAACTTGGTAAAGGTCTCAGTCAGAAGGAAGATATGTTTTTTAAAATGGCAAGGAGTTGGAAAGGAAGACAGAAAGGAGAAAGACTGTACTCACAAAAGTGAAACCTTTCACAACCACTTACAAGATCCCACCAGCAATGTTCTACCTTGAACAGATTAGCCCCTGCTACCACCCATTCCCTACTCAACAAAATATGCCTCTTTCCCTTTTTTTGCAGCAAGAAGAGGTACAACTACATCCATTTTAAAGTTTTCTATATTAATTTTTATCATATTACTCATTATACGCCTTGACCACACAAAATAGCTATTCTCCTTGGTTTTTACACCCAAATTGTCAAAAACTTGTTATAAAGCATTTAAAAACTGTACATGCTGTAAATGCTAAGTATTAGTCATAACATGTCAAACTGTACATATTTCTTTTAGTGCTAATAGGTCAATCCATCCAGCCCCATAATAATTTTGTTCAGAAATTACTTTAAACTTATCAACAGCATTCTGATAAAGAGCTGCTCTGAACTACACTTAGAGACAATTTTAAAAAATATTTAGGCACCTGAAAATGCAGCCTACTGGAATTTTCAAAAGCTCCTAAGTAAGTCCCCCTGTATGACGATGTTTCTCTAGTGCAATACAAACAGGGGTATTTATCCCATGCCTCTTTTACATGCCATTCAATTTTTTTTTTATTAGTTTTGTGATCAGATCACAATGTAAGCTCATAACCAAACTGCTTTGCATTGCAACAAAATGTTTTATGACCTTATTGCTTTCCAAAACTTTCCCATATGCATAAGATCAATTTTCCCAAATGCACAAATGCAAGTTAATACATGTTTTGTATCTCCTGCACATATTCCTTTCCTTACTGGTGTGTGCCACACCTTGATTAAGTATAGTTTGTAAATTGAATATTTTTATAGGTTTCCATTTCATCACATATTTAAACTAAAAACAGGGCTAAAATAATTCCATATGGCACCAAACTGGACTGTTCCACAGTTTACCCTTTATTTACAGTCTAAGTCAGTTTTAGTCTATGTGCTGAAGCAAATGCCAATTTAAATTAATTATTAGGAAATGAAGGGAATGTAATGGATATAGTAGATCTAGGCTACAACTAAAGATCTTGAAACAGAAGTTTTCAATTAAGATTATTTTGAGACAGTAATTCAACAAGTTACAGTCCAGCAAGTGACTGTGCTGTGTTAAATCTATCCAATATCCTACACATACTGATATGTTACTGTTAACTTCTAGAGGTAACAAGCAGTTGCAAGGTTAATTGACTGGGCAACATACTGCAGTTCATATAGGTGAAGTCATCCAGTTTTTTTCCCAGTCTAAATGGTAATGATTGCTAAGAAATAGAGCGAGTTTTGAATCCAGATTTAGAATGTATCTAAAGTAATTTGTACAGAAAATAGAGTTACAGCTTTTCAAGAAAAGGATGGCTGAGAGATGACATACATGGCTGTGGGAATACTATTATGGGTAAATGTAAAACCTAACATCCTCACCCATTTATTGGACAGTTTAATAATTATTCCAAGTAATATAAAACCCAACATTTTAAAATGTTCCTATATATAAAATGCTTAACTACATAATATAATTGTATTAGTATGTTTAATACATTTATTAAACCAATTCAAGTGCAAATCTACTATTTTAATTGGGAGGAGTTACACATTTACTTACCCTCCTTAAAGTCTATTATAATACTTACACTTGCACCAAAAATATTTTTATTAGTTTCAGTGAATTTGTATTAATTTTTAAAAGCCACCAAAAGACGGAGCAAATCTGTAGTGTCCAGAAATCAAATCTATTTATAAAATATATGAAAGCAGGTACAAAAATTAAACTTTGAATACTCTATTCTGTATAAATATTGCATTATGTGCTGACCCTCTGCAGCTTTCATTCTGCAGAACACTTCATGAGAGTTACCCATAAACAGAGCACCTCCATTTCCAAATACCCCACTCCATTGTCCACAGCATCTTTCAGACTACAGACAGTGAGGAAGGGACACACGGTATATATGCTAATTTGGGAATAGCTACCATAATACATAATGTGTATGACACTTTGACAAACTCTGTTCATCTGGGCAAGAAAGGTGGGTTATTTTCACTCATCTCTTTTACTTGTAACCCCCATGCAAGAAGTACTGTAGAAAGATGCAGTTCTGTTTATCTGTTCTGATGCCAGGTTTAGGAGTATGGTGGGGAGAAATAAATCAATGGAGGTCAGGGGGGAAATAGCAGGGTCTGAGTCACTGGAGATTGTCTGTCGTTTTTAGGGGGGGGAAGGGGGAGATGGAATAGCAAGGGATGGTTGAGCAGGCACTGAAGGGAGTGAGAGGAGCTGCAGAAGGTCCAATCATCATTCATCTGGGATTGATGGGAGTAAGAATGTGTGTGGCAAGAGTTAACTGCAGCAGGATTTGGTTCAGCAGTGGCGTAGAGGCAGGTGCTAGAGAAGGGCCTCAGATCAGTATGGGTGGTCTGTATATGGAGGAGGTGGAGGTACAGCAATTGGTCCTGCGGAAGGGTATAGCAGGGTCCAGATTGGCAGCATGATGTGTCCTGGGGAAGTACAGTAATGGGTGCTGGTGCAGTGTGTGTGTGTGTATTGGGAGGGGGAGATACAGCAATGGATGTAGGACTGGGTCTAGCAGGCCCAAGTCAGTAGCACGCCCTCAGGGAGGGGGGGGATGGAAGAGTGTATAGTAGGCCCAGGTCAGTAGTAGGGGGAGGGGGATAGGGAGAAGAGTGTAGGACATGGGGGCAAGAAGGAGTGAGGGAAGGATAGGAGGCCCAGGTCAGTAACAGACCCCAGGGGAAGTGTGTGTAGTAGGCCCCAGGGGACAGATGGGAGGGCAGAGTAGCAGACACAGGTCAGTGGTGGGGGAGGGGGAAAGGCAGCAGGCCCGGGACAGGGGGGAGGACCACCGGGCAGAAGGCCCGAGGGAGCTGGGGAGAAGGGCAGTAGGCCCTAGACAGGAGAAGGCCCGGAGGAGGGGAGGGGGAAGGTAGGAGAACCACAGGGCAGAAGGCCGAGGCCTGAGGGTAGCCAGGGCCGAGCGGCGCCGGCTCCAGCTTGCTTCAGGGCGGCCAGCATATCCCGGGGCCGCCCCCTTGAAAGGGGCGGAGACGACTCTAGCTCGGTGCCCAGCGGCCCCGGGCTCCCCCCGGCCAGTGCCAGCGTGGTGGCGGGGCGGAGGCCTCACGCCGGAGCGGATGGAGGCCCATGGCAGCCAACGCAGAGGCCCCTGCTCCAGGCCGCGCCACCTTCCCGCCGCTGCTTCGGGCCCAGGAGGCCCGGAAGGTGAACGCGGAGGTGCCCGATGCGGCCGCACAGCCGCCCTGTGCCCCGGGGCGGTAACTCACCCTTGCTCCGCCGCCCAGCGCTGCCCCGCGGCCAAGGTCCGGGAGGAGGACGGCGGCGGCCGCACAGGAGGACGCGGTGGGGGCGCGCGCGCGGCTCGCTCCTTGTTGGGGGGTGCGCTCAGGTGCCCACCCCCCGTCGACCCTTGCCTCAGGTGGTCCCGCCCGCTCGGCCTGGCGCTCACTGCCGACAGCCGCGTGCCCGTGTACGCGCCCCCCGTCCCGCCGCGTGCGTGAGGAGAGCGGAGCCGCGCAGGCCAGCTCACGTGACCGCTGTGTTTACTAGAGGCAGGTTACGGGGCGCATGCGTAACAGCCTCAAGGGCAGAGCGCCGAAGGCAACGTCTCGGGCAGCGCGGGTGTGCTTCCAACGGCGCGCGAGGGTAGAGGTGCTGAACTGACCAGTCTCGGCGCCTGCTTCGCTGCAGCCCCGGCTGTAGCTTCACACGTTATCCTCCGGCTCCCCGTGGGCGGGTCAGCGGCGCCCAGCTCCCGCCGCACAATCCAGCGGGATCCTGGTGCGAGCCCCGCCTCAGCTCCCGGCGCCGCCTGAGCAGTGTGGCCGTGCCGCCATGCCGGACAGCTGTCCTGGCCGGGCAAGGGGCTCGGCCGCTTCCGACTGTCACCGAGGGCACTGGTGGGCCGTTGGCGCTGAAGGACTGAGCTCCGGGCCCTCCCCGTGGAGCTGCGGGCTTTCCGCGCAGAGGCCCACAGGGCAGAGAGGCAGATACTACTGGGGAGGCCCTGAGCCCACAACACTGAGACCCTACTTAAGAACTGGGGGAGAGGGTCGCTCTGCCCAGGTCGGTGATCGCGCATGCAAGGGGCCCTGTGGCGACCCTTTCCGTCTTGGATACACTGATCAGTCACAACAGATGCAAACTCCGTCTCGGGGCGGGTCTAGCTTCAGCCTTTTGGTTGCAAAGAACTTTGAACGTTTGAGTGTTTTAACAGTAAAGTAACCGTGGTTAAGAAACTCCTTCGCTAAGCCTGTGTCTTCTGTTTTCCTGCCATGTTAGCCCCAAAGGGGTTGACCACCCAGACCAGCCTAGGTGGAGCTCTGCACCGTGCATGCAAGCAGCTGGAAGGCACAGGAGGTCTCAGTGACACATTTCTTCCTACTGCAGTAGCATCCCACAGAAGGGCTAAAACAAGAGGGCTGAGCCAGTCGGTGTGCCCTATAGACCTAGAGCAAGAAACTGACTGGCCTCTACCCGAGCCAGATGGCTTGGAAGGGAAGCATGTAGGACTTAGTGATTGAATCTCCTCACGGCAGACTGGTGTATGTATGGAGTGGTACTGGGTCAGGTTATACAGTGCCACATGACTAGCAGGGACTGACACAGATATTTACACTTGTGCAATTTTCTCTTATGTAGACAGGGCTGCATGTTTTACTAGAGCCCAGACAGCATTATGCAGTCAAACTACGGGCCTCTTTAAAGCATGAAGGTATTATTCAGCTGCCAGACTGTCAAAAAGAGATGCACTACACAATGACTTGGTAAACAGATTCATATTTAATACAAGAGATTTTAAACTGTTTAAGATTCATCTGAAAAGCTCTTTTATAAATAACTAATTGGCATTCAGATTACCTGCCAAAGAATAATCCTGCCAATACAGATTTTTACACTCTGTGTATTCACTGAACAATGCTATCAAACCCAAGTGATCAAAATTATGACTTTTTTTGAAGTAATTTTGGGGTTCTCGCTCTTCTGGTGATGGAGTCCTGAAGATTCATGTTCCCCAAGCTTTTCTCTGCCACCATATGAGCTAGACGTGTGCTTTACTTTTATAAGTAAATTAAAGCTAAAGTTCTCAGATGATCTCATTGCACTAGGACCAGGATATTTAAACAGAAAAAACACCAAGTATCGTAAGACTTGTGATATAAGTCATAAGAGTTGGCAATACAACATCTGCATTGCAGGTGTAGTTTCAGCAGGATATTTACACTTTTGTTGTAGCACCCATTCTTCTTCCCACGTTAATCTTCTCCAGAGACAAGTTATTCACCAGGTTATAGCATGTGATAAGTAAAACTGCAGTTTTAGCTAGTAGCCCATAAAATTCTGCCTTTTAAACTACAGAAGAGCTGGTTTGTGAATCATTTAAGCCACCAGCAAACTCATCTGCACAGGCATCAAGTATCAGAGGAGTAGCCATGTTAGTCTGTATCCACAAAAACGAGGAGGCCGGTGGCACCTTAAAGACTAATAGATTTATTTGACCATAAGCTTTCGTGGGTAAAAAAACCCACTTCTTCAGATGCATGGAGTGAAAATTATAGATGCAGACATAAATATACTGACTCATGAAGAGAAGGGAGTTACCTTACAAGTGGAGAACCCGTGTTGACAGGGCCAGTTCAATCAGGGTGGATGTGGTCCACTCCCAATAATTGATGAGGAGGTGTCATTACCAAGAGAGGGAAAATTGCTCTTGTACTGAGCCAGAGGAGGATTTGCTCTTACTTTGTCTGGTCTGATACGAGTCTTGTCTCTTGCTGCATTGTTACAATTTTTGAGATGCGAATTCTAGAGAATAATCCATTCTCCGAATTTCTACAGGGCTTCCACTCTATGGAAGTATCTTTCCCCCATAAACGTAGCTGAATCAGAGAAATGACTCGGGGGGGCGGGGGAGTCTCCTTGGCTCACTGCCTTCTCTGTTTCTTGGCTGCTTCTGCTCACACACATAAACCCCTTCATCATAACTGCTACACCTACATAGCTCTGTTGTTGACCAGCCTTGCATGTGGCCTGTGTTTTGGGTGGTGGCTTCTATTGTTTAAGCTATCTTACTCCAAGAAGGAGCTCAACTGCTTCTGACATTTATCCTGAATGAAGGGCAGGTGTCATGCCCACCAACTTCAGTGAAGTTTCATCCAAATTCCATCATAACAGTATTCTTTCCAATTATTGATAAAAATGTTTAATAGCATTGGGTCAAAAAAAACACACCCTGGCAGAACCTCACTAGAAACATCACATTTGGTGGATCATTCCATTTAGAATGACTAAAATCTGTCAGTTTTGATCCACTTAATATGTGCAGTATTGATTTTCTGTTAAGCTAAATTTTTTAGTAATAATGTCATGCAGTGCTAACTCCAACACCTTAGCAAAGGTTGTCAGTTACCATCATCAGATAGACTTAAAATCTCATACAAAAAAAATCAAATTCAGAGATTCCAAGGCCAGAAGGGATGATTGTGATCGTTTAGCCTGACCTCCTGCATAACACAGACCATAGAACTTCCCCAAAATAATGCCTTATCTTTTAGAACAACATCCAATCTTGATTTAAAAATTGTCACTGTTGGAGAATCCACCATGACCTTTGGTAAATTGTTCTAACAGTTAATTACTCTCACCATTAAACATTTCTTATTTCCAGTCTGAATTTGTCTAGCTCCAACCTTCCAGTCATTGTATCATGTTATACCTTTTTCTAATAGATTGAGGAGTCCATTATTAAATATTTGTTCCCTGGGTACGTACTTATAGACTGTAATCAAGTGACCCATTACCCTTCTCTTTTGTAAGCTAAATAGATTGCCTTCTTAGAGTCTATCATTTACTATAAAACATTTTAACCTTTTAATCATTTTTGTGGCCCTTCTCTGAGACCTCTCCAATTTATCAACATCCTTGAATTATGGGCACCAGAACTGAACACAGTATTGCAGCAGTGGTCACACTAGTGCCAAATACAGAGGTAAAATAACCTCTCTACTCCTTCTTGAGACTCCTCTGTTTATACCTCCCAGGATCTTTTGGCCATAGTGTCACATTGGGAATTCATATTCAGCTGATTATCTACTGTGACCCCCAAATCCCTTTCAGAGTCACTGTTTCCAAGGATAGAGTTCACCATTCTGTAAGTATGGTGTGACATTATCTGATTAAAATATGACCCTATAGAGCATTATTGCAACCACTGTTATATATTTGCAACAAATCCTGTACAAAGGTTGTCAAATAAGGTGTCTATGGAAAGGTTATGGTTTGCTGAATATGATTATGCTATTTGTATGTATGTTTCATTTTTGTATTTGAAGTTATGAGTATTGGCTCTATACCTGGATTTTAAATGTTTGCTACTGGGGTAAAACCCACAATGTATTTAGCCTGCACATCTTGGAGAGACTATTAAAATTAAATGGCTCATCAAGGAACACACTCAACTGACAATGGACCATGGGAAACACCCATCTACACTGAATGGACTGTCCTGTTAAAGTTCTGTCTGAGGTATAGGTAATGATTTCCTGCAGTGACAGCAAAATTATGCAAGAACATGTGACGCCCATGTGATTCCAAACCCCATCTTGTCACCTGTGATTTTCCACTAGCTATGCTGAGGGCTTTGTTTGAAACAATGAGTTTCCCTTCACATGGCAGAAGCTATAAAAGGCCCTGGAAAAACCTACATTTTGCCTCTACCCTGCTCAGGCTCTTTCTTTCTCAAACCTCTTGACTATGAACTTATACTAATGGGAGCATTCTAACCAATGGACTGAGGACCTTCCAATGATTTGGAAGCAGCCAGAGACTTGACTTAAGCCAGCAGTTTATTCCATCACTGCTACAAGCCTGAACCAAGAACTTTGCATTTATTGTATGTATTTCTTTAACCAATTTTAGCTCTCACCTTTCTTTCTTTTTATAAATAAATCTTTAGATTTTAGATACTAAAGGATTGGCATCAGTGTGATTTTTGGGTAAGATCTGAATTGTATATTGACATGGATGTGTGGCTGGTCCTTTGAGATCAGAAGAACCCTTTATTTGATGAGACTGGTTTTAAAGAACCATTCATCATTAAATCCTGTGTCCTTGATGGTGATGCAAGGACTGGAATGCCTCAGAAAACTGCTTTTCTGACTTCTTGTTAGCCAGTATGACAGTGAAACAGAAGTTTACTTTTGTTGCCGGTTAGGTATATCTTATGGGAGAAATAACCACCAGTTTTGCGTATCAGAGGGGTAACCGAGTTAGTCTGAATCTGTAAAAAGCAACAGAGGGTTGCAATCCACTCCATCCGCCATATCATTAATGAAAATATTGAACAAAACCAGCCCCAGGACCGACCCTTGGGGCACTCCGCTTGATACCGACTGCCAACTAGACATGGAGCCACTGATCACTACCCATTGAGCCCGATGATCTAGCCAGCTTTCTATCCACCTTATAGTCCATTCATCCAGCATATATTTCTTTTACTTGCTGGCAAGAATACTGTGGGAGACCATATCAAAAGCTTTGCTAAAGTCTGCACTGCTTTCCCCTCATCCACAGAGCCAGTTATCTCATCCTAATATGATTGCAGAAAAAGGCCTCAGACCTTACAATACTGGGAAGTATTGGGCATCTTTAATAATAGGTGGTCCTACCAGTCCCATCTACATGATTATTTGTATTCTCTCACACTCTATCACCCCTCCCCCTTTAATTTCTCACTCTTACTTTCTCCCACATTACACACACTCAACATCAATCTCTACAGCAAGGACCTGGCTGATTTCTGCATACAAATGAAACAGGTATTGTTGTATTAAAATCTCATAAGACTACAAACTTCTGACAGCAAAAGTTTCAAATGAAAATGAAGGTTAAAAATAAAGACAATAGCAAGCTTACTCTGATTGCATGTTATGTTGCTACCAGTGCTGTCGATTAATCGCAGTTAGCTCAAGCGGTTAACTCAAAAAAATTAATTGTGATTTATCACAGTTTTAGCGTACTGTTAAACAATACCAATTGAAATTTATTAAATATTTTGGATGCTTTTCTATATTTTCAAACATATTGATTTATATTACAACACAGAATACAAAGTGCACACTGCTCATTTTATATTGTTATTTTTATTACAAATATTTGCACTGTAAAAATGATAAACAAAAGAAATAGTATTTTTCAATTTACCTCATACAAGTACCGTAATGCAATCTCTTTATCGTAAATGTGCAAATGTAGATTTTTTCTGTTACATAACTGCACTCAAAAACAAAACAATGTAAAACTTTAGAGCCTACAAAGTCCACTCAGTCTTACTTCTTATTCAGCCAATCGCTAAGACAAACAAGTTTGTTTACATTTATGGGAGATAATGCTGTCCTCGTCTTATTTACAATGGCACCTGAAATTGAGAACAGGCATTCACATGACACTTTTCTAGCCAGCATTGCAAAGTATTTACGTACCGGATATACTAAACATTCTTATGCTCCTTCATGCTTCAGCCATCATTCCAAAGGACATGCTTCCATGCTGATGATGCTCATTAGAAAAATAATGTGTTAATTAAATTTTGACTGAACTCCTTTGGGGAGAATAGTATGTCTCCTGTTCTGTTTTACCTGCATTCTGCCATGTATTTCATGTTATAGCAGTCTCGGATGATGACCCAGCACATGTTGTTTGTTTTAAAAATACTTTCACTGCAGATTTGACAAAATGCAAAGAAGGTACCAATGTGAGATTTCTATAGATAGCTATAGCACTTGATTTAAGTGCTAGGTTTAAGAATCTGATGTGCCTTCCAAAATCTGAGCAAGACAAGGTGTGGAGCATGCTTTCAGAAGTCTTAAAAGAGCAACAGTCTGATGCGGAAACTACAGAACCCAAACCACCAAAAAAGAAAATCAACCTTCTGCTGATGGCATCTGACTCAGATGATGAAAGTGCACATGCATTGGTCTGCACTGCTTTGGATTGTTATTGAGCAGAACCCGTCATCAGCCTGGACGCATGTCCTCTGGAATGGTGGTTGAAGCATGAAGGGACATATGAATCTTTAGCACATCTGGTACCATAGCTCCGGGGCTGGAGCACCCATTGGGAAAAATTGCTGGGTGCTCTGCAACCACCGGCAGCTCCCCGCCCCAGCTCACCTCTGCCTCCACTCCGCCTCCTCCCCTGAGCGCACCACGTGCCCGCTTTTCCCCCCTGGCTCCCAGCACTTGCGCCACAAAACAGCTGTTTTGCGCAGCAAGCGTGGGAGGGATGGGGAGGAGAGGGAATGTGACACGCTTGGGGAAGAGGCGGGGCCAGGGTGGGGATTTGGGGAAGGATTCCAATAGGGGCAGGGAGTTGGGGCGGGGACTTTGGGGAAGGGGTTGGAATGGGGGCAGGGCAGGGGCAGGGAAAGGGTGTAGTTGGGCGGGGCCAGGGGGTGCGAGCACCCTCCGGCACCAGGGAAAGTTGGTGCCTATGTCTGGTATGTAAATATCTTGGGATGCCGGCTACAACAGTCACATGCGAACGCCTGTTCTCACTTTCAGGTGACACTGTAAACAAGAAGCGGGCAGCATTATCTCCTGCAAATGTAAACAAACTCGTTTGTCTGAGTGAGTGACTGGCTGAACAAGAAGTAGGACTGAGTAGACCTGTAGATTCAGTTTTACATTGTTTTATTTTTAAATGCACTTATTTTTGTACATAATTCTACATTTGTAAGTTCAACATTCATGATAGAGATCGCATTATAGTACTTTTATGAGGTGAATTGAAAAATAGTATTTCCTTGTTTTTACAGCACAAATAAAAAATACACTTTGTATTCTGTGTTATAATTGAAATCAATATATTTGAAAATACAGAAAACATCCAAAATATTTAAGTAAATGGTATTTATTATTGTTTAACAGTGCAACTAATCGCGATTAATTTTTTTAATTGATTGACCGCCCTAGTTTCTACATAAAACCAGGAAGTCAATCCTTATCTAGTCTGACTCCCTCTGGCTAGTGTCTATTTCATCCCCATTATCACCTTTTTATCTAAAAGTTGAATAAAATTATGAAGGATAAAGGCAACAAAAGAAAAGAGAAATTTACTCTTTCTATTCCCCAGGAATGTGCTTAACAGTTCAGAGACTTGTTTAAATGGTTGTTCTGGTTGGGGAAAGGCTTTTTTGAAAAGGTGTGTCTTACATTTCAGTTCAAATACAATCTAGCTCAGTCTAGTCTTTTCTAGCATAGAGTTCCAAAGCTGGGGTCAAGCTGCTGAGAATGCTGTGCCCCCAGCATCTAATAACCTAAAGCCACGTCTATACATGCACTGATGCAGCTGCATCACTGTAAACTCTCCTGTCAACTTAATTACTCCAGCCCCTGCAAGCAACAATAGGTATGTCGGCGATAATACTGTCCACACCTGCGCTTAAATCGGCATATTACGTCACTCATGGCTGGCTAATTCACATCCCTGAACAACATAACTTATGTCGACTTAAGTTGTAGTGTAGCCATAGCCTTAAAGTGGTTGCATTCAGCCCCAGATACAGATACTTTAATCTGTAGGAGATGGAAGCATGGATCACGGTGGCTTAGATCCTCATCCAAGAGGAAAGGGTGAAGTTTCTGGTTAGTTGAAGATGGAGGAAAGCATTCCTTAATACTGTGGTAATTTGTATGTCCAGGAATAGTGCTGCACCTTGCATAACCCAGGGGCATTGCATGACTGCCAACCAACCCATCATGAGTACTGTGAGAAATGGGGCACAACACTAACCAAGGCAGTGTCATTTCAGGGACTATATGGGTCTCGAAGTTCAAACAAACAAACAAACAAACAAACTATATAAAGTCCTTTTCTTTACTGGCAAGCCAAATGGAAGTTTTTCTAGAAGGGTATTTTTAGAAATCTCAGTATAATGACAAATTTCAAGCTCAGTTAAATAACTTTTTTGTGAAATGATGCAGAGCACAATTAGTACAGAGACATGAATAGTGAGAGATCCAAGCTGGTTTGCCTGATATTGTGTAAAAATGTGTGTAACTTTGATATAGAAGGCCTTGCCAAACTAATTATCGAAGCATATGCAACCATCATCGTTGGCACAGGTACTTAGCATTTGATTAGATGCTCAGAGCTGAAATCAGTATGAGGGAGCTGATATGAAAAAAGTATTTGATATTTAAATTTTCACTGTTGCAACAAACCATGTTCATGTGTCTTTTTTTACACGTACAACTGATCTCATGCAACACAGTATAAAAGCTGAGATTTAAAAGGAGCCACACATTTTTGGACTGGAATCCTCCCATCCCACACACTTATAATTGAGGATTCTGAGAAGAATATCTAAAACTTAAATATTTTCACATGAATAATGTAAATTCATTTAGCCACTATTGAAATAAATAATATTTTTCGTTTCTGCAGCACCTTTCACATGAGGAAATTAAAATAACTTACAACCATTAAGGGCCAGATTTTGAACCAATTACTCCCATAAGTACCTGCTCACCAGTGTGAATAAGGGGTTCACAACTATGCCTTACTACACTCTTGTGATGCATGTATTGTTATCTCCGTCTGCAGATGGAGAAACTGAGTAAACTTGCCTGTGTGTGGGATGAGGTCTGAGGAAAGGATGTAACTGAGAAGTACCTAAAACTTAAATTTGGTTTCTTTATAGCAAGATTATAAATATTACAAATTAAAACAAATTATTCCACCTAAAATGTTAAAGAAATAGGGCCAGATCTTTGGCTGGTGTAAATTGGCATAAGTCCATTTACTTCAATAGATCTATGTCATGATGCAAAATTTCTCTAATTCAGTGGTTCTCAACCAGGGGTATGCAAAGGTCTTCCGGGGGTACATCAACTCATTTAGATAGTTGCCTAGTTTTACAACATACTACAAAAAATGCACCAGTGAAATCAATACAAACTAAAATTTCATACAGACAGTGACTTGTTTATACTGCTCTATATACTATAACAGTGTTTCTCAATCTGGGAGTCGTGATTTATTTGTAAAAAGCAACAGAGGGTCCTGTGGCACCTTTGAGACTAACAGAAGTACTGGGAGCATAAGCTTTCGTGGGTAAGAACCTCACTTCTTCAGATGCAAGTAATGGAAATCACCCACCTCTCGTGGCCACTCCATGCTGCTCCCGGTACCGCTTTCCGCTGGCGCGGCTGCCCTGTCAGCCGCTTTTGGGTCTTTAAATAGCCGTCCGGGGGGAAATCCCGGACATTTTAGCTTTTTACAAATTCCCCCCGGACGGCTATTTAAAGACCGAAAAGCTGGACATGTCCGGAGAAACCCAGACGTATGGTAACCCTATCTAAAAGCCTTGTCTACCCTGGGAATATTTCCACCAAAATTTAAAAAAACAATTGAAGCACTAGTGTAGACTCAGCTCTGGCAGTCAGAACTGTTTTTATAACTGGTTACATTACATCTGCTCTCAGTAGATTTAACTAAATTGGCTATAAAAATGGTACTGCCTGCCAGGCCTATCTACAGTAGTGCTCCAAGCAGGTTTTAAAACCAATTTGAATTTTTGAGAAAATCTCTATAGTGCAGACTAGAGTTTAGGAAAAGTATCAATTGCTGACAAGTTATGTCTGAGCAGGTTTTAACCAGTTTCTGAAATAGTGCTGCACATAGTTTGTAGTTAAATTGTGTTAATCAGCTGTTCAATTGCACCCATCGCTGATGCCCATGTCAGCAATGGGTAATATTTGAGGTACACATAAGATTAGAGATCCCTTCAGCTTGCCATCTTGCTGCTGGTGCTGCTGAGATAGCAAGTATCTGAAGACCTTCCCCACAAATCAGCAGTTCTTCTTCGAGTGCTTACTCATGTCCATTCCAATTAGGTGTGTGTGCACTGCGTGCACAGTTGCCGGAAGGTTTTCCCTTAGCAGTACCCATCAGGTCAGCTGTGGAGCCCCTTGGAGTCGCACCTTCATGCGCCGCATATAGGGCCCTGCCTACCCGCTGCCTGTCCAGTTCCTTCTTATATCTCCTGTAAATAGTTAAGAATAGTTTTTTAGTATTAGAGTAGTTTGAACCCTTGTTACCAGAGGTTTTCTCCTGTTTCTCTTCTCTCTCCTGGGGCCGGGGCATGCCTCGGTCCCGGGGTTTAAACCATGTGGGGAGTGCCAGAAGCTGATGAAGTGCCTGGGGGAGTCCCATCAAGCGGACAGGTGCAAAATTTGTAGAGGATTCCGCCACCGCACCAAAAGAGAAAGGGACCACAGGCTGAGGCTGCTGCTGATGGAAGCAGCTCTTCGGCCACAGTCGGAATTGAGCCCCATGGATGCGGCATCGGGCTCCTTGGCATTGGTGCACAGTGCACTGGCTTCAATCTGGGATGCAGCGCCAAGGAAGGACTCTCGGGTCAGAGACTCTCGGCACCGGTACTCCTCGGCACCAAAGACTGCTTTGCGGGCGGAATCGCAGCACTGTTCTCAGTTGCCTGTGCCACGCTGTAGCGGTCTCAGCCGAGGTTCGGCCCTCAGAGGGGCTGTGGGGTATCCCACCACCTCGCTCTGGTCCGCCATTAGTCCTGGTCCGGCGGTAGTGTGGGACAGCAAACACATGGTTAGGGGCTCAGATCCTTAAGCAGGGGCTGAGCCAATAGTTCAGGAAAAGCCCCAGGCCCTCAATCAGGGCAGGCAGCAACCATGCTGTCTGGGGCTCAGGCCCTTAAGCAGGGGCTGAGCCAATAGGTCAGGAACCCAGGCTCTTAAGCAGAGCTGAGTCAATGGGTTTGTAGTGGCCCAGGCCCTAGGTCAGGGCGGGGCAGCAATCAAATAGTCAGGAACCCAGGCCCTTAAGCAGGGGCTGAGTCAATGAGCAAGAGGTCCCAGCCTCTCTAGGCCAGGGAAAGGGAGAGTCTGCCACCCAAGGAGTGGGTGGCAAGGGGGGCACAGGCCCTCCCACTCCACTGCGTCCCAGACCGGGGCCCTAGCAGCGGCGGAAACTCGCTGCTGTCAGTGGGGATCCTGGCCTCAACACACTGACATAGGCTCTGGCAGTGCTGCAGCCAGATTGGGGTTGGCTGCCCCCGGGCTACTTCCACACTCCCCCTTGTAGGGTACCTGGGCCGTACTAGTGTCCTCGGTGGTCTCCACAAGCATCAGTTCCTCCGGGTAGGTAGTGAAGGGTAGGTTCCGCTCCTCCTCGGGATAGCTGGAAAGGGGCAGGCTCGGCCAGTCCTCCTCAGGGTAACGGGTGAGGGGTAGGCTCGGCTGGCCTGGTGAGTCCTCAGGCCGGTCACGGCCTGCTGCTGTCTCCCAAGCGGGAGCTCGGCCACACATGTCTGCTCTCTCCGGCGGCTTGTTCTCCACTGAGCTCTGCAGGCGGGCTTTTATACTTCCGGGTCGGCGTCGTGACCTCTGAGGGGCAGACGCCGGACCCAGTGGCTCCACCCACATTGGTGTTAGGGGAGGTTCGGCCCTCAGCAGGGCTGTGGGGTATCCCACCACCTCGCTACACATGCAAAAAGCACAGGAAGATGGACAGGGAGCGCTCCCCTTCTCAAGCACCAGAGCGTCAGACACCTAAGGGAGTGCAACCTATGCTGGGCCACTCTTCCCCACCTGTACAGCAGTTGGCCCTGGGCTCACAGCGGGACCTGTCTGACGCCACTGGTGGAGGGCCAAGTGGAGGACTTAGACCTTTCCTCCACACCAGAGACCTTTGAGGCAGTCAGGGATCTCATAGCCCTGATGGGTCTGTACTCTCCCGACCAGCATGAGAGGGCACTGGCCCCAAATTCTCCGGCGCCGCAGAGACCACCGGTGCAGTCCAAGGGGAAACCAGCAATGACACGGCACCACTCTCCATCTCTCCGGCACCGATCCCCAGCACCAACGGGCATGGCGCCACCTTGGTCACCATATATGGACCCTTGGAGTCCGATTCTGATGCAGACTCCTATGTGTTGCAAAGGAGCTGGAACCGGGGTCGGTGGCACGCTCAGACTGTGAGTATGGTGCAGACCTGTCCTCTGGTGCCATGGCCAATGCAATGGCAGGTGCCAGCACAAATACCAACACAGTGGCCCTTCTGGACCCTTTGGGTGTACCATCAGTCCCAGGGGTTCGTCTCCGGGTGCTCCTTCTCGGTCACATCCAAGGGAAGGGCTGTGTCCAGGACTAGGGACCCTTCATGGGCATCTGCCATGGCTAATGCATCCAGTACCTCCACCAGCACCACTTCTGGCACTGACACCGTGTCTGGCATCAGCACTGGCATTGCTACCACGGCCAGTGCCACAGAGGGTGGCTGACATCCAGTTGGGTGCAGCTACAGGGAACCAGGGCTGCTTTGATGAGTCGGACTGTCAAGAAGAATCCTCTCTGGCATGTGCCTCGTCATCACCTTCACCCAATGAGGCAGTGGCAGGAACCTCCTTGGGGCCTCCCTCACTGGACAGCAGAGCCTACCTGGAAGTCCTGACATGGATGACACAGAATCTGGGCATCCAGATGGAGGAGATCAATGAGGTGGTGGACCCGATGGTGGACATTTTATCCCCAGTGAGCCTCACCAGGGTGACACGTCCCCTGATTAAGACTATTCAGGACAACACTAAGTCCCTGTGACAAACTCTGGCCTCTCTTACCCCCACAGCGAAGGGAGTCAAGAGAAAATATTTCATGCCCTCCAAAGGTTATGAGTATCTTTATACATACACCCCACCAGACTCGGTGGTGGTGGTAGCGGACAACGAGCTGGAAAGGCATGGACAGCAAGGGCCTCCTCCTCAAGCTAAGGACACTTAGGAGCTGGATCTCTTCGGAAGGAAGATATACTCCACCAGAGGGCTCCAGCTTCGTATTGCAAATCAGCAGGCGATCCTTAGCCGCTACAATTTTAAATCATGGGACACGATATCCAAATTTTTGGACGTTGTCCCGACAGACTCCAAGTCCAAATTCTCAGCTCTTGTGGATGAGGGCTAGCTAAGCTATGACAAGGACATTGCTGCATGTCACGCTGGACTCATCAGACTCGGCAACTCGCGCCATGTCCTCAGCCATCGCGATGTGACGTTGCTCCTGGCTGCAGGCCTCAAACCTCCCTGGGGAGGTCCAACAAATGATAAAAGATCTCCCTTTTGAAGGAACCACTCTGTTCTCAGAGAAAACGGACTCAAAGCTGCATAGCTTAAAAAACTCTGGAGCCACTCTGAGATCGCTGGGGCTGCACATGCCCACCACCCAACCTAGACACTGTAGGCCTCAGCCTATGCCCTGCCTGTATCAAGGTCAGCCTCAGCAGGATCACAACCGCAAATGGGGCAGAAACCAGAACCGGTGTCACCAGCCTCAACCCCTGAACAACTGGGGTCTGGGTCGTTGAGGCAACCGCCAGGCCCCAGGCAGGCCTTTTGAAGATGCGCCCAGGGGCAACATACCAACCCGAGGACTGGATCCCTGTGCAGGAGGTAGGAACCTACCTATTGGCAGGAGCTGTGGAGGAGGTTCTGCTGGAGCTTAGGGGCAAGGGGTTCTACTCCCAGTATTTCCTAATACCGAAAGCAAAGGGGGGCCTCAGACCCATCTTGGACCTGCGCAACCTCAACAGGTTCATGAAGAAGCTAAAGTTTCAGATAGTCTCTTTGGCCACCATTATCTCATCCCTGGATCCAGGAGATTGTATGCCGCCCTCGACTAGAAGGACACATTCTTCCACATTTCCATAATCCCGCCTCACAGGCACTTCCTAAAATTTGTAGGGGGGGGGGGGGGCACTCACTACCAATTCATAGTACTTCCATTTGGCCCATCATCGGCATCTTGGGTATTCACCAAATGCATGTCACTCATGGCCGTCTTCCTCCAGAAAAGGCAAGTTCAGGTATTCCCATACCTCGACGACTGGTTAGTAAAGGGCCATTCCAGGACACAAGTGGATCAACAGGTCAGCTTGATAAGATCCACATTCGACAGACTGGGTCTCCTGTTAAACACACAAAAGTCAACGCTCCCCCACATTCAGAGAATAGAGTTCATAGGGGCAGTGTTAGACTCAAGGCAAACCACAGCATTCCTACCTCATTCCCGTTTCCAGGCTATGCACTACATCATACAAGACCTCAGACCGTACCCCATAACCACGGCAAGGAATTGCTTAAAACTCCTTTGGCATATGGCGTCTTGCATGTTCGTGGTGCAACATGCGAGGCTCAGACTCAGACTTCTCCAGGTCTGGCTAGCGTCCGTGTATTGACTGAGCAGAGACAGCCTAGACAAGGTAATCATACTTGCACCACAGGTTCTTGAGTCGCTTCAGTGGTGGCTTGATCCACAATTGGTGGTGGGGTATATAGGGTTCACATTCTCCAAGCCATGCCCCTCATTGTGTCTGGTCACCGATGCATCGGCAATGAGGTGGGGAGCGCACCTCGGAGAGCTCAGAACTCAGAGCCTCTGGTCTCCAGCAGAGCTGTTGCTTCACATCAACATCAGGGAGCTGAAAGCATTTCATCTGGCGTGTCAGACCTTCCGCCCTCATCTGGAGGGCAGATGCGTATCAGTCCTGACGAGCAACATAACAGTGATTTTTTTTATTAACAGACATGGTGGAGCACACTGTTCTCCCCTATGTCAGTAAGCCCTCCAGCTCTGGGATTTCTGCATAGCACACTCGATATTCCTGGAGGCCTCCTACCTCCCTGGATCTCAGAACGAGCTAGCGGACCATCTCAGCAGGTCTTTTCACAATCATGAGTTGTCCACTCACCCAGACATGATAAACAACATCTTCCAACGGTGGTGAGTTCCCCAGATCTACTTGTTTGCCATAAAGGGCAACAGGAAGTGCCTTCAATTCTGCTCTTTCCTGAATCACAGCCCAGGTTTGCTGACAGACACATTTCTTCTTCCATGGAAGGACCACCTCTTCTACACATTTCCTCCTGTTCCGCTCATTCACAAGGTCCTCCTCAAGATCTGGAGGGACGGGGCCTCGGTGATCCTGGTGGCACCAGCCTGGCCACACAGCATTGTTACACCATGCTGCTGGAGTTATCAGTGGAAACTCCTGTGACGATGCGGTTCTGGCGGGACCCAACTGAGAGTGCCAATTCAGGACAAATTGCTAAAACAGGGCAGTCACAGCCCAAGGCTGGGGTTTTTCCACCTCTAAGGCAAACCAAACCAGCCAAAATAAGAGGACTTCGGTCTCACCCCACTGGCTAACCACAAGTCTCACAAGCAATTCCCTTAGACTCTCCAGTTTCCCAGTATCACCACCAGTGCCACTCGTTATGGGGATGAATGATTATGAAAACCAATACCCCAGAAAAAGAAAAAAGGTTCTCCTGATCCCATAGGACCAAGCCCCAGACCCAGGTCAATATACAAATCAGATCTTACCCACAAATCACGCTGTTGCCAATCCTTTAGAATCTAAAATCTAAAGGTTTATTTATAAAAGAAAAAAGATAGAGATGAGAGCTAGAATTGGTTACATGGAATCAATTACATACAATAACGGCAAAGTTCTTGGTTCAGGCTTGCAGCAGTGATAGAATAAACTGCAAGTTCAAATCAAGTCTCTGGAACATCCCCAGCTGGGATGGGTCATCAGTCCTTTGTTCAGAGATTCAGTTGTAGCAAAGTCCCTCCAGAGATAAGAAGCAGGATTGAAGACAAAATGGAGATGAGGCATCAGCCTTATATAGTCTTTTCCAGGTGTAAGAACACCTCTTTGTTCTTACTGTGGAAAATTACAGCAAAATGGAGTCTGGAGTCACATGGGCCAGTCCCTGCATACTTTGCTGAGTCTCAAGGCATATTTGCCTTTTCTCAATGAGTCCATTGTATAGCTGATGGTTCTTAATGGGCCATCAAGCAGGCTAGGCAGAGCTAACACCAGCTTGTCTGGGATGTCACCCAGAAGCATAGCATAAGTTTGCAATACAGACAGTATAGAGCCAATATTCATAACTTCAACTATAAAACTGATACACACATATAGACAGCATAATCATAACCAGTAAACCATAACCTTGTCTTAGACACCCTTTATACAAGATTTGGGTGCCACTACAGAACCTTGGTTGCAACAATGATCTATATGGTCCCAGATTATATCAATAACGTCACAACCCCACTCACCCTACCGTTAGTTCCAGACCTGATTGCTCGTCATCACGGCCAGCTCCAGTACCCCAATCTTGAGTATCTCTACCTCACAGTTTCGAATCTGCGTGGTTGAATCTGCTAGAGCTCACATGCTCAGACCCCATTAGAGAGGTTCTTCTTGGTAGTAGAAAACCATCGACCAGGGCTACCTACTTAGCCAAGAGGAAGAGATTCTTGATCTGGTGTTCACAGAGCCATATCACTCTGATGTAGTCTTCAATTCCCTTTATCTTGGACTACCTGCTAGAGTCAAAACAGCAGGATTTGTCACTCTTGTTGATAAAGGTTCACCTGGCCGCCATCTTGGCTTTTCACCCAGGCGAGGCTAGCCACTCTGTCTTTGCATACGATGGTATGGTGCTTTCTTAAAGGACTAGATAGACTATACCCTCAAATCCGGTGGTCAACCCTGGCTTGGGACCTTAACCTGGTACTCTCAAGGCTGATGGAGACTCCGTTCGAGCCCATAGCAACATGCTCACTGCTCTATCTATCATATAAAGTCACGATAACTTCAGCCAGAAGGGTGTCTAAGCTCAAGGCCCTCACACTGGATCCTCCTTATACCATCCTTTAAAACAACAAAGTGCAGCTTCGACTGCACCCGGTGTTCCTCCTGAAGGTGATCTCAAATTTCCACACCAATGAAGACATATTTCTTCCAGTTTTTTTCCCGAAGCCTCATGCTAACAGCTGTGAGCAGAGGCTCCACTCCCTGGATGTTCGGCGGGCATTGGCTTTTTATATTGAATGAACCAAGCCGTTCTGCAAGTCGAACAAGCTCTTTGTTGCGGTGGCGGACAGGATGAAGGGCCTCCCAATGTCCTCCCAAAGGATATCATCGTGGATCACATCCTGTATCCGGGCTTGCTATGACCTGGCGAAGATCCTTGCCCCTGCACTGACAACACAGTCCATCAGAGCCCAGGCGTCCTTGGCATCTTTCCTGGCCCAGGTCCCAGTACAGGAGGTCTGTAGAGCGGAAATGTGGTCTCGCTCCACACTTTCCATTATGCTATTACCCAGCATGCCAGGGATGATGCAGCATTCGGCAAAGCTGTGCTTCAATCAGCGATTCCATGAACTCCGACCCCACCTCCTAGGTGAGGCTTGGGAGTCACCTAATTGGAATAGAGCAAGCACTCAAAGAATAAAAAAAAGTTACTTACCTCTTGTAACTGTTGTTCTTCGAGATGTGTTGCTCCTGTCCATTCCAAACCCACCTGCCTTTCCCTCTGTCGGAGTAATCCAGCAAGAAGGAATTGGAGAGGTGGCGGGTCAGCAGGGCCCTATACGGGGCGCCATGAAGGCGCGACTCCAGGCGGCTCCACAGCCAACCCGATGGGTACTGATAGGGGAAAAAGCTTCCGGCGACTGTGCATGCGGCACACATGTAATCATGTCTATGTCTATACTTGGGCCTTGTCTACACTACGAGAGTAGTTCGATTTTACTTGCATCGAATTTTTGTAATCGATATTGCAAAGTCGAGCGTGTGTGTCCACACTAAGGACAGTAATTCGACTTTGTGCGTCCACACTAACGGTGATAGCGTCGACATTCGAAGCGGTGCACTGTGGTCAGCTATCCCACAGTTCCCGCAGTCCCCTCTGCCCATTGGAATTCTGGGTGTAGCCGGCAATGCCTTCTGGGTAACAAAATGAGTCGAGGGTGCTTTTGGGAAACTGTCGTCATCCGTCCATCACTCCCGCCCTCCCTCCCTGAAAGCGCCGGCGGGAAAACAGTTCGCGCGCTTTTCCAGTCATTGACAGCGCGGACGCCACTGTACTCCGAGCATGGAGCCCGCTGCGACCATCGCTGCAGTTGTGGCCGCTCTCAACGTCTCGCAGCTTATCATAAAGGTTTCCCTGAGGCAGATGCAGAAAAGTCAGGCAAGGAGGCTACGGCACCGCGGTGATGTCCTGAAGTCTGAGAGTAGCACAGACCTGTCAGAAAGCAGGCGACCCAGCGCCGAGGACATCACAGTGGCAATGGGTCATGTTGATGCCGTGGAACGGCGATTCTGGGCACGGGAGACAAGCACTGAGTGGTGGGACCGCATAGTGCTGCAGGTCTGGGATGAATCCCAGTGGCTGCGAAACTTTCGCATGCGGAAGGGAACTTTCCTGGAACTTTGTGAGTTGCTGTCCCCTGCCCTGAAGCGCAGTGACACCCGGTTGCGAGCTGCACTGAGTGTACAGAAGCGAGTGGCCATAGCCCTGTGGAAGCTTGCAACGCCAGACAGCTACCGGTCAGTCGCGAACCAGTTTGGGGTGGGCAAATCTACCGTGGGGGTTGTTGTGATGCAAGTAGCCAAGGCAATCGTTGATGTACTGCTGCCAAAGGTAGTGACCCTGGGAAACGTGGAGGCGATCATAGATGGTTTCGCAGCGATGGGATTCCCAAACTGCGGTGGGGCCATAGATGGAACTCACATCCCTATCCTGGCACCGGACCACCAGGCCACCCAGTACATTAACCGAAAGGGCTACTTTTCCATGGTGCTGCAAGCACTGGTGGACCACAGGGGACGTTTTACCAACATCTACGTGGGATGGCCGGGCAAGGTTCATGACGCTCGTGTTTTCAGGAACTCTGGTCTGTTTAGACGGCTGCAACAAGGTATTTACTTCCCGGACCACAAAATAACTGTTGGGGATGTGGAGATGCCTATAGTCATCCTCGGGGACCCAGCCTACCCGCTAATGCCCTGGCTCATGAAGCCCTATACTGGCGCCCTGGACACTGAAAAAGAACTCTTCAACTACCGGCTGAGCAAGTGCAGAATGGTGGTGGAGTGTGCTTTTGGCCGTCTCAAGGGGAGATGGAGAAGCTTACTGACTCGCTGTGATCTCAGCGAAACCAATATCCCCATTGTTATAGCAGCTTGCTGTGTGCTCCACAATCTCTGTGAGAGCAAGGGGGAGACCTTTCTGGCGGGGTGGGAGGTTGAGGAAAATAGCCTGGCTGGTGATTACTCACAGCCAGACAGCCGGGCGATTAGAAGAGACCAGCGGGAAGCGCTGTGCATCCGGGAGGCTTTGAAAGCAAAGTTCCTGAGTGAGCAGGGTAACCTGTGATTTTATAGTTTGTGTACTGAGAAGCTAAACCTGCCCCCGTTTCTTTACCCAGGTAATGTTGACTATCCTATCCAGTTACATACCCCCTTCACCCCCCCTCCAACACACGTGTCGAAATAAAAATAGTTCTACTTTGTTAAAGCACACCGTTTTCTTTAATACTGTTTTAGCGGGAATTTTTTAAAACTGGGACGCAGACTGTGGTGCGGGGCGGGTCTAGTGTTGTGATGCGAATGCAGCTTCTAAACTCAAGGATTGACAGGCTCCGCTGCGGTGGGATGCTTGTTTCAACGGAGCCTGTCACCCCTCCTGATCGGGACTGTGTGTATGGGAGGTCTATTTGACTTTGTGGCAGGGGGAGGACGGTTACAGATCCCATGCTGTGTGGCTCTGTGATCCTGTCTAAGGACCGGCGCTTAAGATCTGTAACTGCCCTCCCCCGCCACAAAGTCACAGAGCAACCCACCCCCCCCAACATTACATCAAAACAACCTCCCAGACTAACCGGGGCAACTAGTCACTGCATCACTGCACTGTGTATGTGCCCTGCTGCTGTGCCTGCCCCCGACTATGTACCCTGCCAAAGGAGACTGTCCTGTCCAATTTCCAACCCCCTTTCCCCTCCTCCTCCAAAAGAACATGATTGAAACAGTAGTTAACAGAAACGAATTTTTTATTATCAACTACACATGGCATTGGGAGGTGAAACTTGGACGTGGGCTTGTGTCAGGCGGGAAGGAAAGAACTTTTCAAATTTTGGGAAATGAGAGCCTTCTGCTACTAGAGCTCTCTGCAGGGGTGGAGTGAGAGTTAGCAGGGACTCTGCCGCCTCTCCTTCTTTGCACTTTGGGTGAGGTGGGTATGGGACTTGGTGGCGGGGGAGGGCGGTTAGAGATGGACTGCAGCGGGGCTCTGTCCTCCTGCCTCCGTTCCTGCAGAACATCCACAAGGCGCCGGAGCGTGTCCGTTTGCTCCCTCAGTAGTCCAAGCAGCGTTTGAGTCGCCTGCTGGTCTTCCTGCCGCCACCTCTCCTCCCGATCCATGTTGGCTTGGTGCATTCGGGTCAAGTTCTCCCGCCACTGGGTCTGCTGTGCTGCCTGGGCTTGGGAAGAGGCCATAAGCTCAGAGAACATGTCCTCCCGTGTCCTCTTCTTCCTACGCCTAATCCGCGCTAGCCTCTGGGAGTGTGATTCCAGGCTAGGTTGTGAGACAGTCGCAGACGGGGCTGTGGAAATGGGAAAAAGGGAGTGAATTCCTCTGAAAGATAAATGTAGTTGTGAACAAAGAACATAGTCTTTCTCTGTGAACAAGACCATGCACAGCACCTTTCACATGCGCACTCAGCACAAGGTCGAATTCTCGGCCTTCGCATTCTGTGCCTGGGGTCTTGAACAGCACATTTGAGAAGCGAGGCAGCACAACGGAATTTCTGTTGCAGGCAGACATGGTAAGCCGTACACTTGTGGCAGTTTAAAACTTTTATATTACCACTGGCCTCATTTCACATTTAAATCAATGTCAGTCCCTGCTGCCAGCAATCCGGCAAGCGGGAACTCTGCCCCTGTCCCACCCCCTCGCGGCTGTCCCCGGGAATGATCCCTTTCGGCTGCCCCTCTCCCGCCTCCACCGCGTGGCTGCAAACCAGCGGTGACAGTTCTGTAAAGGAACGGGAAAGCAGTCCCAACACTAACATTCCCCTACCTAATTAAAAGCAGGTCACCATGGCCGACATCACCCTGATGAGGATCTCCGAGAGCGACAAAGAGAGAATGCTCCGGGAAAGCCTCCAAAGACCAGGGCCGTATGCCGCCCTGCTGTGCAGAGCAATGATCCCCGAGTACCTGATAATCTCGTGGCGCGGCAACGTGTCGTACTTCGGAGGACCCAATAAGGCCGCTCTCCCCAAGAACCTCATGCAACGGCTTTCAAGTTACCTCCAGGAGAGCTTCATCGAGATGTCCCAGGAGGATTACTGCTCTATCCCCGCACATATAGACCGCATTTTACTGTAGCTGCAGTAGCAGGGAATACACAGTAGAGCGGCTTGTGCAGGACAATCACTGAAAACCGGACATTGCTAGATTTCTTTTCAAAACTTGCACTGCCCCTTACTAAACCGTTAAGCGCCTAGGGCACACTAATCATGAACAACCCATTCTTTTAATTGTTAATATTCCTGTTTTGTTAAAAATAAATGTTTAGATGTTTACAACACTTACTGGCTGATCCTTCACCAGATTCTGTGTCCGGGGTAATGGCTGGGGACGCTTCGTAGGGGATCTCTGTAAGGGTGATGAAGAGATCCTGGCTGTCGGGGAAATCAGCGTTGTGAGAGCTGCCAACTGCCTCGCCCTCCTCATCTCCTTCCTCATCTTCCCCGTCCCCTAACATGTCTGAGGAACCGGCCGTGGACAGTATCCCATCCTCAGAGTCCACGGTCACTGGTGGGGTAGTGGTGGCGGCAGCACCGAGGATGGAATGCAGTGCCTCGTAGAAACGGGATGTCTGGGGATGGGATCCGGAGCGTCCGTTTGCCTCTTTGGTCTTCTGGTAGCCTTGTCTCAGCTCCTTGATTTTCACGCGGCACTGCGTTGCATCCCGGCTGTATCCTCTCTCTGCCATGTCTTTAGAGATCTTCTCGTAGATCTTTGCATTCCTTCTTTTGGATCGCAGCTCGGAAAGCACGGACTCATCGCCCCACACAGCGATGAGATCCAAGACTTCACGATCAGTCCATGCTGGGGCTCTCTTTCTATTCCCAGACTGCACGGCCATCACTGCTGGAGAGCTCTGCATCGTTGCCAGTGCTGCTGTGCTCGCCACGATGTCCAGACAGGAAATGAGATTCAAACTGGCCAGACAGGAAAAGGAATTCAAATTCAAATTTTCCCGGGGCTTTTCCTGTGTGGCTGGTCAGAGCATCCGAGCTCGCACTGCTGTCCAGAGCGTCAACAGAGTGGTGCACTGTGGGATAGCTCCCGGAGCTATTAGCGTCGATTTCCATCCACACCTAGCCTAATTCGACATGGCCATGTCGAATTTAGCGCTACTCCCCTCGTCGGGGAGGAGTACAGAAGTCGAATTAAAGAGACCTCTATGTCGAACTAAATAGCATCGCAGTGTGGACGGGTGCAGGGTTAATTCGATTTAACGGCGCTAACTTCGACATAAACGCCTAGTGTAGACCAGGCCTTGGTATCACTTAAGCCTATGACCTTTCATTTAATAAACTTGTTACCTCTACTATAAACCAATTGAGTGCTTTGATTGAAATAAAAGTATTTATCAAACCCCAGTTAAATTAATGTGCTGCTGTTTACTGACTCTTTAAAGGAACAAACAACTTCTGTGAGTGTTCCCTGAGAGAGCTCGAAATCACAGGGCAGAATTTTGGTGAAATTTGGGATTGGGCGGGGCAGGGTGTTAGGTAGGGTTACCATATTTCAGCAAGCAAAAAAGAGGACGGGAGGAGCCCCGCCCCCGTCCTGCCCTAGCCCCGCCCCTGCCCCTCCCACCCCCCCTCAGAACTCCCAACCCTCCCCCCGCCCCTTGTCCCCTGACTGCCCCCTCCTGGGACCCCTGCCCCTAACTGCCCCCCAGGATTCCACCCCGTACCTAAGCCTCCCTGCCTCTTGTCCCCTGACTGCCCCCTCCTGAGAACCTCCCCTCATCCTTACTGGCCCCCTAGGATCCTACTCCCTACCTGTACCCTGACTGCCCCAAACCTTATCCCCACCCCCAGACAGACCCCTGGGACTCCCACGCCCCATCTAACCTGACAGCCCCCCAGAACTCCCAACCCATCTAAACCCCTCTGCTCCCTGTCCCGACTGCTCTGATCCCTCTCCCCACTCCCCCACACGCAAAACTCCCAACCCCCCCCCCCCCGCTCCTTGTCCCCTGACTGCCCCCTCCTGGGACCCCTGCTCCTAACTGCCCTCCAGAACCCCACCCCCTACCTGTTCCTTGTCCCCTAACTGCCCCCTCCTAAGACCCCCCCACCCTAACTGCCCCCCAGGACCCTACCCCCTACCTGTATCCTGACTGCCCAAAATCTTATCCACACCACCCCCCAGAAAGCCCCCCCAAACTCCCGACCCCCCCATCTCTTGACTGCCCCCTCCAAAACCTCCCTGCCCCTTCTCCGACCCCCTGGCCCCCTTGTTGTTGGCCTTCGCCTAACGTCTCTGTGAACTTGCTCAGGAACGGCCTGAGCCTTCGTCCCGGCATGCTGGACAGCAGCGGGGGAGGAGCTCCAGACTGCTGGAGGTGATCTGCGAATGCAGGGAGGGAGTGATCTCTGCTGCAGGGGAAGCGGAGGAGGGGCTCTCTCTGGCTGTCGGAGCCCCACGTAAATGGCACCAGCCGGCCGGCTGCCCTGTTAGCCACGCGCGCTCTGCTTGGGGGGTGGGGGCGGAGGGGAAGTCCGGACATTTACAAATTCCCCCAGACGCTATTTTTAGCTTAAAAAGCCGGACATGTCCGGGGGAAACTGGACGAATGGTAATCCTAGTGTTCGTATTCGGCTTATGAACGAGAATATATGGTATTCTTTAGAACTCAGTTAATTTTCTATTTTCTTAAAGTTATTCTGTGTTAACTACTCTGGTTATATAGGGACTAACCTCTTCCTCAAAGAAATCTTTCAGAGGTCGCTGTAGCATGGCAAGAATAGGTAAGAAATTGCTGAGACACCCATTTTATGTACATCTAAATGTTCTGATTTTCTTCCTTTATTAAAATGCAGAATACATACCAAATTTGATCAGTGCTTTAATTGTGCAGCAGAAGTAATGCATGCAAAAATAAATAACGCACTTTTTTTTTTTTAAGCCAACAGGGAGAAATGGGGACATACATCCAAGGCTACTGTCAGAGACTAACTCAGGTGCCCAAAATTTATTACTGGTAAGAGCTTCCAGCTTCTCATCAGTATGCTATCTACATCACCACACTCATTTTGGAAACCTACGTTTAAGCTGGTTTCAGTTCCTAAATATTTTTGGGGTACATTATTTGGGGCACAGTGCCAACCGTGTCAATGTAGAATTGTTTCAGATTATTCTTTTACAATTCTTTGATACACATTTTTCCAGTCTCAAGGGAACCAAGTGTCGTTATACAGAGCCATGTAGTGTTCCTTTACATTTGCAGTCATCTTTGCGACATGAGCTCTAATTTAACATTAAAGAAGCTACTTCAAACTTGATTGCTTCCTAAGGGCAAGTATTTTAATTGACAAAGAGTCCTGTGGCACCTTATAGACCAGGGGTCGGCAACGTTTGGCACGCGGCTTGCCAGGGTAAGCACCCTGGCAGGCCAGGCCAGTTTATTTACCTGCTGAGGCGGCAGGTTCGGCCAATCGCGGCCCCCACTGGCTGCGGTTCGCCGTCCCGGGCCAATGGGGGTGGTGAAAAGCGGCGTGGGCGAGTGATGTGCTGGCTGCAGCTTCCCGCCGCCCCTATTGGCCCGGGACGGCGAACAGGTGCTTACCCTGGCGAGCCGCGTGCCAAACGTTGCCGACCCTTGTTATAGGCTTACAGACGTATTGGAGCATAAGCTTTCGCGGGTGAGTACCCACAGACGAAGTGGGTATTCACCCACAAAAGCTTATGCTCCAATACGTCTGTTAGTCTATAAGGTGCCACAGGACTCTATCGCTTTTTTACAGATCCAGACTAACATGGCTACCCCTCTGATATTTTAATTGAGTGTCAGTGGCAGCTATTTTGTATGAATGTGTGGTATACATTTATTAATTTTTTTTATCTTCTTACAGAAGTGAGAACACTTGGGTCAAGATAAACAAATGGATGCCTAAAGTTAAGCTCCTAAATCCATATTTAGGATTTCTGATTGAGTAAACACGTAAGTCTTAAAAGCCTCTATAAATATTTCAGCAGACTCACTAAGTGCATTTCAGTATTTATTTAGATGTTTAAGCTCTCGCACTAGATTTTACAAGCTGGTGAACACTGGCAAAATTATTTCTCCCACAGAACTATAACCACACATTCCCAAGACAGTATAAATATATGGTTGAACTAACATTAGTACACACCACCATTTTATCAATTACATAATAAAACAAATTATCAAGTATCCAAATATTAAGTTACGCAGCTCAAAAGGCATACAAAATATTACAGGTCTGCCCAGTTGATAGCAGAAACTCAAGGGGAAAACAAAACAAAAATAATCACACTTTCAACAAAGCAATAGTTGGTAAACAACTTTCAAGAGGTACAGTAAAAGAAATTACAAGATCTTCAGAAATTTTATGATTAAGAATTGTTTTAGCTACAATAACTAAGCATTTCTACATTTTAAAAAAATATTTACTAAAGTAAAGGGCATATTCTATACTTCCTGCACAAGACAAAGGCAACATTTTACTAGAAATATTAAATAGCCCCTCCCATCCTTTTCAGGCCCTCTGTTAAGTTGCACATGAAGTGCCAAGATTGATTTAAAATGTAAGGCTTTTTGTCAGGAGACATTAAAGACTGTGTGCTTCTGTACAATGTAAAGAATTATTTTCTACACGAGTAACCAGAGAATTGATTTATTTGTAAAATGCAGAGGTTTAGATAATGGAAGGAAAGGGTTACTGAAAGACACCAAAAAAGTCATTGTAAGTCTTAGTAAAAATCAAAGATTGTGCAAATCCTGATATTCTAGTGTGATTGTGGGAGACAAACATACAGTGAGAGCAAGCAGATTACCATATAGGCCCTATCCTCAATATTGAAATGATTGTAGGAAAAAGGACAATGTAAGGTCCAGATAGTTGTAGTTCATGCATCACAAGAACCACACTGTAATGTAGAGAAAAAAATATAGATATTGTGCTGGGTTTTTTGGCACCTAAACTCTCTACACTTCACACCAAGACAGATTTTATTATTGGGAAATAGATTAATAAGACTCAGCTACATGATTCAAAGATAATTCAGTTGATACAAATTATGACCAAGGAGACATTTCAAAGACAGCATACAGCAAAACATTTACTAGTTCTCCAAACAGGTGGATATTAACCTACACAGACAAGTTGCATTTCTGCCATATTTTTAACCTATAAAGACTCCTAAAGAAGCTTCATTTAGACTATTTATCAGCCCTACATGTCTTTCTGCATGTAGTTTGCCTAATTCTAGTTTCCATCCTCTAGCTCCAAAGCAGCAGCTCCAAGGCAGCCTGGCTTTACTGGATACAACAGTTGTTTCGGTGACCATTGGAGTCTTTAAAACGCAGGCGCATTTTAGGACGATATTTCTCCAAATACAGAAGTTGCTTGCTATTAAAGGCTCCACGTCGCTTCCTAAATGACAGAGATAGTTGTTAGAAGATCATCTTTAGAAATAAAACAAGGTCACTTTCTGAAATAAAATATACTTCCTGAAATAGGCTGACCAGATAACAAGTGTGAAAAATTGGGACAGAGGGTGGGGGGTAATAGGTGCCTATATAAGAGAAAGCCTCAAATATTGGGACTGTTCCTATAAAATCGGGACATCTGGTCACCCTATACTGAAATAACAATCTTCATGGGGAAAAAAAAATCATTAAAAATCCCCATTCTTTAAGACAGTTGAGGGCAAACAATAGTTAATGGCATGGTAACCAGAGCAAGGGTTTTTTTGTTTCTTTTGAAGTACCAAGTTGCAGTCACTGTAGTTTTTTGAGCTTATGTAAACCATATTGTAATCTCCTTTTCAGATGGCATTCAGAATTTGGTGCTTCAGCGGATGTACTCTAAGGCAAGGCTTAGGCACACTGAGCATTCTCCTGCATCTTGGGAAACCCTCAGGAGAAAAGTTTCATGTAGTTGTAGGCACTGTCAAAGCTGTTCTTTTGTACTAAAAGAATGTTAACTACACTTGCTTAATACCTCATTGATAAATTCATTCAAAACACTAAGTCGTTGGAAAAATTCCTCTACTTTGGAAAAAGTGTATTGCATTTGAACCAGAAGCTGGTGGTAGTGATAAGAGCACATTCCATTTATGCAACCCTACAAAAAAGTTGCCACACATGTGGCCTTTTTAAGAATTTTGAACATATGGTTATTTGGAACCCAACTTTGTCAACCTTCATAGCATGGTTTAAGGCTGACCTATACAGCTTTTTGCTGGAGGTGGTGGTATACCAGTAGTATTCTGTTTTGTTTTAGGTGAGTACAAACCGGGAAGTTTGTGAAAATGGACACAAGACAGACTCAAATTAAGCTTACAAACATTAAGCTGTCAGAGTGTTAAACAAAACCAATTCAAAACTAGACTGAACTGTGGCAGCATCTCTCAAGTGTAGTTAAGATCAGAAAATTGGTAAGTGAAATCATGTATCCATATTTACTCTTGAACACGGTTATGAAAATGAGATTTACAATTCAAGAGGAATTGTTTCCAGCTATCAGTACTACAGATTCAACCTGAGTTCCAAGTGTATTATTTCTCTTGCATACCTGCCACTCTGCAGATATGACTAAGGAAAAGGATGTATTAAAGGTGTTCTGTTTGGAAGCTTATCTTTGCAATTATGAAGGCTAAAAAGTTTAAAAACTGAGAGCCTGAAGCCAAAGTTAACATTTCATATGGCTCATGTAAATACATCAAGTGGGTGGGATCTGGCCTATGGGCCACGGGTTTAATGTCACTGATTCAAAACCTTTAATTGGTTTTTCCAATATTACTTAGGAAATAAAATGTACTGTATGTTTAAATCTCAAAAACAAGTTTAATAGCACCATATTCTCTTTATTGTCCAGATTCCTACTCAAGGGCATTGTGTATATGGGTTATGTTTGATAGATCAGTCTCTCCTCACTATCTACTTTAGCCTTAAAAAAATAAGCAGACACTAGTTTAATACTTACTGCCTTATAAACTGCACTGCATCTTCATACTTCATTCCACATTCAATCAGTGCAAGGGCAACTAACACTGGAGCTCTGGAAGAACAAGAGAAATCTTTAAAATGTACATGGCAAAAGAGTTAAATTTTAAACCTCAGCAGTTCCTTTTCAAAGCATATAAAATGGCTCTTCTATATGGATTTAAGTCATTTGTGTCTTCTTGATTATGACACAGTATACCAATTGTTTTTGAAACTACTCTAAGAAATTAGGAGAAGCAATATGTTAACGAGATTGACCAAAAATGATATTTCAGGAGATGAAGGACTATGGCAGGAATAAAGTAGCTACATTTTTATGTGTTCATTTTCAGACTCTGCAATTTTTGCAAGAAATCTCTTTGGAGACCATGTTTTCCTCATGTGAGTCTTCACTGACTAACTGACACTTTCAACCCATTTCCCAACTCAGTTTTGTCTAACAGTTGTAATGATCACAACTATTTAGAAACAAAACTTAAAATTTAGTTGGAGGTAATTCTTCTCAATGAAATCTATGCTCTAAAGCAAATTTTTAAAAGCAGCTGCAAGGTGGAATATAGAGAATACCTGAGAAGTCTTAACCGGTGAAAGTCAAATTATTTATTCCCGAATATCTTTAAACAAGAGACAATTTTTCCCAACTTGCCAAAGTGTTCTTCAGGTTGAGAAGTACGAGATATTTCAGTCCAAAGTGAAATGTTTTCACAGTTAAACACTCAAAAATACAAATTTATAATGGAATATGTAATTATGGCCAAGAAGTCACTTTTGTATCCAAGAAGTTGAATCTTAAGTAGTGAAGTCAAACAACTAATATTTGGTATTGCTGTCAAGGTTTGAAAGTCAACTTACATGTCAAAGATTTATGAGCAATTGCTGTTAACTTCTGCAGAATATGAGCTCAATTAAAAAATAATGTCTAACTTACAACTGAAATAAGCCTTCAAAGAGAAATAGAATTCTCCACACTGCAGACAGCTCCAATGCTTGCTGATGCTGGATACTATCTTGGGCAGCAGAAAGAAAAACTGACTAGTCTTATCCGTTTTCACTGTTATTCAAAATACTAGGCAGTAACTGAAGCTGACAAGAATTAGGTCCATTTCACTCTACTATTGTTTCGGAAAGCTAAAAGCAGCAAACACACATGGGAGCTAGTCACCCAGGAAGACTTAAAACTCAAAGGCCTACACAGGAGGAGTAGAGCACCAGAGACACTCCCTCACAGCAGTCAGAAAACTTGAGTAGTAGACACACACAACCAGGAAGCTCTGGAGTGGGAAAGGAAAGGGGAAAAGGTATCCCTTCCAGTAGGCCAGAGAAGAAAGTCTTGAAATTTAATCATTTATATGATAGCCCATGACTAGTAGGAATAAGATAGAGTCCCCAAAAAGGATCTAGGGACTGAGCTCTGAGACAAAAAAAATCTCAACACTTACACTCTTTCCCAGCTACCGGTAGGCAGGTGCTTGATTCTCACCAAATGTTATCTCTGGACAGTGCCATCACCCTCCTTCTCACTATCCCACATCCATCTGTGGCTATAGTTATAAGTCCTCTAGCTACTAGGATTCTGGCAATATTTCCAAACAGGAGGAATGGAAAAAGATAACAAAAAAGGTGTGACACTGGGAACAACTCAGATACCTTAAGGTCATTAAAGAGCCAGAAAGGAAATGACAAGAGCAAGAGATGTAGCTAGTTGAACTAGTCAAATAATACTATTAATATATTCAATAATTTTCACTGGTATTTTCTGAATAAATTATTCAACAAGCTTTTTTGTACTATTTGACCAGTTCTATATGCTGGTCAAGTACTATTCAGCAAATAGACTAAATACATTAAAAAAATTTCTGCTATTTGACCAGCTCTAGTAGCAAGTTTATATATTAAAGAAAAAAAAAAGTTGATAAACAAGGTTAAATTTAGAGCATACTGCTGTTCTATTCCTTTAAGTATCAAGAAACAGTTGAAAAAGCATGAAAGCACAGGTATTTTCACACTATCTACTAGGTTTAGGGCTTGCCTACCATGGTGTTATTCTAGAATAGCTATTCTGCTTTAAAATTCACATCCTACCGTAATCCAGAATAAGGGTTTGTATAAACATGAGAACTAATCTCCATCTCCCAGCCTATAAATTCCAAGTAAATTCTGAGGCTTGACTGCTTAGGACTTCTTATATTTCTACAAAGAAACATGCATGCCAAAGAACTGAAAAAGCCTTAGCTATGTCTGTTCCAAATTGTTTTAAAGTTTCACTTACCTCCCAAGACCAGCAACACAGTGTACAGCAATACAACAACCAGGTTCTTCACGGAATTTAACTTTCAGGAGGTTTAGCCAATCATCAACAATCTGGTTGGATGGGGGAGCACCATCATCAAAGGGCCAATCCTAGAATGAAAGGCAAATTTCTTCCATATAAAGAATCAGATTCTACTATAGCTGGGAACATTAACCACTATGAGAAAGTAAAGTGGTTTCCTCAATTGTCAATCCATCCCTCAATATAACCCCTTAGACTAAAGTTCCTGTCATTAGACTTAATGAAATATAGCTGAAAGGTATGATTTGTATTAGGAGGTAGTTCATTCAATTAAAGACTGACATCTCTGTCAAATACAAGTCTCTTTATTCTATGTTTACTTATGTTGGTTCCTGGAATACAATAAAAAAGTTTCATGCATGTTAAATATCTTGTAACATACACCATATCTCCCCCTTTTTGGGAAATCTCATTTTAGTGGATAATACCCCAGGGTCAGTTCTTGACAAGTTGGCAATACAATACCAACAGTAAACTAGCTTCAGTGGATATGTATTTAAAGTTTTCTGAACTATCTGCTTTTAATAACTAAAGTGTATATTCACTTTTCAAAATTAAGGTAGCTGACTAGCTACTCCGCTCTCCAACTTTGAGATTTGTACATAGTTTCAAGAGTGTACAAAATCAGATGCAAAGAGGGATAAAACAGTGCTGCTAGCTTAGCATAAGCAATAAAGAAAAATAGGCTTTTCAATATGCATACATATGTAATAAGATACATCCCATTTTGAAGTCTACAGTATTATTGTTTGCACAGCAATGCTTCATATGGCCCATCACTGTACTGAGCCATTCTCTGCTGTGCCCCAAACTCACACTGAAGCAATTTAGAGCGATATGTGGGGTTGCTCTGAACTACACCAGCTGGTAACAACCACCCCACTCACCAGCTGAGAACAGGCAGAGCATTGTAGCAATCTGAACAGAGGGTAAGAGGGATGTGTGGCCAAATATTCAGTGTTTCCACTGCGTAGAAATCCAAGGCTGCTCCACAGTAGGGGAATTCTCAACATGAAGATAAGGTTGCCTTCTGGCACCTTTGCACTCCTGGAGCAGACATCTGTGCTAGCCTTTTTGGTCTCAAATTTTCATCATTGCTACAGTCAGTTCAGTGCCTGCAGTAGCAACAATGGTTTTTAACTTTTTACAGAGACATACCCCTGCCACCTTTGTAATGAATATCCAACCAGAACTCATCTCCCATTTAGCCATATGCAAGGTCTTGACCATCTTGTCCCCAGCATCTGTTCATGTCACCACGTTAAGAACCCACGGAACAGTGGAAGGGCTGGTGTAGAAAAGACTTCAGGAAGTCTCCAGAGTTCGACACTATCATCTAACCATGCTCAGACAGGTCTTAACAGTTCTATACTTGGCACTGAGGCAGGTGCCAGTGCCTTGTCTACATTAGCACTCTCCACCACTGAACTGCTAGGGAGCTGAACCCGTGTGAGCAATTGCGGGAAATTTTGGCTGGGTGTGGCTCCCCAAATTCTGCCCTCTCCTGTTTTCGTGGCAGAACCATATCAGTTCCAATGTTAGGGGACCCTCTACTTCCACTTACCTTTGCCCCAAAGACATTAGACCAAATTCAGCCCCTAGATAAGTATGATATTCCTATTAATAAGCTTTAAATGCAAAAAAAAAGCTAAACAAGCCTTGAATTTCCTGTGTTTATAAGCCAACTTTTGGGAAGGGACAGAGCACTATACTACAGTTCACACTGGTTATCTGTCCACCCTAAGCACTTAACGTTGCTCACACCAACTTAGCTGAAATAGTGTTACCAAGTGGATAATTATTCCAGAGTTTCTCTAGCATAGCCTGCAGATTGTAAATTCCTTAGCATAGGCACATTATATTGTTCTATGTTTATTAAGTGCCATCTCCACCTACCAAGTACAGCTACTCAGGATGATTTGGGCTTTTAAGTGATAAGTCTCACCTTTCAACTCTTAATTTAAGTGCTAGGTTTTTCTTCTCCCCCCGTCAAAAAAAGTTAAAGTAAGGAAGCTCCATGAGAAATCTTAAAATTAAAGAGAGTTTAGGTCATTCATGAACTTGCAGTAGACATTAAGAGCTTGTGAATGTTACATGTCTGATAAAGCCTTAAAGTGGGTCTTTTTAAGCCACTCACCAAAACCTGAATGCCTTCTTTTTCCACTGGTGCGGTGTCATACGTGGCTTCACATACTCTTACTACTGTGGTAACGCCATACTTCTTAAGTTCCTAACAAGGAAAAAATTACCTTGTTTTACAATCAGCTGACGTGACTCTCTCAGTAAGGCAAAGCCAAAGTATTTTTTGTACTTTAACAGTATTAACATCTTTTGGAAGTTTCAATAAGATTCCCCTCTACCCACCCCCCAACTGTCTTCCATTTGGTAAATAATGTTTAAAGTGTAGCTCTTGTTATTTTGTTTACCTCATTGTAAATCAGCATCAGATGCTGATCCTTAAAAAAAATTCTCAAAACATAAAGTTTGCGAGTTCCTTAAATTGGTTCTACCTTTGGTAGCACAGAGTTCTAAACAATGAATTGTGTATTACAGTAATAAGAAGAGGCTCCAATCAGTATCCCATTATGCTAGACACTGGACAGATTAAGAGATGGTCCCACCTGTGAAGAGTTTACAGTCTAAACCAGATTAGTTTAAATTTTAAGCAACATATACTTAAAATCTCAACTGGCATTTCCGTAGTTAGTTTTAAGACAATATGGGAAACACTGATATGCTTCTTCCTGTGACGCTTTGGGCAAATCACTTAATTTTTTGACTCAGTATCCAATCTGTAAAGCGAGCATATTACTGCAGAACCAATTATTTTAGCACAAAAGAATGAGCACTGACATTAATGTTACTCCCAGCTGGTCACTGCAGGAGTGCTGCTTGCTTACTGCCAGAAGCATTCAGTGTAAAGTTAGTTCTCACTGATTATCAAGTCAGTAATAATCTACAGTGAATGCTTCCAGACTGTCAAAAGGTAAAGAGTTAAATTACTCTAGTCATATTTATTCTTTATGGTATGTTAGGAGCTATGCTAAAAACAGATGCAAAAATAAATCTATATGATGCCATTGAATGAGAATTGCTGTTATTATTTTTAAAGTAGTTTTAGGGTTCCCCGCCCTAATGTTTTAATCAAATGCAAGTACCTCCATCTCTGGGTTTTTATTACTCAGGAAGCTGTAGTTAGCCTTTCAGCATTTTAGTTGTCTTTAGCTAAAGTAAGCTTCTGTTTGTAACTGGTCATTATGGAAGCTTTATCTTGTATTGCTTTATGATAGCTTTTTCTTTGTTAAGTTTCACTAATACATCTTCAGCTGACTCTGTTCTATAAATCACTCCCTGGGTAGCAAAAACTACAACTGCAGATAGGAAAATAGTCTTCATCTAACTAGCTTCAACATCCCCTGGTTACTATGTTCAGTACAAAGGAAACTAATGTGAAGAAAACACTAGGAGAGATGGTTTTCTATGGAATGCTTAAGTGATAGCTAAACATTAAGTGATTTGGAATAACTGAGGTGCACACATTGTCAGCCTGTGTAACTCCATATTATGTTACCTCTTCTTCCATCCCACCTACTGTTTCTTACATTCATCTGTCTTTAAACAGTAAGCTCTTTGGTGGAAGGAACTTGTCTATTCCTTTGTTTGTATAGTGCCTAGTATGACTGAGACTTTTGAACACTGCTGTACTACAAAATTAAGGGACTCATGAATAATCCTGAACTAGTATTCCATGATGAAAGCTAAGATAATGAGCAAATTAGTAAAAGAGCCTTAGCTTCATAGTAGATATGAATGAAGCACTGATGTTGCTTGCCTGTTAAGATTGTTTCTCTTATATACTCAGGATCTTATTCAGTGATTAAAGCACAGGAATGGGAATCCGATCTCGGTTACATACGTCTGCCAAAAATTTCTTGCATGATCAGCAAGACAAACTGTGTCCTCTTTCCCACAAATGTAAAGCGAAGACAAATACCTACCACACTTTGAACTGAATTGAAACCATGTGACTTTGACCCTTTGGAAGGAAGACACCATTAATTGTATAGAAAGTGCATATACAGTACAGCTTGCAACCACATTGTCCTGGGCTGTGCTGTTACTTATGCAGGGCCAGACTTCCATGGGAAAACCCAAGTACTTCAGAAGCTATGGTATGTGGCACTTCTCCCTCAATATCATTATTGAATCAGTGGCAGTGAAGAACTGTGCTGCTTAAAATGAGACAAAGCTAGTGCCCTTACTGACCACTCATTAACAACTTTTTCAAACAAGGAGGAGATAACCAAGACACAGTCTGGGTTCTGCATTGCTTCAGTTAGATCACATTCTCTGCTTCCTGTCTGTTCTGCAAGTGTTTGTTGATGACAGCATCACTATGTTTCACTTCAAAAATGGATGAGGAATGATCTCCATATTTATAATTTGGAACTCTGTAAAGCATGCCTCATTGCTTGAAAAGTTTCTATGTCAGTGGTTTTCAACCTTTTTTCCATTTGAGGACCCCCAAAAATTTTGAATAGAGATGCAGACCCCTTTGGAAATCTTAGACATAGTCTGCAGACATACCCCCCCAAACCAAGGTTGAAAACTGCTCTATTAAGTCTTAAAGCAATATGAAGAGTAATTAAGAGTTAAGTTTGATTGGTTAAAACAGATTACTATTAAATATGAACTAGTGTAAGCATTACATGTATTGTAAATAAGCATTCCGTCCAACAGATCTTACCTCTATAAATTTGTTTAAGGTTGCATTGGTTGGATTGTGTGTGATAAGAAATCTCATGTTCTTGTAGGTGATTTCCACAGGAGCTGGGCGGTTCATTCGTGCCATATTAATTTAGTTAAAAAACGTGCAAGAAGATTGTGAAAGGATTAAAAAAATTCTAATACAGAAATGATGTAGTGAAACTGAAGTCTACTTCAATATACTCCACTTGAAAATTTTCAGTGCTGGCAAGTATGAAATTGGGAGCAATGGGAAATGAAATGAACCTCCTAACAAGAAGCAGCAATTCTTCAATCCAGTAATACTGAGGCAAAAAGGCAGTGCGCTGAGGTTTACCCCATCCAGGCTTGAACTCCTTTGTCAAATGCTCTGCCAATTTCAATTCAACACTTCTTATCCTGGTTAATCGCTCTTAGGGGGGCTTCTTGGTGGAGTAGTAATGAATTTCTACAGTTCACTTGTCTGCATAGAGGTCGTGCTGTGCCTGGCAGTAGTCTCCACTGCCCTTCAGAAACTCCATAAATGTGTGACCAAGAACACCACAGAACTGCTGTAAAGAGGGGAAGGAAATAAACAAAAACAAGAAGTTACTTCTGTCACTGTCTTAAAGTACAAGTTACTTGAAGACACTAATATCTATACAAAAAGGTAGTCTCACTTGGAATATCTTACAATCTTGTACAACTAAAGCGGTCCTCAAAGAAATTACCTTTTTTTTTTAACCCTAGGTATCACAGTAATACAAATGAGTAATATTTGGACTTCAGAATTATATTTGCAAAGATCAGGGTACAGAATAATATAACTGGAAGGAAAGATCATTTACTCCAGTCCCCTGAACTCATGGCAGGACAAAAAACAGTATTTCTAAGTTAGATAATCCACCAACATTTTAAAAGTGCCATAAATGAGAGTTCTAACCAAATTTTTATTCAACAGTTGTATTTTTAGAAAAAGGTTACTTTTAAGAGCACCCAGAACAATCTGAAGATATTCTTGTCTTGATTTAAAAGCATATCAGAAAGCAGACACTGAAATTATATTCATTGGAGATTAGTGGATCTTTAAAGTCATTAACTTTATATACTGCAGATATTGGAAGCACTGTGCATGAAATACTTTCCAGTTTACACAGAATGCCCAACCCCCTACATGGAATTCACACCCTTTAAAGGATAAGGCAAAAACAGAAGACTTGTTACCAGAACATATGTGCTTTGAGTGCAAGCATCACTAATTCCCATTCAGTAGAGCCGTTGTGAAACAGTGCCTATTACATAAATTCAAAACTTCCACGTGTGCTTCCATGTGTAAGTATGTAAGAAAACACATGACCAATTAATGTTTCCAGAAATAATATAGCATTTTAAAAGATAGGAAGATTAAAGTTGTCTAATGAAGAGTAATGTTGCAAGACAAACATATGCATTTCAACATTAAAGATGGAAGTCAGCCAGATTGGGAGTACACTGAAGAGAGGTCTAAAACTGAAGCAAGGCCTTCTTGTTAGAATGGATGTACACTGTCAGTTTTGTGGGTACCTGCTGGATTTATGCCTGCGTTAGCCAGTTTTATTAGTCTAACCACCACCACTTTCTTCACTGCCAAATCATTAAACAAAACCCACTAGTTTTACTAGTTATAACAATGCACAACAGGTCTACTAAAGTAGTATTATTCCTGGCCGCTACACTTGCTTTATGCTTCAAAGTGAAGATACCATATGGTATATATTGCATTGTTGGGCAGCAAAAAGGGATGTAAGGATACCATGAATGCTGCTTTGAAGCAAATGAGCATTCATACGCAAGCAGGGATACTTGAAAGATGTAGTAATGTCATTTAAAAAACGTCAGTTATTTCGTACTTAGTTTACTGTGGAGTCTCATTGCAAGGATCCGCTTTGTGCCCAAACTACAACATTAACAATGCATGTAATCCTTTGCAGTTCTCTGTTCAACCGATATATAAAAGAGAAAAGGGGAAAGGAAGAACTCAGGGGGGAGGTAAGAAAGTTGTAGAGCCACCACTAGATAACTATATTATCTAGAGGTGGATACAAAAGTGCAGTTTCCACCAGAGACAATGCCTCAGGAAGAACTCTAGCCATCTCCAAATTACTGGGCATAGGGAGGATCCAGGGATTTCAATCAAAGTCTAACCCTGGATCCTTCAAGCTACACATCAGCCAGACTATTAAGTATAAACAATGTGAATAAAGTTCCACCCTATTCACTAGAGCATAGGAGTGGTGTTTCTTCACCCTATCAAAAGTCTCTTTGATGATGTGATGGTCTTTGTGTTCTTCATTGCCAAAAAGATGGCATCTTAAAAACAACAAAAAACAAAAACACCCACCCACAGAGCAAGGTAACTAATGCATTAGCTATCTTGCTGCAAGACCACTCTCTCTCATGGCCTTCCCAACATAAGCAGCATGAAAACTGACATGATTAGGAGTTTTACTGTTGTAAACTGGATACTGAATATCAAAAGTGACACAGACTAGTGTCTCAAAATAGAATTTCTGACTAGCAAAACTTATAGCAACAGAGGTACTAACGCCATCTGCAGATTCAACAGGACTACAAAGCATTAGTTAACCTTCTGAGATATAGCTGAATATAATCTCAACAGCTAGGAATTCAGGATTTAATGAAAGCTTGTGTATTGCAGAAATTGATGGTGTAAATCATATTGTCTACTGTCAACAGATTTGAAGACTTGACAGAATAGACATACTCTATTGTTTAAACTGAGCCTTGTCTTCAGTGATTATACACACCAATGCCATGCATGAGCTTTCATATAAACACGGAGTGATATCAGGCTAGTTAGTGATGGGTCAAATCTATACCATATGTTACTAGTGGGCCAACAGAAAGCACCCAGTACTCCCACCCCCAACAATGCAAAGGCCTTAAACATAGCTACTAAATACTAGCGTGGCTTCTACTGCTGCTCTTCTTGAGAACAGGAGTGTCCGCTGGGGCTGCAACAGTGGCCTGCATAACTAAGTTTGTACCTCTCTTCCCCAAAGGTATAGGAGGGCAGAACCCCTCAATTCCCTTATTAAAACCAGTATCTCAGATAAAGAGGACTGACAGCATCCGTCTGAAAGGTGGAACTGAGTAGCCTTGATAGTTAATAATTAAAACTGTGATTGTAGCACTACCCTTCTGAACTAAACATCAAGTATTGTTGCTAACTCAAGGGCACAATACTTGACAAAAGTCAAGGGTAACTACATATCACCGCATTTTAGATACGGCAATGCTCTTAAAAGAGGATGTAGCTTGTGCTGTGAATCTGTAAGGAAAGGTTCAACAGGCATTTGGAAGCCGATAGATATGCACTGCCTCATCCATTCTGAGATCCCCTGGGAGACGATAGCTTGATCTTTTAAAGAAAAAAAAGATGGTGATGAAGAGACAAAACCACCCACCACAAGCCCCTGAAATATCTGAAGTGTTAAGTTTCTCCTCTCCTGGAGCAGAATGATGTTTAGGGAAGAAAACAGGTAAACTAATGGACTGGTGCAAATGAATTTCCAAAACCACTTTATCCTAAATTTAACATGACTTTGTCTCTGTGACACTGTGTGCTTGGTGAGGGATGGAGGAAGCCAAAAGAACATGGGAGTTGTCAAGCCCTCGTAGCTGATGTGATGGTTACTAAGTCCTGAGGAAGGTGGTGTATGAATTGCACTGAGTTATCCAAAAGAGGGATTCATGAAGTTCGTAAGGACAATATTAAGATCTCATTCAGGTAACCAAATAATAATCACATCAGAAATCTGGATGCAGTAGATGGTGAAAAATAATGAGTGAACAGATGAATGATATGCAGAGATTACTGCAAGGTATACTTTGATGGAACTGATTGAAATGCAGGATATAGTCATGGATCTTTAGTATAGGAACCTCCAATGTGTCAAAATGATGCTTGGCTGCCCAAACTGACCATCTTCCATTTCAAGGAATAAGTTTTCCTGGTGGAAGGCTTTATAGTTTGTAGAAGAATCTCTTGCACTCGTAGAAAGCAGTCTCTATCAGCAGTACTCAACCAGCCAACATCCAAGGTGACAGATGCATTGACTTCAGGTATGGATGCAGCATCTGACCTTGATACTTTGAAATTATGTCTAAATAATTCTGAAGTCAGACCAGAGGCTTAATTGACTCCTCTGGAGAACTGTTGAACAGCTATCATGATTAATGTGACTTTGTCCCTTCTGATGCCGCATAACGCTCTGGGAATTAGCGGAATCAGAGCGAAAGCATACGAGACCATGATATAAGGAAGGCAACTTACAACAAATCCAGTCTCATGCTTCCCCTGGAACAAAAGATTAAGCATTTAGTATTACCCTTGGTGGCCAACAGGCCTATCACAGGATGCCCCCCCACCCACAATGGTGCAATGTCAGCTCTATGATGGACTTCATGATTGACTGCCTGCTTAAGGAAGCTGGAGACTGTTGCTGACCCAAGGGAGGCAGAGAACTATGGAGATTATCCCACATTGCTGACACCATGTCCATAGCTTGTTGATGAACGAGTTCCTCTCTACTTGTTCATGTAATACATTGTAAATGTGTTTTCTAAGCTCTGGCCTACTAAATTTTGTAGCATGGGTTGGAATGTTTGTAGTTCCAGGGCATATATGTTGAGAGGCAAAAGTCCTTTTGAGAGAAGGACTAGATTCAGAAGAGGGAATTATGCATTGTAATGCTAAACTTTTAGGTGCCCTACCGCTTAATGGAACTCACATCCCTAAGCTAGGCCCCCAGGCTCCCAACAGAATACCTGGGGAAAGTAAGGCACCTTAAAAAGGTTCACAGAAGCCTGCATGTTGAAAAAGGAGCCATCAAAACTAGCCAGCAGGAAATGCAAAGTAGAAGGGTGTGACCCAATCTCCACCTCCTTACCACTCAGGATTCACAGCCATGAATCTTCTCCTGGAGCTAGATGCCTGAATCAAGTCAGCCCTTATCCCAGTGGTTAGTGCACAAACCCAGGATATAGGAGACTCAGGATCAAATCCCCCTCTGCCTGATGTAGAACAGGGACTTGAACACAGTGCTCCCACCTCCCAGGCAAGTGCCCTAAATGTAGGGTAATCTGGGTGAGAGTCTCAGTCACTTTTGTTGAAGCTGGTCCACTTGGTAAGAAATACTTAAATAATGGCTGGACCAGAAAAAATGACTATAGCCCAGTGGTTAACAGTAGGGCTGCCAATTAATAGCAGTTAATTTTTTTTAAGTTAATCATGTGAGTTAATTACAATTAAAAAATTAATCACGATTAATCACATTGTTAAACAATAGAATACCAATGGAAACTTATTAAATATTTTTGGATTTTTCCTACATTTTCAATTATATCAATTGCCATTACAACACAGAATACAAAGTGTACAGTGCTCGCTTTATATTATTTTTTATTACAAATATTTGCACTGTAAAATTGAAACAAAAGAAATAGTAATTTTCAGTTCATCTCATACAATAGTGCAGGGGTAGGCCACCTATGGCACACATACCGAAGGTGGCACACAAGCTGATTTTCAGTGGCACTCACTGCCCAGGTCCTGGCCACTGGTCCGGGGGGCTCTACATTTTAATCTAATTTTAAATGAAGCTTCTTAAGTATTTTAAAAACCTTATTTACTTTACATATAACAATAGTTTAGTTATATATTATAGACTTATAGAAAGAGACCTTCTAAAAACATTAAAATATATTGCTGGCACGTGAAACCTTAAATTAGAGTGAATAAATGAAGACTCGGCACACCACTTCTGAAAGATTGCTGACGCCTGCTGTAGTGCAATCTCTATCACGAAAGTGTAACTTACAAATATAGGTTTTTTGTTACATAACTGCATTCAAAAACAAAACAATGTAAAACTTCAGAGCCTACAAGTACACTCAGTCCTACTTCTTGCTCAGACAATCACTAAGACAAACAAGTGTGTTTACATTTACAAGAGATAATGCTGCCCTCTTCTTATTTACAATGTCACCAGAAAGTGAGACTAGGCGTTCGCATGGCACTGTTATAGCTGGCATTGCAAGATATTTACGTGCCTGATGCGCTAAATATTCATATGCCTCTTCATGCTTTGGCCATCATTCCAGAGGACATGCTTCCATGCGGATGACACTCGTTAAAAAAAACGGTGAGTTAATTAAATTTGTGACTGAACTTCTTGGAGGGAATTGTATGTCTCCTGCTGTGTTTTACCCGCATACTGCCATATATTTCATGTTATAGCAGTCTTGGATGATGACCCAGCACATGTTGTTCATTTTAAGAACACTTTCACTGCAAATTTGACATAATGCAAAGAAGATACCAAAGTGAAATTTTTAAAGATAGCACTCGATCCAAGATTTAAGAATATGAAGTGTCTTTCAAAATCTGAGTGGCACGAGGTGTGAAGCATGCTTTCAGAAGTGTTAAAAGAACAACATTGATATGGAAACTACAAAACCCAAACCACCAAAAAAGAAAATCAACCGTCTTCTGGTGGCGTCTGACTCAAATGATGAAAATAAACATGCGTCGGTCCGCACTGCTTTAGATCGTTATTGAGAAGAGCCCATCATCAGCATGGACGCATGTCCCTTGGAATGGTGGTTGAAGCATCAAGGGACATATGAAACTTTAGCGCATCTGGCATGTAAATACCTTACGCGCCAGTGTCATAAACAGACAGTTAAGGGTTAATTCCTCTTTTACCTATAAAGGATTAAGAAGTTCACATAGCCTAGCTGACACCTGACCAGAGGAACCAATGGGGGGACAAGATGTTTCAAGAGGAAGGAGGGAAGGTTCTTCTTTTGTTCTATTCATTAAGTTCTGTGCCGGAGTGAAAAGATCCAGGAATCAATCAGGGTAGTGAGTATTAGAGAAGGAATGAATTAGCTTATGTTTATTTCCTTTTGTGACTGTGTCTTTTTGCATTAGAGGGATAATCAAATTGGGTTTTCTTTTGTGTAACTAAGGTTTTTGCCCAGGGGAACATCCTCAGTGTTTTGAATCTGTTGTCTGTGAGAGTAGCTTACATGCTAATCTCACAGAGGTATTCCTTTCACCCTTTTTCTTTAATTAAAAGTCTTCTTTTTATGAACCTGATTGATTTTTCCTTGTTTTAAGATCCAAGGGGTTTGGATCAGTGTTCACCAGGAAATTGGTGGAAAAGTCTCTCAAGGTTACCCAGGGAACGGTTATAGTACTTGGGAGGGAGATTGGGGGGGTGGGGGGAGGGAAGGAAGACAAAGTTCCCAAATAACTCAAATGGTTGTTTAAATGATTTGGTGGTGGCAGCATACGGATCTAGGCGGGTAATTAAGCTTAGGGGTTCTCATGCAGGTCCCCACATCTGTACCCTAAAGTTCTGAGTGGGCGTGAAACCTATGACAGCTGGCTACAACAGTGCCATGCAAATACCTGTTCTCACTTTCAGGTGACATTGTAAACAAGAAGCGGGCAGCATTACTTTCTGCAAATGTAAACAAACTTGTCTGTCTGAGCTATTGGCTGAATAAGAAGTAGGACTGATTGGACTTGAAGGCTCTGAAGTTTGACATAGTTTTGTTTTTTAATACAGATTTTTTGTACATAACTACATTTGTAAGTTCAACTTTCATGATAAAAAGATTGTACTACAGTTTTTGTATTAGGTGAATTGAAAAATACTCTCGTTTTTTACAGAACAAATATTTGTAATAAAAAATAAATATGTAGTGACCACTGTACACTTTGTATTCTGTGTCGTAATTGAAATCAATATACAGTACAGACCCATACCTCCCAGTGCTACCGATTTAACACGCGAGACTTGTCAACACATGGGACAGGAACTTGCTGTGTAGCGCTACAGAAGAGGGCAGCAACGTTCAAGCGCTGCCACGACATAGGACCCTGCAGCGCTTTAAGGTCCTGCCCCCTTTGACCCCCCACAGCCGCCGACAGGGGGGTGAGTGTGGGGCAAAGGGAGCAGCTGTCCCGGGGCCGGCGATTTAAAAGGACCCAGGGCTTTGGACGCTGCTACTGCAGCAGCGGCATCCAGACCCCTGGGCCCTTTAAACCAGCATGGGAACCCCGGGTGGTGCAGACCAGGTGGCCTGGAAGGGCTGGCTGGGGGATGCGGACCCGTAGACCCACCCCTTATGCCCGAGGACCTGCCCCTTCCGGGGGCCAGAGTCGCCCCCGCACCGGTAAGTGTCCTGAGTTACTTTCACCCCTGTGTAGTAATTAGTGTTTTTATTAGATTACACATTTGAATTTATATTCTTGCAAAGCGCTGTTAACAAATAGGCCTGCAATATTTGGGATGCTGTGAATAAGTATGTAATCCTAGATAATTATATATGTATATATAGATATCTTAAGATATTTCAGCATAGCCCTCTTAACCCACCGTCGTGACGGCTTGACTCCTGACATCCACGCGTAAATGGGTCTGTACTGTATTTGAAAATGTAGAAAACATCCACAAATATTTAAATAAATGGTGTTCTCTTATTGTTTAATCACGCAATTCATTAATTTTTTTAACCGCTTGACAGCGCTAGTTAGCAGTCACCTGGGAGACTCAGTTTCCAGCCCCCACTCCAGTAAATGCTTAAGTATTTTATACAATATACAAAGTGGAACAGCTTCCACAGGAGGGGCTCAAAAACGCACTCCAGAATACCACATATCCCAGCAGTTAGGGCATTCACCTGGGAGATGGGAGACCTGGGTTCAAATCCCTGCTTCAGATCAGGCCGGGGGAAACTGAACTCAGGTCTCCCAGGTGATGGGTGAATGCTCTAACCACTGAGCTACTACGTAAAAGGGCAAAGCACCACTTCCACTGGCTCAATTCCGGGGGGACTCAATCCAGTAGACATGCTTTTATGCAGACTCTGGATCATGCCCCACAGACAAGATAAGCAGGTGAATGCCTAGTTTGTAAATCCTGCCGGAGTTCAGCCATGAGTTAAGTGGCAGTGCACCCGCCCACCAGCAGAAATTTAGACACCTAGGGAACTTTAGCAGTGGAAATGTATGCACCTACAGGGTTAGGCAGTATCTGAACAGCGATTTTATGAATACCAGTAGAACCTAAATGTTGGATTTGCATGCAAGTATCCCCTACCCCGAAGTACCTTTAAACTAGAGAAGTCATGTCTAATCAAGGTCATCCTGAAGAAAGGGTAGACAAGAGTACCTCTTAGTGAATGTTTTCTGGAACTGTAACAATGAACAGGAAACTAATTTAGTTCTAATTTGCTAGCAAGACAAATCACTATTAGGTGAACACGGCTAGTTATGGGTTCATGATGACATAGACAGTAAGAGGGAACTGAAGAATGGTTATCGCCACCATGCCTTTAGGAAGAGAGACATGGGGGAATAGGCCTACACCCTGCATGACTGGTCCCAAACACTGCTGTTCCAAAGATTTCAATCTTCATGTAACCAAAGAGTGTTAACCATACTGATGTACATGAAGAGAAACCATCCATGCTTTTCAGTCATAAAATCGACCTATTCCTTGGAAGAAAACTTGTCCATATATCACTTCAAGCAGATGGTTCCTTGTGTCTGGAACACAACATACTATATGCTGGAAATGCTCAAGGAGGAATGATGTTCTTGTGGTTAAAACATAGGACTGAGTTGGAAGATTGCCAGACTTTCCTGAATTCTCCCATGTAGCCCTAATTCCTCCAAGTCCTAATTCTCTCCAAGCCCTAATTCGAAATTACTCCTTTCCTCTCAGTTGTCCAGTGCTTCCTGTCCACTTCTCCAATTGTAAAATTATTCAGGGCAAGGACTGTTTTTTGTCTTGTACAGTATCATCTAAGCATATTATTGATAGTTAAACAGCAAACCACTAGAATCCTGTTAGCTTAATTAAGCATCTTCCATCCTTTTGAAATGAAAACATGTTACACAGACATGGTGATATATATATTTGCAGATTCATGAACCATAAATCTTTGTAATAACAAAATTCTGTTTCTCAAGATTTAAAAAGATAGAATTTTTGCCTAATACCGTATTATTTCACTTCTGTTAAATTAATAGTTAAACTGCACATTTGAATACACACACACATCTGAGGACAGTTATAAGCATAGCCCCTTAGCAACATGGGTTGCATATGTAATGTGTAATTAATTAAATCTTAACTAAAATTTGTATTGCTGATATAACAGGATAATTTGCTGCATTAATTTAGAATTAAGTAATAACCAAAAAAAAATTTTTCCCCCCAGATGTTCAAAGCAGTGCACTATTTAGTGAGGAGTCTGTAGCTGGGGCTCATTTTGAAGAGAGGAATGGATTTTGTTTAGTTGTGGTCTGTGGGTCAGAATATAAATTCAGTACTCCCTACATACCTCAATCCACAGCAGATCTCCTTTTGACGTCAGAGTGAGATAGCACAGAGACCAAAGAGAAAGAGCTTTTCTTTTACAACTAAACTTATCTATTTAGTATTTTATTGACACATTCAGTATCACTCACTGAGAAAATATGCTCTCCTCTGGTCTGCTGCTATTTCTGCTCTTGGTTTCTCCATCTTTTAGGTCCTTCTTTCTAAATTTCCTTCCCTCCCAACCCTTTTCCCGTTCCATCTGCTAACGGAATCAGCAATGGAATAATTAATGTTGCACACTTAAGTGTCATCATTGGGCTTCCGAGTTGACAGCCCAATGAGATTAGTAGATGAAACAGGTGGAATTATGACTGCTGAGTCATTGTTTCTGTCAGTGTGCAGATTCAAGTAGACATAACACTGGAAGGCTCCCTCTGGAGCCATGAGAGCTAAAAACACTTGAAAACAAATTAGAATCCTAATATGTCACACAAGTTAGATATTTGACTACCTCTATTTTTTGTAAAAATAATATAGCTGGTTCGCTATCAACTGACACGTGTGCATAAAATGTCACTGCTTTGACTTTCAAAGATTACCATCTGCTAGTTGCTTAGTTTAGCTTTTGCCCTCCTTCAAGCACTCCCTCTCCCCCCTTTCACACGCTTTCCCTCTTTACTAGTGATGATACTTAGTCTCTCATCAGAAGTCTTAATTAATACATACCCTGGTGAAGTAGCAAATATTAAAATATTGTCCATTTTACTGATAAGGAAATGGAAGCAGAAAAGTTAACTGACTCAGTCACAGTAAAGACATCCTGACACTAATCTTTTCATTTACTCACAAGACAACCCACCGTGACATCTCTTGATACCAGATACAACTACAACAGTCTCAGTCAAGTTACCAGGTACATTCACAGTAGATGTCTAACCAACATGCTCTGTAATTTTCACTACATGCATCTGAAGAAGTGGATTTTTTACCCACGAAAGCTTATGCCCAAATAAATTTGTTAGCCTTTAAGGTGTCACCGACCCCCTCTTTGTTTTAACAAACATTGAGCAAGTCAGGTATTTTTGAGTCTGCAAAGAAGCTACTGGAAGTTGACAATGCACTTATGAAAGTACCTATATTAATACATGTTTAAAACAAGGCTATCTCGACTGACATCCCCTCTCAAAGCAAAAGAATACAAATAAAGGGGTTCCAAAAATCTAGTCGGAAGTAGACTAGCTAGACACTTCAACAGAGAAACAGGCCTCATATTTCTTGGACAAAGGAGTGCTACACGAGGTGTCAGTGGCTCTGGTTTCCCAGCCTGACGCAGGTACGTCTCTAACAAAGGCAGTAACTCGTCGGGTCTGAGCGGGGTTATCCATGGACCTGGCAGTAAATTGCACATAGCCACGAGTGACCCACGTCACGGCTCAATCGTGACTTTCTAGCGCCCCCCCCTCCCGCGTGCAGTGAGTCACTTTCCAGCCCTAGGCTCCCTGCGACACCGCCCGGCCGACGGACGCCCACGCCTCGTCCTCGGACAAGCTACGGCTTGTCTCGGCGCTTTCCCAGCCCGGGTCAGTGTGAAACCCCGGCCATTCACCCCGCCCTGGTACCTTCCACACCGGGAAGGGCACCGGGGGGGCTCTCGCCCCCGGCAGATGAAGCGCGCCAGGCGGGCCGCACGAGGCGTCCAGGGGACGAGCTGGGTCGATCTCGGGCTTGAATCACGCTTCAATCAGGCTCCTGACACGAAGCCATTTTGCCACCCGGCCCCGGCGGGGAGCGGCTGCTTCCCGGGGCTGCGGGGCGTTGGGCTCGGCTGTTAGGGATACGGAGAGAAAGCAGCGGCTGGACACGCACCGAGGGGAGGCGAGTGGGGCCGGCGGCAGCCGCGCTCACAAAGCGGCTTTGTGTCGAGCCGCCGCCTTGCCCAGGAAGAGAGCCGGGGGTGGGGGGACCCAGAGCTCCGCCATCCCCCTCCTCTGCTGCCGGCCCGGCCCCGTCCGCTGCTCCCCGCCGGGGAGGAGCCACCGCCCGGCGGGTAAAGGACTCAAGGAGCCGCCGGAGCCAGCAGAACAAAGAGCCAACATGGAGGAGCCGGGAGGGGGGGGAAGCGCGGGCGGCCCCGGAGGCGAGAGCCGGGCACACGGGCGGGGGCGGCAAGGCCGCCGGGGGCAAGGGGTGGCGGGGCCGGTACTCACAGGAAGATGGTTACTCATTGAAGACTGTAGCCTGATCATACAGCCGGGGTGCGGGCGCCACCGCCGGGGGCAGAAAGAGCAGAACCAGGAGGCGCTGGAGGCCGGGGAGCTGGCGGAGGGGGTGCGGCGGCGGAGCGGCGCTGGACCATACAGCTGCGACGGCGGCAGCAAGCGGGCAGCTCTGCAGAGCGCGGTGCCAACGCGGACGAAGCTGCACAAGAGGGGAGGGGACCCGCCAGCGCCGCCTTCCTCCCGCACAGGCGTTTCGTGACACACACACACACTGTTCCGTAACGGGCGTCGCGCACCACCAATCAGAGCTGTCGCTTGGACACCAGAGGCGGGGCCTAAAGTGGAGAGGCGGGGGCGGGAGGGTGTCGAGTGACGGAGGCAGCCGGTGAGAACCGGTTAGTGAATGAACCAGCGGTGGCCGGGTTGGGAGCCCGAGGGAGTGGGGGCCCTGGAGGGGTGGGAGCGGGGAGCCCAGGAATTGCCTCATAGCAGGGTCAGAGGAGAAGTGGTCACTGCAATGCCTCGTGTCTCCCTCTGACTGGCCAGACCCAGCTGTTCCAGGGGAAAGTGCTAGGAAGCCTCTGCTGGCCTGACCCGCCCATGGGGGGGGGGGGAGTGGGGCTGCGCTTCACCCACACTCGTTGGTGGTGGTATTTTAGCGCCCGTCTAAAAATATCCCCAGACCTGCGCCAGCTTGTCTCATGTACCTGAGGCGGAGGGTGAATTGGAGCTGACTGGGAGCGGAGGCAGCTCAGGCAGGGGTCAATGGAAGGGCTTGGAGGGAAACACTGCGCAGGGAGGTGGCCGGGGGCTGGGTGGCAGAAAGGTTATTTTACTTTGGTGCCTTTTAGCTAACAAAGGGGTAGTTACAGTCCCTGCGCAGCTCACTGGGTGCCAGAGTCCTGATTTTTTTAATAAGCCTGGGCTGATCACGTATGTGAAGAACCATAGATCTGCAGGTACGAGGAGAACATCCTGCATTTTTATAGCTTCTTTACTCCTGAAGGAACCCCCAAACTGCTAATGAACTAATAAACTATACAGAGAGATGGCTTCATGCAGCACTGAAAAGCAGCCATCTCTCCAGTGATATTGTGGGAAATATCTTTAGAGAGACAAGATGGGTAAGGTAATATCTTTTAATTGACCAACTGTGACATTACTAAATCATGTTGCACAATCCGTAGCTAAATACCACAAAGCACGGAAAATACCTTAACCTACCTTTATGTGTGCCAACTCCACCTTTATACATAATTGACTATTTTAGCTTCATGGTTGCTTCTCATACTGTTCCAGATTAAACTAGTTCAGCCCCCCCTCATCTGTAATATAAAGGTGTGACCTGCATAATTTAGTTCCCAGCATATATGAGGCTTAATTTTGGACTAAGAAACCAGACTGCTCAGATTTGTGTTTAAAACTCAGTATTTTCCACTGCATTATCCAATAATTCAGTTGTTTTGCCAGTTTCCCTATGTTGTACTATCACCTGTGATGCTCTATCAGTGAGAGGATTAGTACAGAGAAGGCTTTGGTGGCCCCTGCCACTTTAATAACTGTGTCATATAGACCTGATCAGACCAGGTTTAGACAATGTGATGATTAAAAGGCCAGCGTTCACCTGAAGCACTCTCCCACTATTGCCACTCCATTGGTGGTAGTTACAGTCGGAAATTTTAGGGGGGAAAAGATTGGAGTAGACACAGACACTCTATATCTTGGGTAAAAGTCTGAGGAATTCAGGGTAGAGTCCTGGGAAGGATTAAACAGGCTGTTTTTCCTCTAACAATACAAGCTTTTGTTTACTGTTTTCACTGCACATTAGACTGATCAGGGCTTTAGGGATCAAGTTACTTTCTTCCTTAGAATGTTCCAGCACCGTTAAAGTATTATGGTAGCTTATACTGTAGGTAAGGGTCACTGGCTATTCCTTTGAAAATCCCTAATTCCCAAAGTAGGAAAGGGTTAACCCCCACAAACATCTACTGTTGGAACTATTATTATGTATTATTTTTGTTATAGTGCTGGGGAGCCCTAGTCGTGGACCAGGACCCCATTGTGCTAGATGCTGTACAAACACAGAACAAAAAGACAGCCCCTAGATTTTAGCATTTTGTCAAAAGATAGGTGTGCTATTTTAAAAATGAATTATTATTTATGTATTATTTGTGTAGAGTAGCACCTGGAGGCCTCTGTCAGGATGGGGTTTCTGTTGTATTATGCACTACATAAATAGACAGCTACAATCTATGTTCCAAGTACAATCTGAGGTCTGGTCTACATTTAAAAGGTTGGCATAGATACAGTGCTCAGGTGTGTGAAAAATTAACATTCATGAGAGCTGTAGCTAAGCTGACCTAACCCCCAGTACAGTCATGGCCTAGGAATGCTTCTGTCAAGTAGCTACTTCCAGGCCTGGAGGTAGATTATCTACAGTGAGGGGAAACCCCTTCCTCTCACGGTAGGAAGCATCTAATGGCTTTTTAAAAAATAATGAAATAAAACCATCTCAGCTATCCCTGGCTTTTCCTGAGCCTGTACTTTCTTGTTGATGTTGCAGAAGAGGTGGATCTTGGAGGGATTTGAATTAGAAGACAGTTTAGGAAGTGCATTTCATGCATATTCATAGCATAGAGGAAGGTGCAAAAATACTTTTTGGAGGATGCAAGTGACCACAGCTAATATAATTTATGGAACAGAGTAGGTGTAGAAGGGGTGACACAAAAAGAAATAGAGCAGATAAGTACAGAGGGGCAGAGCTCTGAGGGTCTTGAAGGTGAAAAGAGGGATTCAGAAGAGGGTGACGTGGTTGGAATGACAGGCAAGGATCTTTGCAGCTGCGTTTGAGTGAACTGAAGTGTAGAGAATGTGGATATCAGAATGGGTGGTGAGAAAGAGGTTATAGTTATGTTATTCAAAGACAGTAGATGACGAAGGCCAAGACAAAAGTTTGATTAGATCTTAGAGACATTATAGATAGGGCCCTACCAAATTCATGGTCCATTTTGGTCAATTTCACGGCCATAAGGTTTTAAAAATAGTACATTTCATGATTTCAGCTAATCTGAAATTTCACAGTATTATAATAGTATTTGATGCATAAACTACATGAAAACTACTGAAAAATTTGTTTGCTATTACATTACCTTTTACATTGTGTATATCCCTATAATTAAGTTACCTATCAAACATGATTGGAGCCTTGGAAATGTAAAAGAAGAAGAGTGCTAAACTCAAAGCAAGGGCCATTCTGTTTGACAATGGAAATTCACTGCCCCACATGGATGAAGATATCATTCAGATTTTCTTCCATGAGCAGAAACTACAAATACTGATTCAAAGGAATAATCCTTATCTCTGACTGTTTGAACTTTTATAGGGAAGATACCAAATTAAAGTGGAGATCCCCAGAAACATCTGGATTCCCTAAAAAGACTTTAGGGAAACTGAGAGATTACTACATCTCTGCTATCATTTCGGATTTATGAAGTTTGACTCACCTGTTAATGAATTTTACCTGCTTTAATCTCTCAATAACTCTCATTTCTTTTCTTAGCTAATAAATCTTTAGTTAATTTATTAGAGAATTGGCTGCTAGTGTTGTTTTTTATGTGAAATCCAGAGAACCATATATCTATATATCTATACACACACACACACATTATACCAGTATATTTCGGCATGCAGACAAGACCTTATTTACTGTAGGATTCCCATTCAAGATAGATTTCTTTTCAAGACTCAAACATTTTACAATTATAATATTATATTTTGAGGACAGATTGATTTTTTTTCTCACTCTGGGAGGTGGAAGTCCAAAGCATGCTTCTTGCTTCATCATCATAAGTATATTATAGTCCCTGCAGAATGGAATGATGAAGTAGAAAACTGTAGGATATCAAGATTACTAACATGATCAAACAATGCTGAGGAAGTTATTTCTGTGCACTATGTGGCTGCTGCTCGTTTCAGTAATAACGTGTAGTGAAATGTAAACTGGACCTTTATAATAGGAGTAATTGACAGCAGTTGATGGGGAAATTTAGGATTTTCTTGCATAATGAAAACTGTTTCAGTTGCCGGTGACAGTGACTTAATAGTATGATGATATATATCTTAATAGATTATTTCCTCTCCCCCATCAGAGGCACTGGGCCTCTTTTGGGTTAAGCATTGTATAAAAGCATCTAAACATAGAGCTGAGGGGCCTTTATGATACCCTCAAATGAAGAAACAAAGAGGTTGAGCACATATTAAATACACAGAGGATAAGTAGATTTGGTTGTTATTTATTCAAGATCAAAGTACAAGCACCCCAAAAAATGACAGCACTCCTGTCTAGTTTTTCTTTTACTATTAACATTTGATAGACATGTCTGGTTTGATAAATTTAAGTAGTTTTGTTCAATTTAATAAAATCATTAGAAACAACACATTCTGGATGGTGGAAAGAGGTTCATTCAGTAATATGGTAACACCCTGTTAAATAGAGGATTTTATTATTATTATTATATTACTCCATAAGATTTCGTAAAACAAAAAGTAAGCTCATTGTTTCAATTATTATAATTTTGTTTCTGGTATTTACATAACAATGATTTGTAAACTTGTCATAATATCCTAAATAAATAGTTTTGTGGCTTTTTGAAAAAAAGAATAGATAGTGTATAGATCAACTTCTTTATCCATTTTAACCATACAGGGCCTGATCCTACAAGCCCTCTATATGTAGAATTCCAATTGAAATCAATGGGAGTTCCTCAGCAGCATATGAACTTTACACCAGCGTAGTCAATGTAGCTGTCATAAACTACAGCATCTCCTTCCATTGCTCTTCACAGTGAGAAAAGGAAACGAAGAATTGTATAGTCTATGATAACTGGTTTTGAGCTCCATTAAACGTACTTTAAATATAGTACATATTTATGTTTGTTTCAGGACACTTTTGAAAATTTGGCCTTAAAATGATATGCCCAAATTCACACAGCAAGTCAGTGGTAGACCCTATCCTCTAAAAGAACACAGCTGAAATTTTCTCCGGTGCGAAAATTTCAAGGCGGATGATACATATTGTTAAGAACACTTTGGAATGTCTTGGTGAGAAACTTGACAATGAAAGTTGTGATACAGGGGTGTCAGTGATAGAGGGGAAATATATAAACCCAAGGCTAATTAAGGCGTGGTTCCTTGGAGACTAGGGAGGGTGGCTTCAGGTTAATTGGAGCACCTACAGTCAATTAAGGCCCTTTCTGGAACCTAATAAAACTCCCTGTTTCAGGCAGTCAGAGAGAAGGAGGAAGGAGAGAGGACTGGAGCTTGGAGGTGTGATGTGAGACTTGAAAGATTAGAGAACTGAAGTAAGGGAGACCCTGCCCTAGCAGGGGAGGGAGACTCCCTTCCCCAGCATCTAAGTACCGAAGGTACCCCACCCAAGGAGGAAGAGAGTAAGAACCCGCAGGGGTTGAGAGGGGCTGGGGCTCAGAGTGAGGAGCAAACTCAGACCCCTCCCCCTGCTTTCCTCCTTTACCACTTTCCTGGGCCACTAGCGGGGCCCTTGGTGCTCCAAGAGCAGAGGCAAGGAGTGGCATCTTAGCCCCCGCCAAGAAAAGCGCAGGACCCACCATACTAACATCAGCCATCTTGTCACAGAGTTTATTGCAGGCCTACAAAAACATGTTTCAGTTGAAGAGTGTCTGTATATTAACTCTTGGAACCCTTGTTTTCAGTAAACTAAGCAAAGCTGAAGATTCATATATTTCTCTTTGCAGTGATTTCCACATAGGTACCCAGTCTAATCCCTTTCTTGCTGTTTAACCCTTTCAGTGCTCCTCATGTATCTCAGTGCTCTCCAACCTGCTGGATGTAGCCACGTTTTCCCCTTCTAGACAAATGGCCTAACCCAAAACACTATACAGTTGGATAATTCTCTCAATATAGCAAATGCCCTGGCATGATCTTCCTCTTGAAGCCTTCAGAGCCCCTTGCTATCTCCTCATGATGAATTCTAGAGCTTAATGCTCTCCTCTCAACTGTCAAACTCTGATATAGTTCAGAATAAGGAATTCAGAAAATCCAAGATTATGTTCACAACAAAGGCAAGAAGGGTGAAACAGCTCTCATTGACTTCAATAGGGACAGGATTTCATCTAGTCTCTCATAGCCTGTTGTAGATAATTGATACACCAAAAGAAATTGTACAAAGCTAGGAAACCTATGTTAAAGAAAGAAACTGACAGAATACAGAGAAGATTAATTTCAACTTCTTAGATGCAAATAGATAGAAAAGTCGTTCTACAGTCTTTCAGAGTAACAAAAAAAACAGTGACACAGGGAAGTAGGCACATGTTTTAATTCCAGAACACATCTAAGAAACATGCCACAAATTAAGATTCAATTTTGTGAGCAGGAGACATACTGAAAATTTCAGAAATCTACACAAACTACAGTCTGAGAACAACTTGCATTACAAACTGTGACAGGAAAGGATTTGAAAGCAGACACATCATATCGTTCAGTGGGCACAAAATCAGAACAAAGCCTAGAACGCTTTGCCATCCATGTTTATGCTACCATAAAGAAATCCATGAGCCATACAATTTAGGAAGCTGCTTTTCAAAACTCTATAGCAATTCAGCAAGTCCAGCCTTCAATAGAAACTTCCAGAACCAGTAACCTTTTGAACAGGACAAAAAGGTACAACAAAACACCTCTAGTAAATGGAAACTCAGAAGTCACTATGTTCATAGTTATCAATACTGTTGTTTACAAAACTTGCCACAAATACTGTTTTACTGTTTTGTGTTTTCACATGTTTGGAGAACCACCTCACTTTCTACTTTTGATGTGCTGTTGCTAGCCTTTATTAATAAAACAGCATCTTTCCTATTTTAACATTATTAATTTCAGACCACATCCTGAGGTCCTTATCTAGTTTTTACTCAGTCCTGATGGGAATTTGACTGAGTAAAAACTGAGTAAGAACTTCAGGAGCTGGCTTTTAGACAATTTAAAAGATTATGGGTAAAGTTTTCAAAAAGTGCCTAAGTGACTTAAGAGCCTAAATCCTATTTTCAAAAGAGAGTTAGAGTTAGGGGTAGACACTTAGGAGTGGGATTTTTTGAACATTTTATCCCATAGATATTTATAACATTTCTGAGCAAATCCTGCATCTCCTGATGTTGATGGCCCATTAGGCAGTGGGAATGATGCAGTTCTGCTGTGTCTGGAAGGAGCCAGGATGTGGAGAGCCTCTACAGGTCATCTCCTAGATGTTTTTTCTTGTAGACTATGGTGAAAGGATTAAAAGACAACCTGTTACAGCTCAGTATATATCACAATGGATTTCTGACTGTAACAAGCTCTGCTATGATCTAGCTACAGTCTCCTCCTCCTCTAAGGACAACAGCCCATTCTACTGAGATTCATTCCACTTTGACAGCCTTATTCAGCAACATACCTATAGTGGACATTTGTAAAGCAACAATGTGGTTGTCGGTATGTTTAGGCTCTTAAGTCACTTAAAAAATCTCTAATGCTACTGCTGCTGTGTCAGACATGATCTTTTGATGTTCCTTGGACTAACCAATCATTCAGGTAAGGAACATTTGAATGCTGGAACAACAGAGATGGGCCACTACCCACTGACATATACTCGGTGAACAGCCTTGGGGCTGAGGATAGACCAAAAGGCAATACTATAGTGCATGTTCCCAACAGCGAATCAAAGGTATTTTCTGTGGCCGGGATGTACCACCACATGAAAGTATGCATTCCTGTAAATCAAGGTTAGCATATCAGTGTCCAGGTGAGGTAAAATAGACATAAGGGTGATCATCCTAAATTTGATTTTCTTGATGAACATGTTCCATTTTCTCAAATCCAAAGTGGGCGTGAGACCATCTTTTTGGGGTAATTAGTAAATAACCCTTCCAGGGGCTGGAGTCTGCAGAATGTCTAAGAATTTGTGCAGATTGTCCTGCACAACTTCTTCCATCACACCTGGCAAAGTGGCAACCCTTCTTATAATATCTTGAAAGATATTAAATTCTTCTGGAGGAGGTGAAGATGGCTCTGGTGTTACAACCACATCAGGGGAAGATGAAGGAATGTGGGGAGGTAGATCTGTAGATTCCTCCCTGGGCTACTCTTTGTCAGTTGGTCCCAATGTAGGGGATGGCTGATGGACTGGGAGGGCGTCTTCCCTGACAGGAGCAGAGGCTGGAGATGCTGACTTTTTTCTTGGCCATGCTGAAGATGAAGATCTAGAAGTTCTGGGAGCAGTCCACAGTGCCCAGTATGGACAGGATGGGTAGCCCAATCTCTATACTCCTTATAATGGTGGATACCAAACTGGAACATCACTATAAGGGTAGTGCTTCTGTTCTATACCACAGGTCTGAGCAGTGTCCCTAGAATATGAAGATTAAGGTGACCTGAAAGACTCTGCAAGAGAAATTGGATTCAGAGCATGTCCGACGTAAGACGAAGAGATATAGTTCTCTTCTGGAAAAAGAGGAGCTCCTCCAGTGGGTGTCAGTAAAGGCCTCATCATTGATGATGCATGCTATTCCACTATTGGTACTGACAACATTGAAGCTGGCTCTATCAGCCAGATGGAGGCTGGTGCAGAGGACAAAATGTTGACTGGTATCCAGACTATGCTGACAAAGCAGGCAAGGTGTTGATGAGCTCACTGCTATCAGTCAGACAGTGAAGTAATGGTGACTCAGGCACAGAAAGGCACAATAAGTCTTTGTTTGCAAAGAATACCAGCATTGTCAATGATACCAAAATAGAGAGTAAGTGCTTCGTAGACAGTACAAGTAGTACTGGACCTGACGGTGTCAGAGTTGAAGTAGGTTTCAGAGTGGTAGCCGTGTTAGTCTGTATCAGCAAAAACAATGAGGAGTCCTTGTGGCACCTTAGACTCTAAGGTGCCACAAGGACTCCTCGTTGTTTTTTTTAGAGTTGAAGTAGTTGACCAATAGAAAAGATGAAGGCAACGGTCTTGACAGCACTACCGAAGCTGGGATCAGTGGTGCCACTTTAGTACCAATGAACACAGATGTTTATGAACAAACTTTGACTCTGTACCGGAGGACTTTTTAGATGATTTGTCCCAGGTGTGGGAAGAAGTATAAAACCTATGCAGTCTATCAGCCTCAGAGGATGAAGAAATGTTTTCTGCATCAAGAAGGCAAGAGGAGAAGAACAACGTCTCTTTTCTCCAGATACAGGTTTTGGGGCCAGAGCAGCTCTGAGTGCACTTCTCATAGAAGATCTCTCCATCCTCATGTAGTCATGGTCAGATTCTGAAGAGAGACACATTGCCTTCTCTAACAAACAGACTCTGCCGTGGAATTCCCTTGACTTCTTTGGCTTGCTGGGAAAGAAGTATGTATGGGGCATTTGTATCTAATTTGTTTCTTCCCCCAAATAAATCAGATACTTTGAGTGTCTATCATGCACAGGTATCACAACCCTGCAAGTGGTACACTGTTTAAATTTTGGGGATCTGTGCAAGGAAAGAGAGACATGCAGAGCACAAAGCATAAAACTATCTAATCAAACTACAACAATACAAACTCTGAAAAACTATGTACCATTTTTATTTTTAAAGCTGATTACTCAAGAAAACCAAAGCTCTAGAGCAACGAGGAGCTCCTACTCTTGCTAGGGGTGGTAAGAAGGAACTGAAAGGGAGGCAATGGCCACATCCCTTTTATACTCAGCTCCGTGCACAAGGATAGCTGGGGCACATGTGCTGCCCACTGGTACTACTGGACAAGATTCTGTTGCATTGGCACACATACAACTATAGTGGAATGTAAATGGTGCACAATCACTCGAAGGAGAAGTAAGATTTCTACACGAATTTGTAATACTTCTTGCTATCTGTTTTGTGTTGGTGTTTCAGATAGCTGACTATTAGTGCTAATGATTCCACATCCACACATTTTGAGATCAATATGATGATATCATAGGCAACAAATGTGAAAAACTGACATTTTTTTTCATGGTAACAACTGACCAATGATAATGCAAACATAGCACTGAAAATAAAGCAAAAATTCTAAAATAGGCACAATAATGCCTTTCATCACAAATTATACCCACTCTGAAATGAAGCTCCTGGTAGAAAATGAGGAACATTGTAATCTGTTGAAACTAGAATGTTAGGTAAACAAAATGTCATTATCCAATTTGCCAGCACACCAGGGATTACACTCCTACTTTTGTCATAAACTAAAGTGCCATTGTCCCATTCATCATTACCAGTGGTTAGCACATCACTTTTATATCTTATCTGAAAGACAGCATCCCAGTACCATCTAACATCATACTGGGAGACTGAGTCAGAACTGAACATCTGAGTACTAACCAGACCTACCTCCATTTAGCTTGTGAGTTTCTGATGGGGTCACAGCACATTGATATGGCTGTAGATGCATATATTCTCTCTTCAGATAGAAGATAGGGTTACCATATTTCCACAATCAAAAAAGAGGACACGGGGGGGGGGGGGATGCCCTGCCCTAGCCCTGTCCCCGCCCCCATCCACTCCCTTCCACTTCCCACCCCCTGACTGCCCCCCTCAGAACCCCAACCCCCCCTGCTTCTTGTCCCCTGACTGCCCCCTGCTGAGAACCCCCCACCCTAACTGTCCCCCTAGGACCCTACCTGTCCCCTGACTGCCCCGACCCTTATCCATTCGCATGGGTGGCAGGGTTGTAGAAATTTTGGTGGTGCCCAGAACCCACCCCCCCACCTGCCTAAGGCTTTGGGGGTTGGGTGGGGGGAGGAGGTCTTAGGTGCAGGTCCTGGGCTGGGGATTAGGGTGCAGGAGGGGTGCAGGCTCTGGGATAGAGTTCAGGTGCTGGTGCAGGCTCCGGGCTGGGGCAGTGGGTGGGTGTGCAGGAGGGGGTGAGGGATGCAGGGCACTGGGATGGAGTTTGGGGGTGGGAGGCGGTGCAAAGGGAGGGTGCAGGCTTTGGGAGGGAGTTTGAGGGCAGTAGGGGGTGTGTGGGAAGGGGGAGGGGATTTAGGAGGGAGTTTGGGGATAGGAGGGGATGCAGGGGTGAGGGCTGTGGCTCTGAGGATGAGGGATTCATGATGCAAGAGGGGGCTCAGGGATGGAGCAGAGGATTAGGGTGTGGGGGGATGAGGGCTCTGGCTGGGCCTGGCGATGAGGGGTTCATAATGCAGGAGGAGGCTCAGGGCTGGGGCAGAGGATTAGGGTGCGGGGGGATGAGGGCTGGAGCTGAGGGGTTTGGGGCGTTGGAGAGGCTCAGGGCTAGGGTGGAAGGGCAGCCTGTCTTCCCATTAGTGGATGGGAGATGCTAGGACCCGGGGGCAGCAGACAGCAGTTGCTGCTGGCTCTGGCAGTACAAGCAGGCAAGGGAGAGGCAGGCAGGGAGGAGGGCGTCCACGGGCGGGGGACACGCAGAGGGGAGATGGCAGGTGGAGGCTGGGGACCCATCCAACGCTCCCCCGCTCCCTGACTGCCCCCCCCTGGACTCCCCTTACCATTCTGCCTCCACGTGTAGGCAAAACACGCTGCCTGGTGGGTCGGTTTGTGTGTTACACAGGGCTGCAGACAGAGGGAGGGGGGAGCAGGGGAGGGCTCTGGCTGCTGGAGGCCAATGGGAGCGGCTCAATCGGCCCAGCCGTCCAATCAGCAGCCACACTCTGCATGGAAGGGACGGAGGGAGGCAAGGGAGAAAAAAAACCCTGACATTTCAACCTTGTTACCAATTCCTCCCGCACGGCTATTTAGAGACACAAAAGCTGGACATGTCCGGGGAAATACGGACGGATGGGAACCCTATAGAAGGTGGATGCAATGTATGTGAATTTCCAGAGAGCACAGTAATTCTCCCCCCCCCCCCTTGTAGGACTTCAACACTTTTTAGTTGGTGGCTCTGATGCTGAAGAATAGCATAACATTTATGACCTTAATAACTAACGTCACATGTACATTAATTTGAGGGCCTAAGAAAATATAGGCCCAAATTTTCAAACATATGTGCCCGAAGTTAGACATGTATCTGTATTTCTTTTCATTAATGGGACTTGTACTTTAGGGATTAAGGAGCACATTTGAAAGTCCCTGCTTCTATCCAGATCTCCTGAGACCCAGTCTGGTACCTTAATCATGAGACCACCTTATTCAACTAAATGGAAAGCATTAATGTTCAGCATCTCTGAAAACCAGGCCACTTATTTAGGTGTCTAAGTATGGACTGACATCAGGCATTCAAGTTTGAAAATTTGGCCCATGGCAGCCATTACCTTTGAACATATGTATCTGACTAGTTCATTTGTCACATAAAAAGGAATAGGATTCTGAATTATTTAAAAATGGCTTACATCTTACACATCTTACTTGTTGCCTATACCTTATATGGTTGTAGTATTGTTGGTTTGACTCACTTATCTTACTTAAGAATAAATAACAACAATATTTAAAAAATAAAATGCAGGGGCAGAGTTGTAGGTCTCGGCTACCATTTGCTTGTATATCAGTGACAATAATAAAATCTCTGACTAGCAATGTGACAGAGAGGACATGCTTCCTCTATCATCTTTTCTGTGTAGACAAGTGAAATCCTAAAACTTTCATTTTGTTAGTGAAAAATCATTGTATAATCAATCTCTGCTACCTCTAAGCCCAGAACACTCAAGGTTCATTTCAAGCCTAATTTTGATTTTGTCAAAAATCACAGTGACAATATTTAGTGGACACATCTGTTTGCATGTGAATATCCAAGAGTATTGTCCATTTTCTTTATTATTTTCACCATAACCTCAGTAGATCAGTTAACTCAAGTTGTACAACTTCCAGGTCTGAACCAGAACCCTCAATGCTGGAAGTGGAAAAGATCTGATACTTTAAAAATTAAACATCAAATTAGTCAAGTGCAAATTCAGCAAAAGAGAGTTAAAAAAGGTTCTAACTTACCTCTTGATTTCCACCCCTATGCAGACACCAATCTTTGTTTGCTCTCTGTCCCAAAACTACTTTTGGGCTTGATTTTCCACTTCTTTTCACCCTGTGTAGTCATTTACACCTGTTCATTGTGAATGCAAAATGGGTGAAACTGTGACCTAATTAGAATGGTATCACTTTATACCTATTTTGCACAAGTGTAAATATATACAAAAGATGCAAGGAAGTGGAAAATCAGGCCTTTGGAGTCCAATTCAGCTGCCAGTGAAGTAAATGAGATAACTCCTTTAACTGAGCATTTACAAATCCAGGCTTCAAAGGCCTGGATGTAATTTTTTTTATCAACCCATTCTGTTTGGCTAAAATTTCTGGTTGCTGAATTAGTAAGAATGAGGAACAGTAACAATCCAGTATTACAAGAAGTTATGTAGCATAATGAAAGACCAAAGAGCCAAAGGGTTAGAAATTGTATTAATTTCAGAGGAAAGAGGGACTAGTCCTGGAGCTGAAGTTCTGGAGCCACAGTTTTTTTTACTGTAGCTGTGAGGAGGACTCTGTGTTCTGGCTATTGGCAGACTGCACCCAGCAGAAGGCAATCTGAACATTTGTGCTTCCTGGCTTCTGCTCTTAAAGGGCAAAACCCAAGTTTTAAAATGCTCATTTAAAAAAAAGTGTTTCCAACCCTACATGATTTTCAAAGAAGGGATATTACATGTGGGTTTAAAGTAATTTGGTTTATGCTTTTTAGTGCTCTTTGAAGTGTATTTTAAAACTGAAATACAGGTTTAGAGACCACCATTTTCTTTCCCAAGATTTCCAGTTCTTTGATGATATAGGGAGATAATAGAATACTGCTTATTGATTAGTATCTTTTGAAATCTCCCTCTCTTTTAATGTAAACTTTTTTTGCCGCCTTTTGCTATAAGTAGACAAAATATAACATTTTCTGATTTCTATTTAAGGTCTTTTTAAATCAGCTGTCCATATTAAATATAACATTTAAAAAACAAGTTTAAAGTAAGTATTGACAGATAAATTAGGCTGATTAAATAGCTTCTTGTCAACATCCATGTCTGTTGGACTCAGATGCATCTGGACTCTGCTTACTTCTTGCATCCTATTGTTGGCAGTACTCAACCACTTGTTTGGTTAAAGATCTAGGCTTGCTGCCTTGGAGACTTAGTTTTCAAGGTACGGTGCTCCATTTTTTTCCAGGATAAAATATTAGGTTATTTCTGAAAGTTCTTTTAGTTTAAAATAAATTTTAAATTACTACATTATCTTTACTTTGTTTCAGATATGTTTTAATTTACTTACATTTTGTACAGACTTTTCATTGAAGTCAATGGGATTACTCATGGTCGTAAGCTACTGTGATCCAGGACCTCTTGGTGCCAACAGACAGAGGGGACAGGGGTGTTACAGGGATCTCCTGCGTCTGGTATCTACATACAAGTTTGCCAAAGATTGTCATGTAAGGTCTCTGCTGAAAGTGTGTGTCACACTTGTCCCTACTGTGAAATGTATGTATGGATATTATATAAGTAGTGATGTACATACACTGCAAATTATGTTCTTAATGTTTGTGACTTGGGGATTGTCACCAAAACAGGAGATGCAAGTTTCTTTCAGGCAAGAAATGTTTATCTGTCTGGTTACATGTAAATTGAGTATTGTATGGTTCACAATGGATGCCCATTTACAATCTGAGCGAAATGCTAATGAAGGGACTGTGAAATCTTCCAGAAAGGGAATTTACAGGAAGAAATAAACCCAGAGGAGATAGTCCTGTTTACAAGTGAAGACAATGGATTTTTGGACTGTCACTAGAGGTACAAAGCTGCATCCTTTACTGAGGGGACAAGCTGAGAGTGTGGCTTATGAAATGGAAAAGAGATTGCAGCGTACAGGGTTGAAAAAATGCTGATGAGAAAAACTAGGTTCTAGAATGTGTGTGAATGTTTTATTTTGTATGTAACCATTTGGTCCCATTTATTCTACTCGCTTCTTCTAAAGTCTCTGTTCTTTGGGCTGGTCTACACTGGGGGGGGGCGGGGATCGATCCAAGATACGCAACTTCAGCTACGCGAATGGATCGAATTACCTGGGGTCCAGATGGCGCAAGATCGATGGCTGCGGCTCCCCTGTCGACTGCACTACCACCGCTCGCTCTGGTGGAGTTCCGGAGTCGACGGTGAGCACTTTCGGGGACCGATATATCGCGTCTTAATGAGACGCTATATATCGATCCCGGATAAATCGATTGCTACCCGCCGATATGACGGGTAGTGAAGACGTACCCTTTGTTAAATAAATTTCTTGTTTTTACTATAAACACATCTGGGAGTTGAGCAGAGTGGTGGTCCTGACATGAAACTGGTAAACTGGAGTGTACTATTCCTTTGGGAGTAAAGGATATGTGAATTCTATGAATGCCCAGTGGAACGGGGGCTTGGCATTCCAAGGGCACGCTTGGAGGACTTGGCAGTTGGAATGTTCCTGTCATTAACCTGGAAAGAGAGAGTCCTAGAAGGCAGTGGTTGTATTGCCAGAGGCTGGTAGAGTTGGGATACTGACCCACAACAGGCACAGGCAAGGCAACCTCATGCTAAGGGCAGGTGGTAGCAAGGTACCTCACAACCCTAGGTACCCCCAGGGAGCATCACAGCTAGAACATGGGGGAAAGAAGAGGCCTGGTAGTCATTCCTCTCTAGTCTTAGATGATGCCATATCCCAGGAACAAAAACATTTGAGTGCCTCCATTTGAGGCAAAGGACAAAAGAAACCTACGACTCCTAGTGTCTACAGATATCCAGCTCAAGACATTGTTTTCTAGAGCAACTAATAGACCTCTGCTCATCATGGTGTTGAAATTCCCTAGGTTTGTCATCCACAGCAGGATTTCACATAGACAATGCCCAGGATATATTAGCAATCAATCAATCAATCAATCAATCAATCAACTATCACCCCACATGGAAACCATAGGTTTCACATATGCCACCTCTGTACTAACATACCATTAGGACTAGAAATTTTGATTTAAAAAGTAAGCTGAGATTCTTACAAAATGAAATGACTTCAGGAGCTAATGCTTTAAGAAAAACACTGAATAGCAAACAATTTGCTTTGAAATTGCAACAGCTGGCAAAACTGATCTTCATGCATGACCAGTCAAGAAAGTCCTCTGAGACAATGCAGCTTACAAAGTGTGAGACAGAATGCATGAGGGGTGGCTATAAAACATTTTTAGTCCGGAAAGTTCAGCCCCTAGAATGGTGCAGCAGCAGCTACATGCCCATTCTTCTGAGAGATCTCGCTGTGCTGGTGTGATAGCCCAGATAGCCTCTGGAGGCAATATGGTGGCATAAGTGTTCAGGAAAAAAACCTGGCTCCTAGTCCTGTGCACCATTCTTAAACCTGCATAGCACAGAGGTAGGAATAATGCCTCTAGATCTGATCTGAGAGAATGAGCTCACAGGTGGTCCATGCTACACCTTTGGAAAACATATGCCCTGTGCTCCCCCACTAATACCAAGAAGGGGAAGATCCACAATTATTCCTTCATTCTGCTCAAATGTGCCCCCTCTATAGCACCCAACAATGCCAGCACTGTGAGCACCCCTAGGGGAGTGCATGCAGTCATATGTCTTCTTCATGAGTGAGGGTGCTTGGGCGGGGAAAGGTTTCCACCTTCCTCCTCTAGCATACCTGCACTGGGAAGCAATAATTTCTCTCAGATGATGAGCAATCTGATGAATATCAACGTCACCCTTGTAGTTTATTGTTTAGCAAATGAACTACTCCACTATTTTGAATGAGAGAAAAAAATAAACAAGGGAAAACTTGCCACCTGTACTGCACTGTCTGTCTGTGGCAGATTGACAATTATGTCCTGAATGCTCCTATTGGCTCAGTTTGGAGTCTGAGTGATTCACATCACAGTTAGAGTTCATCTTACTCAATGTCGTACTAAACTCTGCTTATTTCTGTACAGTCAACATTGATGCAAAAAAGATAGCCATTACATTCTCCCACCCTCTCTCTGCTCTTGCCACTGGTTCATTCAGACTTCACCAGACACACAGGAATTGCACTTGTAAACACAAAACTCTTCCTTTGGCTAAAGTGGTAGTGAAATGTGTGTGATGAATTATTGACACAAATACTTGTTATCAAACACTTGATGGACAGGCTTAAATGAAGAGAGCCTTTGCTCACAGGAACTGGCTACAGTAACTGCATCCTGATGGAGGATTGTGTAGGTTAAGCAGTCATTTTTCTAAATGGGGATATGCAGGAAAGCCAAACAGGACTTTGAGGAGTTTCTTCATGTTATAGAACTACTGGACAGCAGTGGGAGTTAATAGCTATGTCCACTTGAGTTAGTCCATTCTTAGCATGGAGGACATTGGACTCCATGCCTTCACGCTGTATGGTCTTAGGCTAAGGGTTTCCCAAGCAAGAATACAGGGGCACGCAGGAACAAACAGTATGCTGAGAAACCCTGGGCCAATGAGACAATGTTGTCTGGGCACAGGACTGGACCTACTGGAGTCTTCACTAGGCTTTTTGCAGGTGGAATTGTCTGGAGTGGCTTTGCTTTCTATTTTTGCCATCTCTATGTAAGATAAACAGGACTTGTATTGTTAATTAAAAGTAGAATAGGAGAAAAACAGATACACAGCTTCTTGCAACAGGAAATTGACACTGCAAAGTTCTAAAATCTGCTGCTGCTTGGCCAAGGGACACCACCATGTTTAGGCTTTTAAGATCAGTACTACATACACAACTCTCTCTATCCCACATATGTTGGCCAAATAGTATCTAATTTGGTAGCACTTCTCCTCAAGGATGTCAGATCACATGCAATATTTACACTCTATGAGCCAGATTCTGGATCCAAGAATGTGTCTTTGTGTTTCTCCCCTGGCATAGGATCAGCACCTCCCATCGCCCCCAACCTTAGGGACACTGTGTCCCCGGGGAAGCAGGAATTGCATAATACCTGTTCCTTTGCTCCCCAGAGTACAAGGGCTGTAATTCTGTTTGGCTTTTACTTGAGCCATAGGTGTGGGGAAAGTCCCACATCCTCCATCACCCACTAGGTACCAATGTACATATCAGAAAGAATCTTCCCTGTAAAAACCTAAATGCCACTTTAAGGGAAAGCTAAACAAGATTCTTTTGAAATCCCAAACGTTCTGGGCTGAATATACCTTAATCTGATTCTAATTTTACATTAACAGTTAACAAATCATGGCCACAAAATCCTGGACAAGTGGAAAAAGACAAAGTTTACATGTAAAGCATATACTTTGAATGCTACTGCCACATAAATAATAATTACAGCCCACAAATCAAGCAGGATAGTTCTTATCACTAGTGCCATCCTGTTAGCTTTATGGTCTTTTACCTGCTTTGGACAGAACACCACAAGTGTTTATAAACTGGAAGTTGAGCACAAGGAGAGCTTTGTGTTCTCTACGTATAATTATAGTGTCAAGGACAGCAATCCTGCACTTAAAGTGGAGGTGGAATTTATAAAGCCCTATTTTCATTTGTTCTTAATGGTTTCAGTTATTTTGGTGATTGAAATATCTCATACTTATACATGCCCATGTGATTTCTTCCAATCTGTCCCCCCCAAAATAAAAGGTTTTAGAAAGTCTGATTATTTTTGAGAGAAGCAAACTTGGGACTGGTCAAAAGTTGGATGGGAGATCCACAGTGAGAAAAAGAAGTCTTTAGGAGCACAAATATGTTTTAATATATCATGTTATAGGCCAAGGTCTGCTCTGAGTGAGACCAGTCTAAATCTGGGTATTTCTGTTCACTTCAGTAGAATTGCTCCAGATTTAGACTGATGCCCCTGAGAACAGAATCTGGTCTAGCCATAATTCTGTCACCTGTGGAAACTTCCATTGTAGTTCTAGCTACATTTCTTCCTTGTCTCTCAGTCTTTTGTTGTTGCAGTTTTTATGGGTCTGATCTTTCAGTTGCTACTCAGGCAAATAGGCTCATGCTTATTTCCTTTAAAATATTATATGCAAGAGTTCTTTTAAGACAATATTAAGTTTGAGATTTTAACTTCACAAGTCAGTACCTACAGAGCTAATAGTTTCCAATGCACTCTGAAAGTTGAACTGCAAATAGGATCTGACTGTCCCATGGTGCTTCAGATGCTGAAAGCTCCTGAGCCAGTCTGGTAAGTGGCCTGTCGATTTGCTTAGCTGAGCACTTTTTAAATTTTACCCATGTACAGCTAGTCAAAAGCACAGGCCATTTACCAGATGGGTGAAGAGGCCAAAGGGAGAATCTTGCACTGTTGAGACAGTTGAGTTGGGCTGGTGGGTTTGAGTTCATGTGTAAATCTGCACTAGAGGAGAAAACACATCTGCTGGGCCTGTGCTTGTAGCATAGCATCCTGGACTGTTATCCAGTCAGTCCTCCTCTGACTACACATATAATTCCCAAACTTCTGTTTGTTTCCTTTAGGGAAGAAGACATTCAAGCAGGGGAATGAACTAACTGCAAATATCAAATCTGACTCACTGTTTGCCCTGTCAGGAGGGCATGATTCCAAGACTTTGTGGACGAAAGCTCTTCTCTAGAACATTTGCCACCGGTGCCTGCTGTTTCAAGTGGAATAATGGGTTTGCAGCAGTGCTGGGTTCTTGGAATCATTATCAGGTGTATGCTGACTTCTCAGAAGCAAAGTAACATAAGAATATGGGTATGTCTACACTACGGGATTAATCCAAATTTATATAATTCGAATTTTGGAAACAGATTGTATAAAGTCGAATGTATGCGGCCACACTAAGCACATTAATTCAGCAATGTGCGTCCATGTACCGGGGCTAGCGTCGATTTCCGGAGCATTGCACTGTGGGTAACTATCCCATAGCTATCCCATAGTTCCCGCAGTCTCCTCCGCCCATTGGAATTCTGGGTTGAGATCCCAATGCCTGATGGGGCCAAAAACATTGTCGCGGGTGGTTCTGGGTACATCCTCCCGCCTCTCCAGGGAAGCAACGGCAGACAACCATTTCGCACCTTTTTCCTGGGTGAACAGTGCAGACGCTATACCACGGCAAGCATGGAGCCTGCTCAGTTCAAGACAGCAGTCATGAATATTGTAAACACCTCGTGCGTTATCGTGCAGTTTGTGCTGAACCAGGCGGCGAGGAGTAGGCTACGGCAGCGCGGCGGCGAGAGTGATGAGGACATGGACATGGAATTCAAACCACGGGCCCCGGTGCTTTGGAGATCATGCTGTTAATGGGGCAGGTTATAGCCGTGGAACGCCGATTCTGGGCCTGGGAAACAAGCACAGACTGGTGGGACCGCATAGTGTTGCAGGTATGGGATGATTCCCAGTGGCTGCGAAACTTTCGCATGCGTAAGGGCACTTTCTTGGAACTTTGTGACTTGCTTTCCCCTGCCCTGAAGTGCCAGAATATCAAGATGAGAGCAGCCCTCACAGTTGAGAAGCGAGTGGCGATAGCCCTGTGGAAGCTTGCAATGCCAGACAGCTACCGGTCAGTCGGGAATCAATTTGGAGTGGGCAAATCTACTGTGGGGGCTGCTGTGATGCAAGTAGCCAAAGCAATCACTGAGCTGCTGCTACGAAAGGTAGTGACTCTGGGAAATGTGCAGGTCATAGTGGATGGCTTTGCTGCAATGGGATTCCCTAACTGTGGTGGGGTGATAGATGGAACCCATATCCCTATCTTGGCACCGGAGCACCAGGGTACCCAGTACATAATCCGCAAGGGGTACTTTTCAATGGTGCTGCAAGCACTGGTGGATCACAATGGACGTTTCACCAACATCAACATGGGCTGGCCGGGAAGGGTTCATGACGCTCGCGTCTTCAGGAACACTACTCTGTTTAAACGGCTGCAGCAAGGGACTTACTTCCCAGACCAGAAAATAACCGTTGGGGATGTTGAAATGCCTATAGTTATCCTTGGGGACCCAGCCTACCCCTTAATGCCATGGCTCATGAAGCCATACACAAGCAGCTGGACAGGAGTCAGGAGCTGTTCAACTACAGGCTGAGCAAGTGCAGAATGGTGGTAGAATGTGCATTTGGCCATTTAAAAGGTCGCTGGCGCTCGTTACTGACTCGGTCAGACCTCAGCCAAATCAATATCCCCATTGTTATTGCTGTTTGCTGTGTGCTCCACAATCTCTGTGAGAGTAAGGAGGAGACCTTTATGGCGGGGTGGGAGGCTGAGGCAAATTGCCTGGCTGCTGATTATGCACAGCCAGACACCAGGGCGATTAGAAGATCACACCAGGAAGCGCTGCACATCAGAGAAGCTTTGAAAACCAGTTTCATGACTGGCCAGGCTACGGTGTGAAAGTTCTGTTTGTTGAAAACCCGCCCCCTTGATTGACTCATTCCCTGTAAGCAAACCATCCTCCCCCACTTAAATCACAGCTTGCTTTTAAAGGAAATAAAGTCACTATCATTTAAAAATCATGTATTCTTTATTAATTGATTATAAACATAGGGAGAGAACCGACAAGGTAACATGGGTGAGGTTTGGGAGGAGGATAGGAGGGAAGTAAAAGGCCACTGAAAAAATTCAATATAATGACAGGTTTTTGGTTGGGCTGTCCACTGGGGTGGAGTGGGAGGGTGCATGGAGCCTCCCCCCACCCGCGTTCTTACACATCTGGGTGAGGAGGATATGGAACATGGTGAGGGGGAGGGAGGTTATACAGCGGCTGCAGCGGCAGTCTGTTATCCTATTGCCGTTCCTGAAGCTCCACCAGATGCTGGAGCATGTCCGTTTGTCCCCGCGCTTGGCTAACTGCAGGGAAGGATTTCTTTTCAGCCACAGGCAAACAGCTCAGTAGGAACGGTCACCTCTGTCCCCTTAATTAAATTCCCATATTTCAACCAGGTTACAGGGAGCGATATCACTCTCCTGAGAATTACACAGCGAGATAAAGAACGGATGTTGCTTGAATGCCAGCAAACACCGGGACCATACGCTGCCAGGCTTTGTCATGCAATGATACCAGATTACTTGCTACTAGCATGGCGTGGTCAAGTGCCCTACCATGGAGGATGGAATAAGGCTGCACTGCCCAGAAACCTTCTGCAAAGGCTTTTGGAGTACCTCCAGGAGAGCTTCGTGGAGATGTCCCGGGAGGATTTCCGCTCCATCCCCAGACACGTTAACAGACTTTTCCAGTAGCTGTACTGGCCGCGAATGCATCCCAAGTCCTCAGGGCAAATTAATCATTAAAAAACGCTTGCTTTTAAATCATGTTTTATATTTTAAAAGGTAAACTCACCTGAGGTCCCTTCCATGGGGTCATTGTCTTGGATACTGGCTTGGGAGGGTTGGGAGGGTACTTCAGTCAGGCTGAGAAAAAGATCCTGGCTGTTGGGGAGAACAGAGTGCTGGGTGCTCTCTGAAAGCTTGTCCTCCTTCTCCTCCTCCTCTTCCCCATCAGCAGAATCCTCAGGTGTGGCTGATGAGATTACCCCCGCCTCGGAATCCACGGTCAGAGGTGGGGTAGTGGTGACGGCCCCCCCTAGAATTGCATGCAGCTCAGCGTAGAAGCGGCACGTTTGCCTCCTTTGTTTTCTGATAGGCTTGTCTGAGCTCCTTGACTTTCATGCGGCACTGCTCTGAGTCCCTATTGTGGCCTCTCTCCATCATGCCCTTGGAGATTTTTTCAAAAGTTTTGGCATTTCGTCTTTTCGAACGAAGTTCTGCTAGCACTGAATCCTCTCCCCATATAGCGATCAGATCCAGTACCTCTTGTACGGTCCATGCTGGTTCTCTTTTTCGATTATCGGCCTGCATGGTTACCTGTGCTGATGAGCTGTCTGTGGTCACCTGTGCTCTCCTGTGCTGGGCAAACAGGAAATGAAATTCAAATGTTCGCGGGGCTTTTCCTGTCTACCTGGCCAATGCATCTGAGTTCAGATTGCTGTCCAGAGCAGTCACAATGTTGCACTGTGGGATAGCTCCTGGAGGCCAATACCATCGAATTGCGGCCACACTAACCCTAATTTGAAATGACAATATCGATTTTGGCACTACTCCGCTCGTCGGGGAGGAGTACAGAAATCGATTTTAAGAGCCCTTTATTTAGAAATAAATGGCTTCGTTGTGTGGACGGGGTGCGGGGTTAATTCGATTTAACGCTGCTAAATTTGAATTAAACTCATAGTGTAGACCAGGTCTTAGTTGTTTAGTAATTGCTGAAATTTTGCCGTACCGTTAAAGCTCTTTTGGATATATTAGGGAAAAATGCTACAGAAAACTAGAAGTGAAAACTGTCGAATTGACCTGTGACTGAACAGTCAGATTCTACCACTCAGGCAAAAAATTGCAGCCTGATGTGCCATATGCATTTGCCAAGCTGGCATTAAGGAAAAGAACATTACAGGACTTCTTGGATTTTCTGAGAAAACAGTGTTTAAAATCAGCCAGAAAAATCCTTCAGAGTTGGCAGGGTATTTGCCTCTCTCATTTTGAAAGGACTGACAATGTAGGACAAGGACATGCTTTATTCCCTTCTCAAAAAAGTCACAAGGAAAGTTTGCCGCCTCTATATACAGTCACTTGGAGGTGGCATTTAATGCAGTGTGTTGCTTACCACTCCATAGGAAAAATGTCTTTAAAGCCCAATGTCTTTAAAGCCCAGTATTTGTTTTCACTATACACAGATGTCTTAAAAGAGACAGTGAGAGATTAGTCATCGTGGCTCAAAATCCAGGAATGTGCTATAAATGACCAAAAAAGGGTTGGAGTAATTACAGTATAAAAACACTTTTAAAATTCAAAGCAATTATATTCAGTTCCTAATTAACTATTCATTATCACTATCTTAGTGATAGGGAAACGGAAACAGAAGGGTAAGGTGTCTTGACTGTATTCTCTGGTTCACTACGTCCACTTTGTGCTGATTGTGCCAGCTGCCCCCTACACTTGGGAGAAAGAAAAGCAGGTGCATGTTGGCAGTGTGGCAGAGTGGATCTCCCCTATACCCAGTTCTCCAGTGTTGTAAGGTCACCTTGTGTCAGTGGCATGAGTTACAGCTGCTTTTCAGCAGTTCTAGCTTATGCCAAGGCACAGGATCAAGGGGTTGCAACCAGCTCTCTGATGGCTTCCCACATCACCATATCCAAGTTCTAGAGGCAGATGAGAATTTGGTCCTTTGTATCTTGTACTGGCATTCTGATATTTTCCTGCTATGACTTTTCCTTTTGTTCTGACTCTAACATATTTTCAGTTACTTCAGAACAGTCTTTAGTTCTTAGTCTTTGCACTGTTTTCAATATGGATTTAGATGTTGTCTAAAGTGAATCAGAACTGGCAAGGGTATGGTACACACTAACCAAATCCACTGACTGTTAGTCTCCTCCATTCTCAGGGTTACCTATATGGAAATGTAGTGTATGACAGGGATAGTCTATTTTTTATCAAGGTCCAAATTTCTTGGTCAAGGTATAGTCAAGGTCCAGACTCCAGAGAAACATTTTTCACACTGCAATAACAATAACAATAATAATAAAGGCAAGTATACACTACAAAATTAAGTCAACCTAAGTTAGGTCAATGTACAGCCACTGCAGTCATTTCTGCAGTTTTTCATGTCTACATTATGATCCCTCTGTCGGCAATGCACGTCCTCACCACAAATTCTTCCACTGATTTAACTGACAGTGTGGAGCATTGTGGGGCACATTGTGGTCAGCCCCGGGCTTACATCCTTATTGCTGCCTTTGACAGTCAAAGGCAGCAACAGGCAATGTAAGCATAGGTAAATAAAAGGATTTTGCAATCCCTTCAAAGGCATCTGGCAGTCTGGATTTAGCCAGCAGTCTGTCTATTGACTACCCCTGTTCTATGATTTTCCCTTTTCCACAGTCATTGTGTTTTCTCATTTTGTTTGGCTTAAAGTATAGATTGCTAACTCAGCTGTATTTACCAACCTCTCTTTAGAAGTATATTTTAATTTCAAGTATCAGAGGGATAGCCATGTTAGTCTGTATCCACAAAAACAATGAGGAGTCCAAATAAATATGCCAAATAAATCTGTTAATCTTTAAGGTGCCACTGGACTCCTCGTTATTTTAATTTCATTTCCTTTGACTGTAATGTTGTTGTTAGGAACAGATCTTTATTTCTCCACTTTTTTGTGTTGCTTCTTGAGTTTTATGGTTTTGTAAAAATATGAATAAAATTAAGGGAAAGCTAGAGAAATAAAGGGTAACAAGAAAACATTCTATGAATACATTAGAAGCAAGGGGAATACCAAGGACAGAGCAGTCCCATTACTCAGTGTGTGTGTGGGAATAATAATAATAGAAAATGTGGAAATGGCAGAAGTGCTAAATTACGTTTTTGTTTCAGTTTTCACCAAAAAGTTTAGTAGCAATTGGACATCTAACTTAATGAATGCCAGTGAAAATGATATAGGATCAGAGGCTAAAATAGGGAAAGAACAAGTTAAAAATTACTTAGACAAATTAGATGTCTTCAAGTCACTAGAGCTTGACTGAGGAGATATCTGAGCCATTAGCGATTATCTTCAAAAAGTCATGGAAGACAGAAGAAATTCCAGAGGACTGGAAAAGCGCAAATATAGTGCCAATCTATAAAAAGGGGAATAAGGACAACGTGGGGAATAAGAGATCAGTAAGATTAATTTGAATACCAAGAAAGATAATGGAGCAAACAATTAAGCAATCAACTTGGAGACACCTAGAACAGTGTTTTTCAGACTTCGGGTTGTGACCCAGTACTGGGTCATGGAATGCAAGGCACTGGGTTATCTTGCTCAGCACCCAGGGATACTGGCAACTGGCCAGTAAAAACTAGTAGTCCCTACCTGTTCTGACACTGTGCTGCGCCCCAGAAGCAGCCAGCAGCAGGTCCAGCTCCTAGGCAGGAGGGCTACAGGGCTCTGTGCACTGCCCCCACCCCAAGCACTGGCTCCACACTCCCATTGTCCAGGAACCAGCCAATGGGACTTGGGGAGGAGGGACAGTGCCTGCAGGCGAGAGCCACCTGGAGCCACTTGCATGTCTCTGCCTAGGACCTGGACCTGCTGCTGGCCGCTTCCAGGGCGTAGTGCTGTCCATGGTTCCAGGACAGGTGAGAAGCCTGCCTCTGCACCATGGCTGCGCCGCTGACTGGGAGCCACCAGAGGTAAGCCTGCGCCCCAATATCCTGCCCCAGCCCTGAGCCCCCCAAACCCAGAGCTCCTTCCTGCACCCCAAACCCCTCATCCCTGTCCCCACCCCAGAGCCTGCATCCCCAGCCCAGAGACCTGACCCTCTTCCCACACCCCAACCGCCTGCCCCAGCCCAGAGCCCCCAACCACGCCCTGAACCCCTCATTCCTGGCCCAACCCCACAGCCCTCACCCCCACACCCCAACCCTCTTCCCTAGCCCTGAGCCCCTTCCTACATCCCAAGCCCCTCATTCCCAGCTCTGTTGGGTCGCAGGCATCAACAATTTTCTTCAACTGGGTCGCCAGAAAAAAAGTTTGAAAACCACTGACCTAGAAGGTAATAAGGTGATGAGTAACAGTCAGGACAGATTTGTCAAGAACAAATCATGCCAAAGCAACCTAACAGCTTTCTTTGACAGGGTAACAACCCTTGTGGATGTGGGGGAAGCAGTAGATGTGGTATATCTTGACTTTAGTAAGGGTTTTGATACTGTCTCGCATGGCCTTCTCATAAACAAATTAGGGCAATACAACCAGATGGTGGGTGCATAACTAATTTGAAAATCATTCTCAGAGAGTTGTTATCAGTGGTTCATAATCAAGAAGGAAGGGGCATATCAAATGGGGTCTTGCAGGGATAAATCTCGGTCTGTTTATTATCTTCATCAATGATGTAGTTAATGGCATATAGAGTACACTTATAAAGTCTGCAGATATCAAGCTGGAAGGGATTGCAAGTGCTTTGGAGGATAGGATTAAAATTCAAAATGATCCGGACAAACTGGAGAAATGGTCTGAAGTAAATAGGATGCAATTCAACAAGGACAAATGCAAAGTACTTCACTTAGGAAGGAACAATCAGTTTCATGCATACAAAATGGGAAATGACTGACTAGGAAAAAGTACTGCAGAAGAGGATTTGGGGGTTCTAGTGGATCACAAGCTAAATATGAGTCAACAATGTAGTACTGTTGTAAAAATAAAAGCGACATTCTGCGATGTATTAGCAGAAGTGTTGTAAGCAAGACACTAGAAGTAATTCTTCCACTCTATTCCATGCTGATTAGGTCTCAACTGGACTGTGGTGTCCTGTTCTGGGCACCACATTTCAGGAAAAATGTAGACAAATTGGAGAAAGTCCAGAGAAGAGCAACAAAAATGATTAAAGATCTAGAAAACATTACCTATGAGGGAAGATTGAAAAAAAAATGGGTTTGTTTAGTTTGGAGAAGAGAAGACTGAGCAGGGACATGATAACAGTTTTCAAGTACATAAAAGGTTGTTACATGGAGCAGGGAGAAAATTTGTTTTCTTTAACCTCTGAGGATAGGACAAGAAGCAATGGGTTTATATAGCAGCAAAGCCGGTTTAGGTTGGACATTAGGAAAAAAATCCTAACTGTCAGGGTGGTTAAGCAGTGGAATAAATTGCCTAGGGAGGTTGTAGATTCTCCATCATTGGGGATTTTTTAGAGCAGGTGAGACAAACACCTGTCAGGGATGGTCTAGATCAGGGATCGGCAACCTTTGGCACACGGCTCGCCAGGGTAAGCACCCTGGCGGGCCAGGCCGGTTTGTTTACCTGCCGCGTCTGCAGGTTTGGCCGATCGCAGCTCCCACTGGCTGTGGTTCGCCGCTCCAGGCCAATGGGGGCGGTGGGAAGCAGCGGCCAGCACATCCCTCGGCCTGCGCCACTTCCCGCCGCCCCCATTGGCCTGGAACGGCGAACCGCAGCCAGGGGGAGCCGCGATCGGCCGAACCTGCGGACACAACAGGTAAACAAACCGGCCCGGCCCGCCAGGGTGCTTACCCTGGCGACCTGCGTGCCAAAGGTTGCCAATCCCTGGTCTAGATAATACTTAGTCTTGCCTTGAGTGCAGGGAACTGTACTAGAAGACCTCTTGAGGTCCCTTCCAGTCCTACCATTCTATGATTCTAAGAGAAATCACTGAAAACAATATCAATTGCTAGCAGTGGGTAAGTACTGGAAAAAAAGTTACCATAAATATTCCTGCAAACATTAATGCAAGTGAATTTTATTGGCACAAATGATCAAGGAAAGTGAACTTCAAAATCACATGCTGAGTATATGCTGACTCTAAATTTTGAATTCACTTGCTAAAGTATTTGGCCTGGAAGTATTTGGGCCTTCAGCTAACTATGGGAAAGAAAATCATGTGATTTATGTGACTAATCACAAACGATCAACACATATTAACTAAGAAATACGGATATTTACAGAGAACCTTTTTCATTCAACCCTTAGAGTAAAAAAAAAAAAATCTTCAAAATACTGACAATTTTGAATTATGAACACATTTAAAGAAATTACAGTTTGATTGCAAATATTCAGTGAACAGAGGAAGAAGCTACAGTCAGCAGCTAACCTATTTGTTGTTAATTATTTAATGAACTGTAGATATATTGAGAGAGAAGAGAAATGTGTGCATATACTTCTGCTGTACTATACTGCACTGTTGAGGCTGATATCAGTTTTTCCCACTTGCTAAAGGGAAATCCATTAAAGATATTGATGTGAGTTGTTATATGCAAAATATTCTAATAGTTTAGCAATCATTTATCCCTGTAATTTTGTTGGTACACATACAAATGGCGATGTAGCTCAGGGATCTGTCTAGCTGTAGCAAAGACCTCATAAAATCTTGTGATAACTGATGAGACCAGTGGACAGTATAATTGGATTTAGGGCCTAATCAATTGAAGTCGATTGGGAATTTTCCTGTTGACCTCAATGGGCATTGGATTATGCTGTATGTCACAGAGTTTTCTGAAGTACTGGAGGCACATATGCTCTGTTTTTCAAGAAGCCAGTAGTTATTAACTTAAATCTTTAAAATCACTTCTAAAGTAGTGTAATATTCACCCGGCAGCATAGCATCAACATTTTGCTATATCTGTGGGCAAGGTGTTCCTGCCTGCTCCAACACGTCGTCTGTTTGTATTATAGAGTGTCTCATGAGTAGTTCCATTTTGTGGTTCGTGTTGAAGCTAAGTGGCTTTCCTAAACCTTAATGACCCAACTGTGAAGAAACTCTCTAAATATAAAACTTCTGAGTGCCACATAAATTGACTATAAAAGCAAGAAGGTTGAAATTAAAAAAACCCAACCAAAACAAAACATATATTGCAAATAAAATATTCCTGCCCCATGCAGTCAACAACAGAAAAATCAGGGCACGATTCAGGCAGGATCCCTGTATCCTTTGGATCCAGGTCTTGCAAGTACAGTGGACCTGAGCAGTAGAAAGTTGGTGAGCAAGAGATGTCGGTCTATGCAGTTGACTGTGCGCCAAACCACCTCCTGCTAGCTTAGGACCCAGAATAAGTATGCACCCCTACATCCTTGTTCTCTGCTCAATACCTCAGAGTAGGTTACCAGGGGAGAGGGAAAAGGCAGGCAGAAGCTTGGTGTCATGTAGCCTACATCTGTACTCACTACATAACTACTTTCTCTTTGAGTGATGGCAAAGAGTCATTTAAATGTATGACAGGAGCAAATACTGGTGGATTTAAAACCAATATAGTCTTAATCCACTGCTGAGAATTGTAATTATAAGAATGGATTCTTGACCACTATTTTGAATAATCAAAGGTGAGACTTCCTCCAGAGAATCCATTTCTATTGAACTCACTGCTTACCAGAACAGGATTTTGGAAGTTAATCTGTACTATGTAAATACAGTGACCAGTAAAGCTCAGAGTATATGTACCTCACCATCAGTGCTCAGTGCTGTGATTTAAGGAACTCCCCAGTAACCAGGGACATAAAAAAACCTGTCCTTATTAGCACCCATTCCTCTTCATGAGGCATTTGAATTCAATCTCCTAGTCCCCTAATCTGATTGACTGAATGTGAGTTAATGATTTATAGTTAAAAAAGAAACGTTGCTTTGTTCTACATCAGGGATCGGCAACCTCTGGCATGCGGCTCGCCAGGGTAAGCCCCCTGGAGGGCCGGGCCGGTTTGTTTACCTGCCGTGTCTGCAGGTTCAGCCGATCGTGGCTCCAGGACAAGGGGGCGGTGGGAAGCGGTGGCCAGCACATCCCTCAGCCCGCGCCACTTCCCGCAGCCCCCATTGGCCTGGAGCGGCGAACCGCGGCCAGTGGGAGCCGCGATTGACTGAACCTGCGGACGCAGCAGATAAACAAACTGGCCTGGCCCGCCAGAGGGCTTACCCTAGCGAACCGTGTGCCAAAGGTTGCTGACCCCTGTTCTACATAATAATCTAAGGAGAAGGATAATGCTCATGACTGGGATTTTCAAAAGTGTTTAAGGGAACTCCCTTCAGTTCAATGGGAGTTGGTCTTCTAGCTCTCTATGGCTGGGTATGTCTACGCTGCAGTTAAAAACCTGGGGCTGACCTGTGCCATCTGGCTTGGGCTTGAGCTCAGGCTCAGGGGCTATTTAATTGCAGTGTAGACATTTGGGCTTGGGCTGGAGCCCGGGCTCTAGCCTGAGCCCAAATGTCTACACTGCAGTTAAACAGCCCCTTAGCCCAAGCCCAAGTCAGCCAGTGCGGGCCAGCCACAGGTGTCTAATTGCCATGTAGGCCTACCCTCAGGCTCCTTTGAAAAATCCCAGTCCTTGTAATTAAATTACTGGCTCGGACTAAGGAAATCTAGGGGGCAGATCTTTAGCTGGTGTAAACCAACAGTTTACACCATTAGAGGATCCAGTCCCTACAATCAATTCTTGCTTGGTCACAGACTTCCTGTGAGACCCTGGGCAAATCAATTAATCTCTGTGCATTACCTCAAAGTGATGGTTGTGAGAATAAAAATGATGTGGAGCCATGTATGTACATATATAGAAATATGATACATTCTAACTTTTGAAATTAGAGCATATTCTTGCTCATAATAAAAGATGTAATATTCCTGTTGATAAACAATTAGTGCTTTGGAGCAAGTTTCTTTTTATATAAGAGTGTCATTTCAATCACAATCCTTGCAAGAGAAATGCAATCTCTGCTTCAAGGTCCTTTGGCACATACAGATAGAGTGTGAAAACGTATAGTACATACATAGCAAGATAGCTGGTACTTGTCCTATGATTCTAAGACATGAAGGTGGTCTCATGAATACTAGTAATCTGCTCTAAAACATAATTACAACACTGGCTAAAGTATTTTCAGTGTGTTTCTTTTTTCTTTGTTTAAAAAGCAAACAAACAAAAAAGGAGAAATTGGGGAAACACCTGATCAAGTTTCTTCAAATTCCATTCTGACCCTTGTTAGCCCTCTTAGGGTATGTCTACACTATGAAATTAGGTCGATTTTATAGAAGTCGATTTTTTAGAATTCGATTTTATGCAGTCTATTGCGTATGTCCATACTAAGCGCATTAAGTTGGTGGAGTGCATCCTCACTATCGCAGCTAGCATCGACTTACAGAGCAGTGCACTGTGGGTAGCTATCCCACAGTTCCTGCAGTCTCCGCTGGCCATTGGAATTCTGGGTTAAGCTCCCAATACCTGATGGGGCAAAAACTTTGTCGCAAGTGGTTTTGGATACATGTGGTCAGCCCCTCCCCCTCTTCTGTGAAAGCAACGGCAGACAATCATTTTGCACCTTTTTCCCGGGGTCCCATCTGCCGGATCCGCTCAACCCGCTGCCTGCCTGGATGATTGGAACTCCAGGCAGGCAGCGGGCTGAGCGGGGCCGATGGACGGAGCCCCAGACCGGTAGCAGGTTGAGCGGCTCAGCCCGCTGCTGGTCTGCGGTTCTGTTCGCCGGCTCCTGCCAGCCGGGGTCCTGCTCAGCCCTGCTCAGCTGGCAGACCTCAGTGAGGTCGATCAGGGGTGCCTGGACAGACATGGCTATCCTCCTCTTAGAGCACCGAATGGGAGTGACTCCAGGTCATTCTCTTCTTTAAGTTTTGTCTCATGGAGATTCAGTCCTGCCTGGAATATCATGCGAGCTGGAGGTTTCTACCTCAGGCTGCTCTTCCAGCTGCTAGCACTGCGCGGTCGCACCTACCCCAGCCTGCCCCTTGCTCCCATGGCTCATGAAGCCTGGACAGTAATAAGGAGCAGTTCAATTTGTGGAATGACAAATCCAGAACAAAGGATTGCACTCTATGGGCCACGTTAAGATTATTTCAGAGTCCTAGATAGCATTTAGTCCCTATAAAAGGCTTTATGAAAATTTCCCCCCGCCCCTAACAAAAATGTTAATTTATCAGAGCAGCTGACAGGGTAAGGAACCTGGGACTATAACTTAGAGAGAGCTTCCATATTATTTAACTCATAATTGATATAATTCAAAGTAAAATTTCACAGCGCAGTCTATTCTAAGACTAAAAATGCAGGAGGGGATTCAGAAAAAGGAACAGTGACCTGTTTCTGCCCAGTTTCAAACTGGGAATGTTTCGTGTGCTAGGTGAACGTGATAACAACTACACTACGGGGCTTCTCTTTTTTTGCCACAGACTTTGCCGAATTCACAGGAATGTTTTCTCTAGCTACAGAAGCTACCTAATGTAATGTCTATATCTGTGGCCTTCCTGCACACAAAGCGGACATGCCCCCACCCAAGGCTGACACAGCGTGGAGTGCATGTGACACGGCGACCTGGCTCGGGCAGGATTGCTAGTGAGGCATGATACTTTTGCCGTTAAGCAAACACAGCAATTCTTTCCTGGCCTCTGCCACTGAATGCCTCCATGCATTACGCTGTGCCCTATCAGTGCGGGAGGACTGCATGAGCTCGGGAAACATGTCATTTCGAGTGCGTTTTTTCGCCTTCTAATCTGCGATAACCTCAGGGACAGAGATGATAGGAGGAGCGTAGAAACATTCTGGGGGGACTGCATGGTCACCTGTGCTGCTGAGTGCTGCTGAGTTCGCCATGCTGGCCAAACAGGAAATGAAATTCAAAAGTTCCCTGGGCTTTTCCTGTGTACCTGGCTAGTGCAGCTGAGTTCAAAGTGCTGTCCAGAACGGTCACAATGGAGCACTCTGGGATAGCTCCTGGAGGCCAATACCGTTGAATTGTGTTCACACTACCCCAAATTCGACCCGGTGATGTCGATTTCAGTGCTAATGCCCTTGTCGGGGAGGAGTACAGAAATTGATGTTAAGAGCCCTTTAAGTCGACAAAAATGGCTTCGTCATGTGGATGGGTGCAGGGTTAAATCGATCTAATGCTGCTAAATTCGACCTAAATTCGTAGTGTAGACCAGGGCTTTGAAAGGTATGTTGTGCAGACTTGTTGCTTTAGCTAGTCTGTTTTTAGAAACTCATCTTTCATAATTATTTGTGGGTCTACTGTCCACATAACCTGTTTTGCATCTCATAAAAATTGGTGGAGATTGGGTGAAGTTACAAATAAATGTCACAGAAGGGGGACTAATCATTTGCAATATCCTAACCAAGCAATTTACATATGGAAATATAGTAATTACGCCATTTTGGATATTGCAAATGAGGAATACGTTTTAGATAAAGTTATGACAAAAAGATTATTTGAAAAGTCAAATACAAATTAGAGATTTATCTGGGAGTCAGGAGTCTGGGGTTCTATTCCCAGGTCTGTCACCGACCTGCTATGCGACATTGGGCAAGTCCCTTCACTTCTTGACTTTAGTAAAGATTTTGATACTGGCTCACACGAGCTTCTCATAAACAAAACGAATAGAAATATAGCCTAGATCAGAGATCGGCAACCTTTGGCTCGCAGCCCACCAGGGTAAGCACCCTGGCGGGCCGGGCCAGTTTATTTACCTGCCGCGTCTGCAGGTTCGGCCAATCGCGGCTCCCACTGGCCATGGTTCGCTGCTCCAGACCAATGGGGGCGGCGGGAAGCGGTGCAGGCTGAGGTTGCCGATCCCTGGCCTAGATGAGCCTACTATCAGGTGGATGCACAACTGGCTGGAAAACCTTAATCAGAGAATAGTTAACAATGGATCACAAATGAGCTGGAAGCATATATTGAGTGGGGACCTGCAAAGATCTTTCCTGGGTCCGGTTTTATTCAATACCTTCATAAATGATTTAGATAATGGCATAGAGAGTACACTTATAAAGGTTGCAGACAATACAAAGACGGGAGGGGTTACAAGTTCTTTGGAGAACAGGATTACAGTTCAAAATAATTTTGACAAACTGGAGAAATGGTCTTAATTAAATAGGATGAAATTCAATAAGAGCAAAATGCAAAGTACTACACTTAGGAAAGCATAATCAATTGCACAAATACAAAATGGGAAATGACTGCCTAAGAAGGAGTACTGCAGAAGAGGATTTGGATGTTCTAGTGGATCACAAATTAAATATGAGTCAACAATGTAGCACTGTTGTAAAAAAAAAAAAAAAAAAAAAAAGCAACATTCTGGCATATATTACCAGGAGTGTTGTAAGCAAGACACAAGAAGTAATTCTTCCACCCCATTCCGCACTGATAAGTCCTCAACTGGAGTATTCTGTCCAGTTCTGGGCACCACACTTTGGGAAAGATGTGGAAAAATTGGAGAGTCCAGAGGAGAGCAACAAAAATGATTAAAGGCCTAGAAAACATGATTCGTGAGGAAAGATTGAAAAAGTTGAGTTTGCTTAGTCTGGAGAAGAGAAGACTAAGGTCTTCAAGTATACAAAAAAGTTATTACAAAAGAGGAGGTTGATAAACTGTTCTCCTTAACTACTGAGGACAGGACAAGAAGTAATGGGCTGAAATTGCAGCAAGGGAGATTTAGGTTAGACATCAGGAAAAACTTCTTCACTTGTAAGGGTAGATAAGCAGTGGAACAAATTACTTAGGGAGGTTGTGACATCTCCTTCATTGGAGGTTTTTAAGAAATGGACAGACAAACACCTGCCAGGGACAGACAGTCTATATAAAAATACTTAGTCCTGCTTCAGTGCAGGGGACTGTACTAGATGGTCTATCAAGGCCCTTCCAGTCCTCCATTTCTATGATTCTCTGTGCCTGCTTCCTGTCCAGCCTTTGTATTGTTTATTTAGATTATAAGTTCCTCCAAGAAGAGACTGTCTTTTATTATATATCTGTACAGTACTTAGCACAATAAGTCCCTGCTCTTAGTAGGGACTTCTATGTGCTATTATACTACAAATAAAGCAATAAATAACAAAATTGATCTAAACTAAGGGTACGTCTATACCCAGCCGCTAGTTCGGCGGCTGGCAATCGAACTTCTGGGTTCGACTTATCGCGTCTTGTCTGGACGCGATAAGTCGAACCCGGAAGTGCTCGCCGTTGACTGCGGTACTCCAGCTAGACGAGAGGAGTACGGCGGAGTCGACGGGGGAGCCTGCCTGCCGCGTGTGGACTGAGGTAAGATCGAACTAAGGTACTTCGAACTTCAGCTACGTTATTCACGTAGCTGAAGTTGCGTACCTTAGTTCGATTTGGGGGGTTAGTGTAGACCAAGCCTAAGAAGCTTGTAACACTTGGTGAAACTCTCAAGAAGATTATGTCTCATCGGCATCCGGTGAAATCTGCAGTGAGCACAGAGAGGACTTTGATAAATATACACATGTTTGCACAATAACAGAGGGACTGTCCAGAGGTGTTGGACAGATTTGACAGATTACAGACTGATGAGACATTTGTCACACTCAGTGGAAATCTGATTTGATCTAATTCAGAACAGAGAAATGGAATCATACATGAGTAAAATCAGAATATGATCAGAGTAAAATCAGAATAACCTCTATCCACCAGGTTACCTCCCTTAGTACCAATCTCCTTATGGGTTCTTCTGGATCTGCCTCCTGCTCAGCAGGGTGTAAGTTTTTTTTCTTCTTCCCATATGAATATATTTAGTGGTGCTTCCAACCACCCTCTCTCCTTCCTGGCAGCGTCGCCAGGGCAGGTTGGGAGGAAAATTCTAACCACAGGGTAGCCCCCACTTACTTGCCAGATAGTTGGAGACTTCCAAGAAATAACACAAACATGTATCATGTATTCAACACAGTAATTATATTAAATAGGAGATAAATATGACATAACATGATAAACCACTATTCTCAGGATCACCATTGCCCATGCTGATAAATGAAATTCCTTAGTCACGTGATCTGATATAGCAAACATAAAAATTAGTCTTGGTGGTATGTGTACTTTGTAGGGGCCCTTGAAGACCTGTGACCTCAATATCTTCCGTGCAGCAGTTAGCAAGTTGGGTGACTAGATTCAGTATAGCCCCAAAAAACTCACAAATGGGATAAGGTGGTAAGTCCCTCCACAGGTTTAATAGGCAGCAGGTAATTAAATCTGCAAACCCTTAACCCCTGGCTTGAGGTCACAGTTCAGGGAGTAAGGGGGTCTCCCAAACAATTTCCCTATCTAACTAAAAGATGGTGCACTCGTAACTCCACAGTGTTTTAATGCTGTGCTAGCATCTTAAATTGCTATTAATCTTAATAGCACCGTAATTTTATTAAGGATAAAACTGCAGTGGCAACATGGATACAGCAGAGAGAAATCACCAATTTTTTTTCTGGAAAACAAATCTAATAGAAACTTTCACTCGTGAAACAAACTCAGAATGAATAGTGGCTAGATTGCAAGCTCTCTGGAACAATGACCATGCCTCCATATGTGTTTTGTACAATTTTAGTACAATGGAGCCTTAAGTCTAACTGAAGCCTCTGGGTGCTACCATAATGTAAATATTAAATAAAAATGATATCTGGTTATCCCTGATATTTTGGTTCAGCTAAAGGTTTGTGATTTATAGTTTAATTTTTAACATTTAAATTTAAAGCAAGGACTGTATTTAAAATTTAACTTACATAAGTTGCAGCGCTAGTTGGAGTTGTTTTTGTTCCCCAATACTATGCATTATTTTCTCCCTCCTGTTTTTAATTTTGTTGCTAGCTTATCATTGGAGATAGTAATCTGATGGTGTAAAATTGATATACTGTAATGAATTTCTCCTGATGCAATTTTAATCTTCGTTGATCTGGATTTATCTTGACCTCTTTGAAAAACTGTTTCAGCTAACCAGTCTTTTTCAGATGGGTTTAAAGGATTGCTTCAGCTAATCTGAGTTTTGCTTCCCCTTCTGGTTCAGTTTTCATCTTCAGGATTATTTAGCTCTCTCTGTGTTGTGCTGCTTGAGGTGCTGTTTTCTTGGTGACCTTACTAGCCTTCGCCATGTCTATACCTTGACAGTTTGTTTGCCCTTCTTTTGGATGGACACACCGTCTTCCCTGTTTGATCAGTGATCTACTCTTCAGAATAGAAACTATCTTTTATTTTCAGATTGTCAAATTATTATTTTTTGCAACAGACTAACTCTCTCAATACTTTTATACCTTGGTTATCACCGTGGTATTAGAGTGTATAGAACAATCATTTCATCTTTGCCAAGAAGTTTACTGACAACTACAATTTCAATTTTATTCATTATTTAAAAAAAATATTTCAAAGTGTGGCTTTCCTCTGAAAAGTGATTATATACAAAAATGGCACCTTCTTACTTAACAGATCTGCTCCTTGTGTGAATTCAGAGACATGTCTGCTAGAGTTAGCCAACGCAGAACATAGTGAAATATATATCCACCCAACCTCACCCTGCTCCTCTTCACACCCAGTGCAACACCAGAGGAAAGTTTATGCAGCTGATTCACAACTTGTGTAAGTGAGATGAGAATCAGGCTCAGCAACCTATAGCACAGAAAATTACTAGAACTGTCTAACCCACTTCAAAGTTGGATGATCTTGAACTAGTACAGAAGCTAGCAATAATGTAATTACTTGTATAGCAGAATCAGAACAAGAAGTGGTAAAATGTCATCTGCTTTGTAGTTCATTCATATGATTTCATAACCTTTTGGCAAAAGTTTGGGAGTAAACATTTTGTCCTATACTGTATCAGTAAGTTTATTTCACATTATGCTCTATAATTACAGATCTAAAACAGTTAGAAACAAAGCTCTCTACATCAGCCCTGATTTCAGTGAGCATGCTGCAGGCTGACAAGGGACAGTGTCTCCACAGTAACTCATTAAGTCTCATAGGATTTAATTTATAAACATACAAAGCATGCAATGAAAAAAAAACAAGATCAACCAAAACCACAACAGTCAATAATAGGATAATAATAAGGACTAACAAATGTGCATATCATAAACAAGTTCCCTTGCTTACTGAGGTTCTAGAATTTGCCATCAGCCATGTAATTAAGATGCTGCTGATACAGAATTCCCCGTTTTTTAAGATTACACACAAAAAGGTACTTTAAAAGAACATTAAGTTTGCAAAGTCAAGCACTCAAGAGTTAGAAATTGTCTGTGCAACTTAATTCAACCCCCTTATGTCGGTACGTTGTGACACAATTTTTAATTACATGATTGCGTACTATTTTTTCCACAGGCCCCCTGCCTCATTCAGTACAGGATGGACAAGGGTCATTTAATGAGTGGCTATTTGATATTGCTTTATCTTTATTGAACAGTGTGTGGTACTAGGCATAGGCGCCGATTCCGTGGGTGCTCTGGGGCTGGAACACCCACGGGGAAAAATTAGTGGGTGCTCTGCACCCACCGTCAGCCAAGCTCCCCTCTTCCTATTCCTCCTCCTCCTCCCCTGAGTGCGCCGCGTCCCCGCTCCTCCGCCTACCTCCCAGCGCCTCTCGCCCAGCTGCCGCCAAACAGCTGTTTGGCAGTGTTAGCACACTCTGGGAGGAGGGGAGGAGCGGGAACATGGCATGCTCAGGGGAGGAGGTGGGGCTGGGGCAGGGATTTGGGGAAGGAGTTGGAATAGGGGCAGGGAGAGGGCGGAATTGGGGCAGGGACTTTGGGGAAGGGGTTGGAATGGGGGCGGGGCAGGGATGTAAAGGGGCAGGGTAGGAGCAGGGCTTCATGGAAGGAGTGGAGTGGGGGCGGGACTGGGGGCAGAGTGGGGGTCGAGCGCCCAGAGGAAAGGGGGGAGTTGGCGCCTATGGTACTAAGGCATATTTAATGTATTTTATTCAAACCCTGCTCTGAAGACAGAATTATGTTTTCTGCTGGGCTCATCACTCAGATCCCACCCCCTCTAACATCCCATCACAGGCCATTGGTCATAACAGATACCAGGAGATCAGAGTCTGAGACAGGCTGGAGAGCAAACCAAAAGTTGAGTGTCAGGAGGCAGGTAGGGTCACATTACCAAGAGATCAGAAGCTGGAGACAAACTTGAAGCAGAACCACAAATCAGTAACCAGAGTCAGGCCAGGTCAGGAGGACAGGAAGTCAAGCCAGGGAGCAGGAGCAAGAAGTACAAGACGCGGTCCAGAGCCAAGTGAATCCCAGTTGCATGCAGTGGTGCTGGACCTAGGGGTGCTGCCATACCCCTTGGTTTGAAATAGTAATAACAAACACCAAATACACGGTTTCCATCATCAGCACTCACACTATAAAAATTGCTCCAGCACCACTGGTTGCATGGACAATTTCCTGTTTCTGTGCTGGGTTTATACAGAAGTTGTGAACCAATCTGGACCCCCGGCATTCTGCCAGTCTGATTCCTGGACTGGAGTCCCCTGCGGGGGGTTACACCAGAGTAGGAATGGCATAAGTGAGAGAAGAACCATGCTCACTACTATGAAATTACTCTGGATTTACACTGATAAAAGAGAAATTGACCCATTACACTGCTCTACAGCCAAAATGCTTCTGAAATAAATGTAGTCAAACTTTACTAATTCTGGATCACTGAGAACGAAAATGATGCTTAAAATTGTTGATTGGCTCTAGTTTTCAAGATATGCTATTCGGTCAGTATATACGACCCTTGACTTGGGAATGGCGGAGGATAAGTGAGTTATAAAGGGAAGGGATCTCAATTTAAACCAGAAATGACTAAAATACATCTTTGACTGGAGCTATGAATAAATCTATGACTGGGTTTGGACAGTACTTGCTTTTTAGGCAAAACAATGAATGATGCAATCTGAAGCTGGTATTGCGTCATACATGATATGAATTGCCTCATGTTATTCCTAGAAGTCATGGATGATGCAATCATAACGAAGCTTACATCACTCTGCTGAACAAATTGCCCTATATCAGCTCTAGAAATCATACAGTGTCGTGCTCTCTTATTTGTCAGTGTTTGATTTTGCAAAGGGACACATTTCTGTTTAGCCAAAGTGAGCAGAGATGCCTCGTACTTGTGTGAACAGTGCAGATAACTTCTGCTATGTTTGTGGTGAAGTGACTTTTGCATCACAAAAGCGCAGTATAACCACTATGGTTAAGAAAGCCTATCACCTTTATTTTGGCTGCAAAATTGGAGATCAGGACAAGAGGTGGGCCCCACACATATGCTGCAACACTTGTGCAACAAATCTTCGCCAGTGGTTGAACAGGAAAAGGAAATCTATGCCTTTTGCAGTGCCAATGATTTGGAGAGAGCCAACAGATCATACCAGCAATTGTTACTTCTGCATGGTGCCTCCAGTTGGGAAAGGTGTGTCAAAGAAGAAAAAGTGGACTGTGCATTATCCAAACATTCCATCAGCTATACGCCCAGTACCCCACGGAGAAGGACTGCCGGTTCCTGATGCACCAGAATCATTCTCACAAGAGGAAGAGGATGAAACTTCTGGTCCTGAACCATCAATGTCACAGGACCCACATTTTCTCCCATCCTCCTCCTCTGAACCACACCTCATAACACAAGGTGAACTGAATGACCTTGTCAGGGATTTGGAACTACCCAAGAGTAAGGCAGAGCTGTTGGGCTCCAGACTACAGCAGTGGAATCTCCTGGCAGGTGATGTTAGGGTTTCCATGTTCCGTGACCGTCAAAAGGATCTTGTCCCATTCTTCTTCATGGAAGGTTATCTTGTAGCCTGAAACAACATCGATGCTGTGATGGCAGCCCTCAACATCGTTCACGATCCAGATGAGTGGAGACTGTTCATTGATTCATCGAAGACGAGTCTTAAAGCTGTTTTACTGCATAATGGCAATGTTTTGCCATCAATTCCAGTTGGTCATGCAGTCCATATGAAGGAAACCTATGACAACATGAAACAACTTTTGAGGTGCATAAACTATGACCAACATCAGTGGCAGCTTTGTGGCGATTTGAAGGTTGTTGCTCTCTTGCTTGGTCTGCAGACTGGATACACAAAATACTGCTGTTTTCTCTGTGAATGGAATAGTCGTGCAAGAGATTCCCACTACATCAAGAAAGATTGGTCACGCCGACAGTCATTGGAGCCTGGGAGGAAAAGTGTTCAGCATCCACCACTTGTTGAATCAAGGAAGATTTTGTTACCACCCTTACACATCAAGCTGGGTCTGATGAAGAACTTTGTCAAGGCCATTGACAAAACACAAGCAACTTTCAAGTACCTCTGTGGAAAATTTCCAAGGTTAAGTGAAGCTAAGATAGAGGAAGGTGTTTTTGTTGGTCCTCAGATTCATGAACTTCTTCGAGATGATGCATTTGACCATGCACTGCGTGGCAAGGAAAAGACGGCATGGAAAGCCTTCCAGTTAGTGGCAATAAATTTTCTCGGAAACAACAAGGCAGACAACTACAGGTTGTTGGTGGAAAACCTCCTCAAGGCATACAAAAGCCTTGGTTGCAACATGTCACTAAAGATACATTTTTTGCACTCTCATCTAGATTTTCTTCCACCCAACTGCGGAGCAGTGAGTGACGAGCACGGCGAGCGATTTCACCAGGACATTGCAACAATGGAGAAACGCTATCAGGGCAAATGGAGCCCATCAGTGCTTGCAGACTATTGCTGGACAGTGACAAGAGATGCTCCATTTAATGAATACAAGAGACAAGACAAGAAGCGCCGAGTAGACACTGAATAGGACTAAACTATGTACATAATAGTTTTTTACCTTTTGTTTCCTAATAAATTTTATTTATATAACCCTTTTGCTGATTTTTAAAGTGTTACATAAACAGGACAGGTGAAATATTATCATGTAAAGCAACCATAAAATCATGAAAAGACCTAGGTTTACAATTTATGATTAAAACTCTACTATCTACACAATATACATAGACATAAAATGTAAAAACTTAAATATCTTAGAAACAGTAGCCAATCAGTTGTTTTAATTGTCATATTTGAATTCAGCACATCAAAATACATAATAAATAACACATTTTATCTCTGAAGCAGATGACTTCTCAAAAACTGTAGACCAGTGTTATCAGTAAAACAAGTGTCCCTTTCACCAGAGGGGAAAGGTGGGAAAACTTTAATATATACCAATATTTAGTGGATGCTAATGAAAAGGAGGGGAATAGTGGAATATGAAGAAATGTTTGTGACTGTTACAGTCTATCTATACCAGCGATACTTAGTCGTCAATGTTTCAGGAGCCAGATTAGTGATTAACACTACCCAAAAGAGCCACAGCAGTGTGAATTCATTATATATTATTCTCACAACAAAATGACTGACCACGTATTCTACAATTGGTTAATAATATAATAAAAGCATTCTGATTGGTTAATAATTAAATCAAGCAGTATTTTAATATCATGTGATGCAAAGAGCTGCGGGAGACCCATTGAAGAGCCACTTGCAGCTCCCGAGCCTCAATCTGAGTTACACTGATCTGTACATTTACTGATGGTTGGTCAAACTGAACATAAGAATGGTCATACTGGTCAGACCAAAGGTCCATCTAGCCCAGTATCCTGTCTTTCAACAGTGGCCAATGCCAGGTGCCCCAGAAGGAATGAACAGAAGAGGTAATCATCAAGTGATCCATCCCCTGTCGCCCATTCCCAGCTTCTGGCAAACAGAGGCTAGGGACACCATCCCTGCCCATCCTGGCTAATAGCCATTGATGGACCTATCCTCCATGAACTTATCTAGTTCTTTATTGAACCCTGTTATAGTCTTGACCTTCACAACATCCTCCGGCAAGGAGTTCCACAGGTTGACTGC